>NW_024070199.1:2821069-3091661 GCF_014754425.2 Oryx dammah | reverse complement strand
TTCTGAAGGAGATCAACCCTGGGATTTCTTTGGAAGGAATGATGCTAAAGCTGAAGCTCCAGTACTTTGGCCACCTCATGCGAAGAGTTGACTCATTGGAAAAGACTCTGATGTTGGGAGGGATTGGGGGCAGGAGGTGAAGGGGACAACCGAGGATGAGATGTCTGGATGGCATCACGGACTCGATGGACGTGAATCTGAGTGAACTCTGGGAGTTGGTGATGGACATGGAGGCCTGGTGTCTGCGATTCATGAGGTCACAAAGAGTCTGACATGACTGAGTGAGTGAACTGAACTGAAGACACTGATTAAAGAAATCAAAGATGACATGAACAGATGGAGAGATATTCCATGTTTCTTGGTAGGAAGAAACAATATTCTGAAAATAACTATTTTACCAGGTGCAATCTACAGATTCAATGTGATGCTTAATAAATTACCAGTTTCATTTTTCACAGAAGTAGAGCAAAAAAAATTTCACAGTTCATATGGAAACAGAAAAGATCCTGAATAGCTAAAGCAGGTTGAGAAATAAGAATGAAGCTGGAAGAATCAACCTTCCTGACTTCAGACTATACTACAAAGTCACTGTCGTCAAGACAGTATGGTACCGGCACACACACACAGAGAAAAAATAAATATAGACCAATAGAACAAGAATGAGAACCCAGAGATAAACCCACACACCTTAGGGTACCTTATTTTGACAAATTATGCACGAATATATAATGACGAAAAGAGAACCTCTTCAATAAATGGTGCTGGGAACACTGGACACCTATGTGCAAATGAATGAAATTAAATCGCTACGTAACACCATACACAAAGATAAACTCAAAATGGATTAAAGACCTAAATATAAGACCAGAAAATATTAGGCAGACCACTTGATGACATAAATCAAAGCAAAATCTTCTATGATCTGCATCCTAGAATAATGGAAATAAAAACAAAAATAAACCTAATTAAATTTAAAACTTTTTGCAAAGCAAAGGAAACTACAAACAAGGTGAAAAGACAACCCTCAGAATGGGATAAAATTATAGCAAAGGAAACAACTGACAAAGGATTAATTTCCAAACTACAAGCAGCTCATACAACTCAATACCAGAAAAGCAAACAACCCAATCAGAAAGTGGGAAAGGGATATGAAGAGACATTTCTCCAAAAAAGACATACAGATGGCTAACAAGCACATTAAAAGATGCTCAACATCACTCATAATTAGAGAAATGCAAATCAAAACTACAATGAGATACCACCTCACACCATGCCAGGTGCCAGCGCGGGAGATCCCACCCATGACCCGCAAGGTCATGGTGGAGAGACCTGTCAGGCAATATGGATCAGGACTCGAGGGATCCCATGGACCTGCTTGAGCATCTACCCCCAAACCAGAATCTGTCTGTTTTACTATTTCATGCCTCTCACCAACACCTCTGACATTAATATAGGGCTATCCCCGACCACCTTTCTCTAAAGAAAATCAACTTAGAGCTTTAGTTAATAAGTCTCCTGGGCATAATAAGCGTGTTCCAATCCAAACCCCTCTTATGATTTTTTGGCTTGCCTGACAGGTTTGTTCAGACTCCTGCAGTTATGCATGTGATTGTTTATGGCCTCCCAACTGTGAGAGGCATGGGAAGCCTATAATATTCTAAAAATATAGAGCCTTACAGGGAGTTAAGAAATTATTAGAATAGCACAGGTGGAGGGCTTCATTGTTGAGCCAATACTTGCTGCCCTTACCCAGTATGTATTTGAGAATATACATTAATTAATATAGCTGGTATGTGGGAAAAATAAGTTGTAGCCTTTGATTTTACCACATCAGACCTTGAGTTAATAAATTTTTTCCATGTTATAGCCCACTACACCCTTACCCTATAGGAATGTAACCTTATCTAGTGCTTTTGGAGAGTGGCACCTGATTTTAGAAAAATCACCTTTGGAGAAAATAAGTTTTCTGGTTAACTAATCATTATCAGAAAGGGTCATAAAAATGTTAGCAGGCCTTCTGGCCAGAAATGATGTAAATCACCTGAGACCTTTGTATGTCGGAAGGAATGCAGAAAGAAAGCCTGGTCTCGATAAGGGTCGGGGCTGCTGACCCTGCATGACTCTGCATCTTCCATTATTTTCTATGTACCGCTCAATGTATATAAGCTCCTTTGGAAAATAAAGTTGTGGGCCTTGCTCACTGAAGCTTGGTCTCCCTATGTCGTTCTTTCTCTTTCTTTTCAGGCTGACTCCCTGGAGCACAAGGGCCAACTGAGTTCACTTTTCTTCCCGGGCTTCTAAGACCCTCGCAAGAGGGTGACCAAGGTGGGGCACCTTCCGCAACTCAAGAGGGCGCCTGTGGCCTATGTGAACAGTGCAAGTCCCTTGTCTGGGGCTTTATTGGCTTTCTGCGTAAACCAAGGAATATCAGCCTCTTTCTCTCCTCTATTTTCTTAACTACAATATTCTCTCTTTATCTCTCTCTATATCTCTAAATCTTTTCCAGTCGCCAACGCCGTCACCCTGAGGATACCCTGGATCCAACCGGGGCTGGACCCTGGTAACACCAGTTGGAATGGCCATCATCAAAATGTCTACAAGCACTGAATGCTGGAGAATGGAGAAGGTGTGGAGGAAGGGAACCTTTTTGCATTGCTAGAGATAGAAATGTAAATGGATACAGCCACCATGGAAGAAGATATGGAGGTTCCTTTAAAAATTAGGAATAAAACCACCATATGACCCAACAATCCCACTCCTAGGCATATACCCTGAGGAAAACAAAATTGAAAAAGACACATGTACCACATTTTTCAATGGAAGCCACCTACATGTCTGTCCGCAGATGAATGGATAAAGAAGCTGTGGTGCATATATGCAATGGAATATACTACTCAGCCATAAAAAGGAACACATTTGAATCAGTGCTAATGAGGTAGACAAAACTAGAACCTTTTATGCAGAGTGAAGTAACTCAAAAAGAGAAATATAATATTATATACTGACACATATATAAGGTATCTGAAGAGATGGTACTGATTAATTTATTTTCAGGGCAGCAATGGAGAATTAGACATAGAGAAGAGACCTATGGACACAGCAGGAAGAGAGGAGGGAAAAGGGGAGATGTATGGAGAGAATAATGGAAATTTACAATACCATATGTAAAACAGATAGATAGATAGCCAAAGTGAATTTGCTGTGTGATTCAGGGAACTCAAACAGGGGCTCTATGACAAGCTGAGTGGTGGGATGGGGAGGGAGATGGGAGGGAAGCTGGGAGGGAGGGGACATGGGTGAACCTACAGGTGATTCTCGTTGATGCATGGCAAAAAAACCCACAAATTTTCTACAGCAACTATCCTTCAGTTAAAAAAAAAAAAACATACTGGAAAAGTAAAAAACAAAAACAAAAACTTTATGATAACCATGATGGTGTGATCACTCACCTAGAGTTAGACATCTTAGAATGTGAAGTCAAGTAGGTCTTAGGAAGCATTACTATGAAAAAAGCTAGTGGAGGGGATGAAATTCCCACTGAGCTGTTTCAAATCCTAAAAGATGATGTTGTTAAAGTGCTGCACTCCATATGCCAGTAAATTTGGAAAACTCAGCAGAGGCCACAGGACTGGAAAAGGTCAGTTTTCATTCCAATTCCAGAGGAAGGCAGAGCCAAAGAATGTTCACACTACTGAACAATTGCACTCATTACACATGCTAGTAAAGTAATGCTCAAAATTCTTCAAGCTAGGTTTCAACAGTGTGTGAACTGGGAATTTCCAGATGTTCAAGCTGGCTTTAGAAAAAGCAGAAGAACCAGAGATCAAATTGCCACATACGTTGTATCATAGAAAAAGCAAGAGAATTCCAGGAAAACATCTATTCTGCTTCATTGACTATGCCAAAGCCTTTGACTGTGTGGATCGCAACAAACTATGTAAAGTTCTTAAAGGGATGAGAACACCAGAACACTTTACCTGCCTCCGTCCTAGGTGGCCCTACATGGCATGGGTCACAGTTTCCTTGTGTTAGATGAGGCAGTGGTCCAAGAGATCAGATTGGTTAGTTTTCTGTGATTGTGGTTTTCATTCTGTCTGCCCTCTGATAGAGAATGATAAGAGGCTTATGATGCTTCCTGATGGAGGAAACTGACTGAGGAGGAAACTGGGTCTTATTCTGTTGGGCAGGGCCATGCTCAGTACATCTGTAATCCAATTTTCTGTTGATGGGTGGGTCTGTGTTCCTGAGACCAAACTATGGTGGTGGTAATGAAGATAATGGGGACCTTCTTCAAAAGGTCCCAAGCACACACTGCCACACTCAGTGCCCCAATCAGGCAGCAGGTCACTGTCAAACCATGCCTCCTCCAAAGACTCCTGGACATTCACAGGCAAGTCTGGGTCAGTCACCTGTGGGGTCACTGCCCCTGTCTTCTGGGTCCTCGTGCACGCAAGGTATTTTTTGTGCCCTCCAAGTGTCTGTTTCCCCAGTCCTGTGTAAGTTCTAGCTACTCTGTGGTGGGATTAACGGCTACCTCCTCCAAGAAGGCTTATGCCGTAACTAGGTCTACTGTACCCAGAGCCCCTGATCCTGCAGCAATCCACTGCTGATGTGTACCTCCACAGGAGACACTCAAACATAGTTCTGGCTCAGTCTCTATTGGGTCTCTGGGTCCTAATGCACATAAGATTTGTTTGAGGTCTCCAAATATCTTTGGCAGGTATGGGGTTTGATTCTAAATGCAATTTCATCCCTCCTGCCATCTTGCTGGGGCTTCACTTTTGCCTTTGCCCTTGGACATGGGATATCATTTTTTGGTGGGATGCAACATTCTCCTGGTTGTTCAGCCGTGAGTTGTAATTTTGGAGTTCTCATAGGAGAAGATGAGCACACGTATGTCCTTATACTCCAGTATCTTGGAATAATAACTCGCAGAGTTCTGACAAAACATGGTCCACTGGAGAAGGGAATGGCAAACCACTTCAGTATTCTTGCCATGAGAACCCCATGAACAGTATGAAAAGGCAAAAAGATAGGACACTGAAAGATTAACTCCCCAGGTCATAGGTACCCAATATGCTACTGGAGATCAGTGGAGAAATAACTCACAAAAAAATGAAGAGATGGAGCCAAAACAAAAACATCACCCAGTTGTGGATGTGACTGGTGATGGAAGTAAAGTCGGATGCTTCAAAGAGCAGTATTGCATAGGAACCTGGAGTGTTAGGTCCGTGAATCAAGGCAAATTGGAAGTGGTCAAACAGGAGATGGCAAAAGTAAACTTTGTCATTTTAGGAATCAGCAAACTAAAATGGACTGGAATGGGTGAATTTAACTCAGATGACCACTATATCTACTACTGTCGGCAAGAATCCCTTAGAAGAAATGGAGCAGCCATCATAGTCAAAAAAAGAATCTGAAATGCAGTACTTGGATCCAATTTCACAAGTGACAGAATGATCTCTTTTTGTTCCCAAGGCAAATCATTCAATATCACAGTAATCCAAGTCTATGCTGCAACCAGTAATGCTGAAGAAGCTGATACTGAGGGTTCTATGAAGACCTACAAGACCTTCAAAAATTACAGAATGATCTCTGTTCATTTCCAAGGCAAACCACTCAATCTCACAGTAATCCAAGTCTATGTCCCAACCAGTAATGCTGAAGAAGCTGATGCTGTAAGTTCTATAAAGACCGTCAAGAATTTCTAGAACTAACACCCTACAAAAGATGTCCTTTTCATTATATGGGACTGCAACGCAAAAGTAGTAAATCAAGAGATATCTGGAGTAACAGGCAAATTTGGCCTTGGAATACAGAAAGAAGCAGGGCAAAGGCTAACAGAGTTTTGACAAGAGAACACATGGGTCATAGCAAGCACCCTTTTCCAACAACACAAGAGAAGACTCTACTCATGGACATCACCAGATGGTCAATACTGAAATCAGATTGATTATATTCTTTGCAGCCAAAGATAGAGAAGCTCTATATAGTCAACAAAAACAAGACCAGGAGCAGACTGTGGTTCAGATCATGAACTCCTTATTGCCAAATTCAGATGTAAATTGAAGAAAGTAGGGAAAACCACTAGATCATTCAGGTATGACCTTAATAAAATCCCTTATGATTATCCAGTGGAAGAGGCAAATAGATTCAAAGGATTAGATCTGATAGAGTGCATGAAGAACTATGGATGGAGGTCCATGACACTGTACAGGAGGCAGTGATCAGGATTATCCCAATGAAAAAGAAATGCAAAAAGACAAAATGGTTATCTGAGGATGGCTTACAAATAGCTGAGCAAAGAAAAGAAATGAAGAGCAAAGGAGAAAAGGAAAGATATATCCATTTGCATGGAGTTCCAGAGAATAGCAAGGAGAGATAATAAAGTCTTCCTCAGTGATCAGTGCAAAGAAATAGAGGAAAACAATAGAATGGGAAAGACTAGAGATCTCTTCAAGAAAATCAGTGATACCAAGGGAACATTTCATGCAGAGGTGGGCACAATAAAGGACAGAAATGGTATGGACCTAACAGAAGCAGAAGAGATTTAGAACAGGTGGCAAGAATACACAGAAGAACTATACAAAAAAGATCTTCATGACCCAGATAATCACATCACTCACCTAGAGCCAGACATCCTAGAATATGAAGTCAAGTGGGCCTTAGAAAGGATCACTATGAACAAAGCTAGTGTAGGTGATGGAATTCCATTTGAGCTATTTCAAATCCTAAGATATTGCTGTGAAAGTGCTGCACTCAATGTGCCAGCAAATTTGGAAAACTCAGCAGTGGCCACAGGACTGGAAAGGGTCAGTTTTCATTTCAATCCCAAAGAAAGACAATGCTAAAGAATGTTCAAACTACTGTACAATTCCACTCATCTCACATGCTAGCAAAGTAGTGCTCATAGTTTTCCAAGCCAGGCTTCAAAAGTATGTGAACCGTGAACTTCCAGATACTCAAGTTGGATTTAGAAAAGGGAAAGGAACTAGAGACCAAATTGCCAACATCTGTTGGATCATCAAAAAGGCAAGGGAGTTCAAGGAAAAACATCTATGTCTGCTTTATTGACTATGACAAAGCATTTGATTGTGTGGATGACAACAAACTGTGGAAAATTCTTAAACAGTTTGGAATACCAGACCACCTGTCCTGCCTTCTGAGAACTCTGTATGCAGATCAAGAAGCAACAGTTAGAACTGGACATGAAACAACAGGCTGGTTCCAAATCAGAAAAGGAATACATCAAGACTGTATATTGTTACCCTGCTTATTTAACTTCTATGCAGAGTACATCATGCAAAATGCTGGGCTGGATGAAGCACGAGCTGGAATCAATATTGCTGGGAGAAATATCAAAACCCTCAAATATGCAGATGACAGCACTCTTATGACAGAAAGCGAAGCAGAACTAAAGAGCCTCTTGATGAAATTGAAACAGGAATGTGAAAAAGTTGGCTGAAAACTCAACATTCAGAAAACTATGATCATGGCATCTGGTGCCATCACCTCATGGCAAATAGATGGGGAAACAATAGACACAGTGACAGACTTTATTTTGGGGGGCTCCAAATCACTGCAGATGGTGACTGCAGCCATGAAATTAAAAGGCGCTTCCTCCTTGGAAGAAAAGTTATGAGCAATCTAGAGAGCCTATTAAAAAGCAGAGACATTACTTTGTCAACAAAGGTCCATCTAGTCAAAGCTATGGTTTTTCCAGTAGTCATGTATGGATGTGAGAGTTGGAGTATTACGGAAAGCAGAGTGCCAAAGAATTGATGCTTTTGAACTGTGGTGAAGACTCTTGAGAGTCCCTTGGACTGCAAGGAAATCCAACCTTTCCATCCTAAAGGAAATCATTTCTGAATATTCATTGTGAAGATTGATGCTGAAACTTCAATACTTTGGCCACCTGATGTGAATTGACTCATTTGAAAAGACCCTGATGCTGGGAAAGACTGAAGGCAGGAGGAGAAGGGGATGACAGAGTATGTGATGGTTGGATGGCATCACCTACTCAGTGGATATGCATTTGAGCAAGCTCCAGGAGTTGGTGAGGGACAGGGAAGCCTGGCATGCTGCAGTCCACGGGACTGCAAAGAGTTGGACACGCCTGAGCCACTGAACTTATCTGCCTCCTGAGAAACGTGTATGTAGGTCAAGAAGCAACAACATGAAACAACAGAATGGATCAATACTGGGAAAATAGCACATCCAGACTGTATATTGTCACTCTAATTATTTAACTAAATAAGTGTATAGTTAATATTGTTAAGATATTAAGATGTTAATTCTTCCCAAATTTATATATAAAGGCAGTGATTCCCCAGTCAACATCTTAACAGAATTTTTTTTTGTAGACACTGAAATGTGATTCCAAAATTCATATGGAAATGAAAAGGACCTATAATATCTAAAACAATTTTATAAATGTTAAGTAATGCTGTGAGATTTCATAATCCAACTACATGACTTATCAAGAGCTACCAAATTCCAATCAGAGTGGTGTTGGCGTGTAGATTAAAAAAAATCAATTAAACAGAAGTGCAGTCTCAATGAACATATACACACACTTAATTGCCAAGGTGTAAAAAAACTTCAGTGGAGAATAGTCTTTTAAACAAATGGTGTCAGAATTATTGGATATTTTTGTCACAGAAAGGAACTTAAATTCATGCTTCACATGGTATACAAAATTAACTCAAAATGAAAGTGAATTAAAAATCTAAATGGATACCTTAATGCTAAAAATCTTCTGAAGTAAAACATAAGCAAATCTGCCACAGGTATACATGTGTTTTCCCAAGTGTAAAAAAATATATACATATATTACGAGGATGTGGGCTGCCCAACTACTTAATACCACAAGGCCTCTTCTCTCTATAAAAACATTAGCAATAATGAAATCATAGTATTCATTAAATAATTTAAATATAAAAACATAAGTGAATAATTTTGTGATAATAAGTTAGGAAATGATTTATTAGAAAGACACTAAAAGCATGATCCATAGAAGAAAAAAAAAACCCTGTAAATCAAATACCAAAATCAGGAAATTTTGTTTCTCAGCAAACACTATTAAGAGAGTAAAGAGACAAGCTACTGACTGAGAAACAAATATTGCAGACTTTCATATTTGATAAAATTCCTGTATCCTGAGTATTTGCAGAAACATGGAAACTTATTAATAAGGAAATAAATATACCTGTAAAAGATGGGTAGATTATCTGAACAGACACTTTACTAAAGGAGGTATACAAATGGCCCATATGCTCATTAAAATGTCCTCAACCTCTTAATCATTGGGAAAGTTAAAATTTAAAATGTAGGGAGAGAATACTACAAACTTACTAGACTGTCTCAAGTTAAAAGGCTAACTGGACCAAATAAGATGGAAATAGAAAGGACTTCAAAATCGCAAATACTATTGCCTGGAATAGAAATGATACAAACACTCTGGAAAATAGTTTAGCATTTTCTTAAAAATTAAAACTTACACAAGTGATACACAATAATCACTTGTCAATGCCACTTCTGGATAAATAGTAGGAAAATATACAACAGGCACAAATGATAATGTTCATAGCCACAAGATTAAAAAAAAAAGACACTGAAACAACTCATGTGTCCAACAGGATAGTGGACATGAAATACTGTTTATTTTTAATCAATTTTTTATTGGACTATAGCTGCTTTAGAATCTGGTATTGCTTTCTACTGTACAGCAAAGTAAATCAGTTACACCTATGCATACATCTCTTTTTGGATTTCCTTCCCATTTAAGCCACCACAGATCCCTGAGTAGAGATCCCTGTGCTGTATAATAGGTTTTCACCAGTCATCTACTTTATACATAGTATCAACAGTGTGTATACATCAATTCCAGTCTTCCAGTTCATCTCATCCTCCCTCCCTCTGGCACCCATATGTTTGTTCTCTACCTTAAGGTCTCTATTTCTTCTTTCCAAGTAAGATCAATACTATTTTTCTAGATTCTACATATATACATTGATATACAATATTTGTTTTTTTCTTTCTGATTTACTTCATCCTGTAGACAGTCTCTAGTTCCATTCACATCTCTAAAAATGACCCAGTTTTGTTCCTTTTTATGGCTTTGAAATATTTTGCTGTGTATATGTACCATGTATTTATTCATTCCTCTCGTGATGGACGTTTAGGTTGCTCCCATGTCCTGGATATTGTAAAGAGTGCTGCACTGAACATAGTGGTGCATGTGCCTTGAAAATTTTGCCCATTAATTGAAACAAATACTTCCATGAGAATTAGTAAATGAAACACATAGATGACTCTCAACAATAATGTTGACCAAAATAAACCAGAAAAGTGCACTTATTGTATAATGCTGTTCATATACAGTTCAAAAATAGGCACAACTAATCAGGGGAGTTAAAAACCCAGATAGAGTTATCCTTGGTGACAGGGGGGAATAGAATGTCAGGGAGGAGGCATGAGGGAGGTTTCTGTGGCCAGGTGATATGTTGTCGCTTCATGTGAATGTACATTACACAGATCTTATACATTTTAAAACAAAGGAACTTTACTGAAGTATAACTGTCATATGATAAATGCAGATATTTAAACTGTAGAATTGCATAAGTTTTGACATGTGTAAGCCAATTAAACCATTGCCACAATCAGGTTAGAGAACATACACTCCCTCCTATTCTTCCCTTCTAGTCACAAGATCAGCTCTACTCATCCAGTTTCTGTCACTAAAGAAAAGAACTTGCATTTTCTAGAGTTTTATATAATTTTTGGTGTGCTCCTTTTCTTGTTTGGCTACTTATACTCAGCATTATTTTGAAATTCATCCATGTCATTACATGCATCAATACTTCATTGATTTTATTTATGAATGGTATCACTTGCATGAATATATCACAATTTGTTTATACTTTCACCTCTTGATGAATCTCTAAATAGTTCTCAGTTTGTGGCTACTACAAATAAAGCTTCCATAAACATTTGTCTACACATTTTTTCATGACTGCATATTTTCTTTGGGATGATTCATGTTTTGAAATCCAACTTGCAGTGTACTTAAAATTTGTGCTTTTCTATGTATGTATATTTTAGTTTTATGTGCCCAATAAGAAAAATAGTGAGAAAGAAAACAGAATATTTAGTGAAAACAGTAGCGATGGCATACTCTAAGGAATTTTATAGTTAGAGAGAAAATTTAAAAAATAAATTGATTATAAAAATAGAAACTATTCCATTTTAAGGGAATATTGTATGCAAAACAAAATATGCTCTTGTTTTAAAAGATTATAATAAAATATTATATTTACTCTAGTAAAGAATATTCCACAGTTGTTTGAAACACACACGCAACATGCTAGAAAGGTTGCAATTAAATATTACATTAGATAATTCTAGTTGAGTCCAGTCCTCCAGTAGATAGTCACTGCCAAGATGCCTGGCATGTGAGTAAAACTACTTAGATCCTCCAGAAGAGCCCATCTGCCAGTACAATTACCCTGTCACCTCTGCATATTATGTGCAATGAAATTTTTCCCCGTTGAAACCTGCCAAATTCCTAACCTATAGTATCCTGAGAGAGAAAAATGATAAATACTCTGTGACACAAAGTTTTTATGTAGACTATTCCAATAGGTAATGAACAAATGGCTTGGATTGGGTTGGGTTGGTGTGATGGAACAACAGACTGGTTCCAAATTGGGAAGGGAGAACATCAAGGCTGTATATTGTCAGCCTGCTTATTTAACTTCTATGCAGAGTACATCATGCGAAATGCTGGGATGGATGAAGCACAAGCTGGAATCAAGATTGCCAGGAGAAATATCAATAATCTCATATATATAGATGACACCACCCTTATGACAGAAAGTGAAGAAGAACTAAACAGCCTCTTAATGAAAGTGAAAGAGAAGAGTGAAAATTTGCTTAAAACTCAACATTCAAAAGACTAAGATAAGCTGTAGTACAAATACACAATGGAATATTACTCAGCTATTACAAAAAATGCATTTGAATCAGTTCTAATGAGGTGGGTGAAAATGGAGCCTGTTATACAGAGTTAAGTAAGCCAGAAAGAAAAACACCAATACAGTATATTAATGCATATATATGGAATTTAGAAAGATAGTAATGATGACCCTATATATGAGGCAGCGAAAGAGAAACAGAGGTAAAGAACAGACATTTGGACTCTGTGTGAGAGGCGAGGGTGGTATGATTTGAGAGAATAGCATTGAAACATTCTATTTCCATATGTGAAATAGATTGCCAGTCCAGGTTTGATGCATGAGACAGGGTGCTCAGGGCTGGTGCACTGGGATGACCCTGAGGAATGGGATGGGGAGGGAGGTGAGAAGGTGGTTCAGGATGGGGACACATGTACACCCATGGCTGATTCATGTCAATGTATGGCAAAACCAATACAATATTGTAATTAGCCTCCAATTAAATATATATATATATATATATAATAAGATCATGGCATTTGGGCCATCACTGCATGGCAAATAGATGGGAAACAGTAGAAGCAGTGACAGGCTTTATTTTCTTGGGCTCCAAAATCACTGCAGATGGTGACTACAGCCATGAAATTAAAAGATGCTTGCTCCTTGGAAGAAAATCTATGACCAACATATCAGCATATTAAAAGGCAGAGACATCACTTTGCTGATAAAGGTTCATCTAGTTAAAGCCATGTTTTTTCCAGTAGTCGTGTATGGATGTGAGAGTTGGACCATAAAGAAAGTTGAGCACCAAACAATTGACACTTTTGAACTGTGGTGTTGGAGACTATTGAGAGTCCCTTGGACTGCAAGGAGATCAAACGAGTCAATCCTAAAGGAAATCAGTCCTGAATATTCACTGGAAGGACTGATGCTGAAGCTGAAGCTCCAATAGTTTGTCCTCCTGATGTGAAGAACTAACTCATTAGAAAATAATGCTGGGAAAGATTGAAGGTGGGAGGAAAAGGGGACGACAGAGGATGAGATGGTTGGATGGCATCACTGACTCAACGGACATGAGTCTGAGCAAGCTCTGGTAGTTGGTGATGGACAGGGAGGCTTTGCATGCTGCAGTCCATGGCGTCACAAAGAGTTGGACATGACTAAGCAAATGAATTGAACTGAGCTAAGCTAAACTGATAGATAAGAGAAAGAGAATAATAAAGAGAAGAGGGTAGAAAGAAGAGGAACACAGTAGAAAATCAGAACTTCTTGAATAGTTGTTCTTGTTGTTACTGTGTAATGAGGCTACTTGGGTTCAAACCTCAATTTTCTAATTTGGTTAGTGTTTCTGATATGAGGCCTGGGATTCAGAACTTGTAAAAGCATTAGAGGTGCTTCTACTAAGCAGCCTAGATTTACATACATATGTTATTGTTGTAAAATAGCTAAGTCATGTCCAACTCTTTGTGACCTCACGGACTGCAGCCCACTAAGCTCGTCTGTCCTCCACTATCTTCTGGAGCTTGTGCAAATTCATGTCCATTCAGTCGGTGATCCTATCTAACTATCTCATTCTCTGCTGCCTCTTTCTGACTTTGTCTTCGATTTTCCCAGCATCAGTTTCTTTTTCTATGAGTCAACTCCTCGCATCAGGTGGCCAAAATATTGGAGTTTCAGCTTCAGCACCAGTCCTTCCAAATCAGGGTTGGTTTCTTTTAGGATTGACTGGTTTGATCTCCTTGTTGTCCAAGGATTTCTCAAGAGCCTTCTCCAGAACCACAGTTTGAAAGCATCAGTTCTTTGGTGCTCAGCTTCCTTTATGGTCCAACTGTCACAGCCATACGACTATTAGAAAATTCATAGCTTTGATTATAGAGAACTTTGTCAGCAAAGCAATGTCTCTGCCTTTTAATACACTGTCTAAGTTTGTCATAGCTTGTCTTCTAAAGAGCAAGCATCTTTTAATTTCATGGCTGCAGTCACCATCTGCAGTGATTTTGGATCCCAAGAGAATAAAGTCTCTCACTGTTTCCATCTATTTACCATGAAATGATGGGCTGAATATCATGATGTTAGTTTTTTGAATGTTGAGTTTTAAGCCAGCTTTTTCAATCTCCTTTTTCACCTTCAACAAGAGGCTCCTTAATTCCTCTTCATTTTCTGCCATTAAAGTCATATCATCTGCATATCTGAGGTTGTTGACATTTCTCCTTGCAATCTTAATTCCAGCTTGAGATTCATCCAGCCTGGTATTTCACATGATGTGCTTTTCATATAAGTTAAATAAGTAGGGTGACAATGTTCAGTCTTGTCTTACTCCTTTCCCAGTTTTGAACCAGTCCATTGTCCCATGTCTGGTTCTAACTGTTGCTTCTCAGCCCTCATACAGATTTCTCAGGAGCCAGGAGAAGTGGCCTAGTATTCCCATTTCTTTAAGAATTTTCCACAATTTGCTGTGATCCACACATTCAAAGGCTTTTAGTTTAGCCAATGAAGCAGAAGCAGATGCTGTTATGGAATCTCCTTGCTTTCTCCATGATCCAACAAATGCTGGCAACTTGGCTGCTCTTCCTTTCGAAACCCAGCTTCTATATCTGGAAGCTCTCAGTTCACGTACTGCTGAAACCTAGTTTAAAAGGTTTTGAGAATTACCTTGTTAGCATCTGAAATGAGTGCAATTGTGTAGTAGTTTGAACATTATTTGGCATTGTCTTTCTTTGGGATTGCAATTAAAGCTGACTTTTTCCAATCTTATGGCTATTGCTAAGTTTTCCAAATTTGCTGACATATTGAGTGCAGCACTTTAACAGCATCATCTTTTAGGACTGAAATAGCTCTGCTGGAATTCCATCACCTCCATTAGCTTTGTTTGTAGTCTTGCTTCCTAAGACCCACTTGACTCCACATTCCAGGATGTCTGGCTCTAGGTGAGTGATCACACCATCATGGTTACCTGGGTTATTGTGATTTTTTGTATAGCTCTTCTGTGTATTTTTACCACTTGTTAATCTCTTCTATTTCTATTTGGTCCTTATCATTCCTATCCTTTCTCATGCCCATCCTTGCATAAAATGTTCCCTTGATATTTCTAATTTTCTTGAAGAAATTTCTAGTCTTTCCCATTCAATTGTTTTTCTCTATTTCTTTGCATTTTTCATTTAAGAAGGATTTCTTATCTCTCCTTAGAAACAATTAGAGTATACTTATTCTTAGTCTTTGAAAAGAAATAAAAATGTCCATTTCATTATTTTATTTCAGTAATCAGAGAATACAGATTAAACACTATCTTGGAAAACTTAAAAGTAATTGATATGTTTAAAAATAACTGAACAAAACAAACATACATTTCATAGAAAGTAAGTAGAAAAATAAAAGGAAAAGGTAGAAATAAGTAACCAAACTAAATTATGGCAGTTGTAACAGAAAATATAAAGTGTTTCAGTTGACCAACAAGTATTCTCTTTATAAATGATTTTTAAAATATATCAAAGATATAGTCACCACATATTTTTTCAGACAAATGGAAATAAACATAAAAAGGCCAACATTATTTTTTAACTAGCTAGAAAATATACTATGTACTGAAAATATTATTTATAATGAATAAAAGTGAAAACTCTAACAGTGACATATTGCTTGCCATAGAACAAATATGAAAATAAGACTTTAACAAATCTTTTCTTTTTCTGTCCTAAGTTCACAAAAATTAAATAAGAATGAAGAAGGTGAATGAAAAGGCTAATAAGTTTTATAGTAATTCATCAAATTTATATCATCAGTTTTCCCTCATAAACCTCAAGTCCAATATGTTGAAACTGCTATGTTCCACATCTTATCAGCCACCAAGTACAGTGAATTGTACACTTTATGCATTTCTCAAATGAACCTTTTCTTCTCCATTTCATAGTAATGTGAGACCATTACCCACAAAACAGTCAACTCTCCAGTGAACCACTTACTGCCTTTGTCTCCTCTCTGGGTCCTCCAATACTTTGACTCATCCCTTGCCAAAATACTTTCCTTTCTGAAGACAAATTTGTTTTAAAAATGCAAATCCTATTTTATCACGTCACAGCCATTCTCCTGCAATACACTGAAAGATAGAAATAGGCTTATATAGGTAAATTTTATCCATGTACTTTTTCTTTATGTGAAAAAAAAAATGACTAGGTGGATTTTCACCCAATTTTCAAAAAAAAAAAGAAAGAAATTTGATGCTCTCACTTGAAAATAAGCTCCATGAGATATACAAAACTCACTGTTGGGAAGGCCCTGAGGGTACCTCAAAGAAATAGGCATTCTTGCTCCACAGTAGCCTGGAGTATTGACTTACCGTGGAGCTGATGCTGCACACTGGCTTGTGGATACATAGCTGGAGGGTCTGAAGCAGCAGGTTTATGATTTTACCCAGCAGCGTTGTGGGTCTGTAAAATATAAGTTAAAAGAGTTCAATCGGTCTGAAAAAAATCTTCTACTATGAAAAAGTAAATAAACACTAAGGTTAGAACTTGAATGCTTATTCATATCACATATACATATATATGTGTGTGTGTATGTGTGTGTGTGTGCATGCACAATCACACACCATAAATGGATTAAGAGTTCCAGAAACCTGAGGTTGGAGGTATATGCAAATAGTTATATATATGATTGATTAAATTACAACTGCATTGAAGGATCTTGATTTAAATTGTGGTTCTCAGCTGTACTCTCTTTTCATGAAAATGCTGCAGAACGAAGCACTACATGACCATTACCATAATTGGTGATGATGGCTATGTGGGGTCAGAGGTTCTGAACTTCCACAGAAAGAAGATGTAACCACACCTTCCTCAAATGTAGTAAAACTGCTCTATTTCTACCTCTGAAGTGATATGTCTCATGATATCACTATAACAAAAAAGGTACTTAGAATATTTATGAAAAATAAAACAAGACTTATTTCAACTCTTTCCCAGAGAAATTACCCTGAAGTTTGGAAAGTAAAGAAAGTATCTTTTCCCCCTTTCGTGAAGTAAGTGAATGCCAAGGAAGTGGAACAGCTTGCCCAAGGTCGCTCAGCTGCTCTGTAGCAAAGTCCCCTGATTTTATTATATCAAAATGAAAATCATGCGGTATTACTTTTAGAGAGCGAGCGTGTGCAAATAGGATAAATACTTCTGAGGATGCATGTGTGTTAAGTTACTTCAGTCACATGTGACTCTGCGACGCTAAAGACTGAATATCGGAGTGGGTTGTATGCCCTCAGCCTGGGGATCTTCCCAATCCAGGGGTCCAACTCAAGTCTCTTAAGCCTCCTGCATCTGGAGGTGGGTTCTTTACCACCAGCGCCACCTGGGAAGCCCACTTCTTGGGATAGCTAATCTTAACTCATTAGTACATTTATTTAATCAATATGTGTTTACTGAGCACCTACTAAACAGGCTCAGTAAGTGCATGTTTATTGTATTTACTGAGGAAAGCAACACAATCCACTATTCTCACCTAGAGAATTCCATGAACAGAGGATCTTGGACCCTACAGTCCTATAGGGTTGCAAAGAGTCGGACACGACTGAAGCAACTTAGCTCTCACACACAGATAAGCACCTAAGAGACAAGGTTGAATGAGACCTGTTCTGTGCCTTTAAGGAGATGACAATTCATTTGAAAGAATAAAGTAAACAGGCTATCTTAGCAAACTGAGAATTGAACAATAAACACCTAGCTTATTATCACTGTATACCTGGATTCTTTTTTTTTTTTTTTAATTCTGTGGGGTATGAGAATTAAACGAGATAAAATATAAAGCAGTGCCTGAAAATAGTAGGTAATTATCAAATATTTTTCTTTAAAGTTACTTATTGCTATAAAATCATTAAAAGATGAAAAACAACAACAGCAAAGTGTTGGTAAAAGACAGTACATCAAAGAAGGTGACACTTGTACATGTTAAGTGAAATGAAGGGTTGATCTTATTCTCCAGATAATGGAGTAGGGTAACATATAAACCCAAGTTACCAGGCTTATTTCTCTGCCTTTAAGGCAGCAGTTCCCCTTTAGGATGGAGCCTCAAAGCCCCAACCTTCATTGTTTACTGATTCAGTTGATGGACAGGGCCTGAGCTTCCATGGTAATGCGCTGATTGCTATTTGCTTCTCGAAATAAATGTGGCTTAACTGGGTTTTACTTATTGATTGCTTGGAATGGGAGCAGACTGCCAATGAAGTCTGTAGGAGGAAACCAAGCAGGCCTGCTTTACGAAAGGGGAATTTTTTAAAATGCTCTTCTGGCTATGTTGGTGCAGAAATAAATTGTCCAATGCCAGCCATGCTTTGGGATGCCCTTTTCAGTTTCATTTAAGCCATTCTATAGGTTGTGACAAGAAGAGAGCAATTACTATTTGATGCTACACAAATACACTTGGCAAAATTTCCCATGCCACTGAAGGGTGGGATGATGCTGCACATGGCAAATTGCCTGACATGTATACAACATGAAAAGTGCTCCTACCCCTAGTGATTACACAGAATCGTTTTCTCTTTAATGCAGGATTCCCACCCCAGAACTTCACTTCATATTATCCTTTGCTATAGGGCTAATGTCAGCTTCAGGGCACCACTGCTTGGGAGACTGCAATGAGTTCCTTAACCACAGCAGACTGCAGAAACTGAAAGATGAGACAAAAGCGAGGAATGGCTCCACTGGGTCAGAGGAAGAGCTGTGAACCAGCTGAAGAGAAAGGACACTCCTACATCAGGAAACATCGCAGACATCTCTCCACACTGAACTCTCCTGAGCCTATAGCAGACAAAATAGTAACAGTAGTAAAACTGAGAGCTACTACCTACTGTTTCCTAAGTGTGGAAAGCTTTGATTCAATCATTCCTCACCCTATACTCAACTTTGTGAGAGAAGTAGGATTATTCCTTTTCTATCCATGAGAAAGGAGAAGGCAACAGCACCCCACTCCAGTACTCTTGCCTGGAAAATCCCATGGATAGAGGAGCCTAGTAGGCTGCAGTCCATGGGGTCGCTAAGAGTTGGACACGACTGAGCGACTTCACTTTCACTTTTCACTTTCATGCATTGGAGAAGGAAATGGCAACTCACTCCAGTGTTCTTTCCTGGAGAATCCCAGGGACGGCAGAGCCTGGTGGGCTGCCGTCTATGGGGTCGCACAGAGTTGGACATGACTGAAGTGACTTAGCAGCAGCATCCATGAGAAAACTGAGGCTCAGAGAACTTAATGACTCATCTCCAGTGACTGGTCTGCAGACTAAACCCAATCTGCCTTATTCTGAAGTTAATGCTTCTTTCAAAACATCATATTATCATAAATGTTTCTCTTACCTTGATGCACACCAAATTCAGGGTCCTACTTACCTCTGGGGAAGAAGACAGGAGAAATGAAGCTTCAACTATGATCTGTCTGTAATGTTTTATTTCTGAAAGTGTCATGATATAAAACACATATGGCACAATGTCAGCATTTAAAATGGATTTTTGTTGCAATGTTTTCTAGTTTCTTTGGGCTTGAACTATTGCATCTTAAAAAAAATTATTTCCACTAATAAATGGAAAAGTTGTGGTTACTTCTTTGCTAATGGAATTATGTCAGGGTTTCAAAACATTACTCATAAAAGGAAAATAAGATGGTGCTGATAAGAAATTAAACCCCTTCTTTCCTCTTCTTACTGATACAGATTAATGACTATCAAGAATACAGTCGACCCCCTTTACAAACAATGAAGGTTTTCTTAGATAGCCATTATTTGTGTGCATGCTAAGTCACTTCAGTTGTGTCTGACTCTTTGTGACCCTATGGACTGTAGCCCACCAGGTTCCTCTGTCTGTGGGATTCTCCAGGCAAGAAAGCTAAGCAATTCTCATTTTGTACAATAGTGAGAGACCATAAAAATAACCAAGCAAGCAAACTGAAACCTTTTAAAACAGTCTTAAAGATCATGAAAACATAATTGTTCTCTGACTTATTTTGTCAAAACATTTAAAACTCTGTCACTGTAGATAATAAATGTATACAAAATTTTAAAATAAAGCTACTTTAGTATACTATATTTTTAAATACCAAAATATTGAGAGTTAATGTTTGTGTTCTTTGTAGAAGATATCAGAAGTAACTTAAGTACTGCTTAAGTACTCCTTATCTTAAGTACTGCTTACCTGAGAAGGTAATTTGAGATAAGCATCTCTTCTATCCCTTTGTGAATTATCTTAATTTCTACTATTTCATATTTTGTTATGCAAGATCTCCTTGATTTCCTATAACATGAAGCTTTTTCACCATTGTGTCTTCTTTGGGATATTGCTATTCATTTCATCACTATTATACCCCTTATTTCTGTTGATAAGTTCCCTTTAGTAAGTTTCTCTCACTGCATATCTAATAGTGTCAGTGTGAACAATTCCCACTGTCAGCTATTTTTTCTATAACTCATTGACATTATATTTCAATTTCAATTTCAGCATCACTACTTCTTATTTCTTTGTTGCACTTTCATCTTTATTGGCCAGTTTCATCTTTCAATCATCCATTTTTGTGAAACGTCATGTGAATTTATCACTAAGACATGAGAAGGCAGTACAACACTGCTTTGCTACCCCTGGGAGAACTGGATACCCATTGTACTGTGACCAGTCAGTGACAGATCTGATAGGAGTGATGCAATTGGTCACTGAGTGTTTATGCATCTGTTATTTCCATAGTGTTTTGTGAACAGGGGAGCAAGCAATTAGTCAATTATTTAATGCAAATTGTTGGGTTTCACTTATTTAGATTTCTACTAAATCTGAAAGGCTGGAGGTTGAACTTAGAAACTGTTTCATTAACTTCTCCTCACTCTCATGATTCTTTCATGTGCTAAAGTCTGAGAATCACAAATTTGAGACAACTTTTGTTGTCTTAAAGACTTGGCTACATATTGGTATCAACTGGAGTGTTTTAAACAATATTGATACCTGAGTTACACACACTGATTTTAATTTAATTTGTCAGGTATAGACCAGATGGAAGCACTTCAACAAATAAAATAATAAGGTGAAAAAGCACTAGACTTCAATAATTGCTAAATTACATAATCATGAACACATCAGAGTTGCATGATGGAAACTAGAACAAGTTGAGCTTCTCTGAAGGATGTTTAAGGAAGGGTAAAGTCCATAAGTGGAGAGTAATAACTCTACATGAGCAAAAGGAACATTGACATAATGGTGACATGAAATTACTGTTGAGAAAATGATACTTGGATATAAAATATATAAACACAAGCCTCTTAGCCTATCAGCAATACCCTACTTGATTAAATTCATTCTGTATTGATAAAGAAGGATTTTTAAAAAATTTTGCAAAGATGCTCATAAGGCAACAAGCTAGAAAATATAGTAAAGCCCCTTTTTGGCTGGACCAGCTATGATTATTTCAAAGGTATAAACTTGATTTAATATTTTTAAATCTATCAATGTAATATACCATCTTAATAGAATGAATGAGAAAAATTATGTGAACAAAACCCTTGATGCAGAGAAAAAAATTGACAAAATTCAACACTATTTGTAACATAAAAATTATCAGAAAACTAGGAATATAAGGGAAATATTTCAATTAGATTAAAATATTTAAAAAATACTGAAGTTAACATCAGACGTATTTGTAAAAGACTGAATGCTCATTCCCTAACAATAACAAGGCACAAAGATATTCATTCTCTCCATTGCTATACACATAGTAATGAAAGTACTAGCCAGCATTATAAGGCAAGAAAATAAAATAAAAGGCATACAGATGAGAAAGGAAGAAATAAAATAATCCCCATCTGCAGATGATATAAATATCTATATGGGAAACTGAGTAATCTAATAAAATTATAAATTGTTACTATAAGTCCTACCAAGTCATAAGACAAATTAATAGAAATAAAATATATTATAATTGGAAATAAAAAGAAAAAAATTTCCATTTGAATAAAAATATTTTCTACCAAAAATGTCAAGATAAAACTTGGTGCATTCACCTGTTTTTTCTGGTAAAGTCTAATCTTTAAACAATTATAGCATTCTTATTAGTAAAAAATAACTGATGCAATACCAATAATAATTCCTATTTAATAAGCACCATCACTGTGAGAGGCATAGGAACATCTTATCAAAAGATGTGAATATTTTAAGAACAAATAAAATAAACAATAAAATAAAAAGACATGGACAAATAGAAATATATGCCATGTTCATAGATGAAAACATCTGAAGTCATAAAGATGTAAATGTCTCCACTATAACCTATTAATACTTACATATGTTTTTCTACTTTTTGGTACAGTCCCAATCATAAATTCATGTAGAAAGTGAAAAGAAAATAAAACAAAATTTGAAAGAGGAACCATGTAGTAGGATTTACTTACTAAATATCACTTCATAATAATGAGCTTGGAAAGAGAGCAACACATATATAAATTTGACTTAGGTTTGTAGTAGCATGACAAGTCAGTAGAAAATTTCAGATTACTCAGTAATATTAGTTATCCTTGTGGAAAAAATAACAATACATTTGAAATAAAGCATTTTAAGTGAGTGTAAATATAGTTATTTCTATATTTAAATGCTAATAGGTGGCACTAGTGGTAAAGAACCTGTCTGCCAATGCAGGAGATGTACAGGCACGAGTTTGATTCCTGGGTTGGAACGATCACCTGGAGGAGGGCATGGCAACCCACTCCAGCATTACTGTCTGGAGAATCCCATGGACAGAGGAGCCCAGCAGGCTATAGTCCATAGAGTCCCAGAGTCAGACATGACTGAAGGAACTTGGCACACATACACACACATTTAAAATTTTACTAAGTAAAATATAACATTTTTGAACTTAAGATGGAAAAATATTTGTTGCAAAATTCATGAATTACATGCCATATAAAGAAACAACATCAATAAATGTGAGTACATTAAAATGTCTGTGAACAGAAAAGCCATTAAAAATGTTAAAAGTCAAGTGCCGAAGAATTGATGCTTTTGAATTGTGGTGTTGGAGAAGACTCTTGAGAGTCCCTTGGACTGCAAGGAGATCCAACCAGTCCATTCTGAAGATCAGCCCTGGGATTTTTTGGAAGGAATGATGCTAAAGCTGAAGCTCCAGTACTTTGGCCACCTCATGCGAAGAGTTGACTCACTGGAAAAGACTCTGATGCTGGGAGGGATTGGGGGCAGAAGGAGAAGGGGATGACCAAAGATGAGATGGCTGGATGGCATCACTGACTCAATGGACGTGAGTCTGAGTGAACTCCAGGAGATGGTGATGGACAAGGAGGCCTGGCATGCTGCGATTCATGGGGTCACAAAGAGTTGGACACGACTGAGCGACTGAATTGAACTGAACTGATAAAGGAAAATTATTAATAAAGGAAAAGCATCAATAATTTATTTTAAAATATTTTAGAAATCTTAATGCAAAAGCATAACCTATGCAGTGAGAAATTGACAAAAACTACAAAAGACAATTTATAGAGGAGGAAGTCAGAATAAACAGTAAACCTACAAAAATATTTTAATTCTATCACTATTCAGGAAATGCAAATTAAACAAGCTGCAATATTTTCCAATATCCAGCATGCTGAAAATCTGAGAAGTCTGAACTTTTTAATTAATAGTGAGGATATGAACAAGTCAGATATCATATACATTATTGATGGGATTTTATAATTTTTATTAATTTATATTAATACAATTTATCTTGAAAGCAGTTGGTTAGTGAAAAGTAAAATGAAAAAGCATGTATCCTTAAACCAACTACTATACCTTTAAATTTATAGAGAAAATGTATCACACATCTCTTTGGAGATATAAACAAGAATGTTCATGTGGCTAACAAGTTAAAAATGTGTTAAAATACTTATTAACGAAAGAATGAACAAATACATGGTGGCATATTCACACAATGGAATTAAGTAGAGCTAGTATGTTTCCATATAGGTAATTACCTTTCTCTCTCTTTTTTAATTTTCTTGGCTGCTCCAGGAAGCATATGGAACTTCCCACACTGGGAGCGAGCCTGCTCCCCACTGCAGTGGAAGTACAGAGTCTTAACCACTGGACCACCAGCGAAGTGCCCGCAAAGTGTTTTAAAATGAAAAACTTAGATACAATTTTATAAATTTTACAAAATTCATTTAAAAATACACATGAACATGTAACATTGGCCATCATACAGCATATTTTTATGAATATTGTAAACATGCAGAAAGTATATATGGCCATAAACATTGTCTCTCCCTTTTCCTGATTAAAAAAATAAATTTATGATAATAAATTTCTGTGAGAAAATCAGGAAATTGGATAAAAGCAGGTGTCTTGGGGTTAACACTTCGATCTGTAGTTGCTTGGCTTCTTAAGTGAATATGATGTAAATATGATGAATGTTAGTAACTGAGAAAAATGGAATATAGATGTGTATCTTTTTACTCTGTTGTATGTTTTATATCTTTTACATTAAAACTATAATAATTTTTGTAATACAAATCTGTTAAATTAAGAGTAATTTTGTCTCTTACCATCAACATATTTCCTTAAAATATAAGCTTTGCCAGGTATACCATTCCTTTCCTTCCTCATGAAAAAGTTCACCATCATTAGGAAGTGTGAGACTAACGTTGAAAAGTAAAATTTTCTTTACTTCTAGAGGCAATTAAATTTAACACCTGGTCGCCTGTTAATCAAAGCATTGAGTTCACGTATTCTCCTGACAGATCTTTCTTCTTCTTTGGGTTTCTCATCTTACACAGCAGGGAATCAGGTTTGCTGAAATCCACAACTAATTTCCAAAGCATAGCAGAGTTACTTTATCAAAAGTCACTTTTTTAACCCAGGATTAAAAAAAAGAACAAAAACTTTTCACTCCAGCTTTACGGCAAAGATACATATAAATCACATACACATGAAAACTGTGATAAGCAATTACCTTTTTTAAACACTAAGCATTTATCTCAGTTCTAGGCTTAAAACTTTTAGCATTACACTGACCTCAACACACTATCTTTATAAGAAAAATTCATAAAACTAGAGTAGAAACACTGATATGACTCCTGATTTTTCTCTCCCCTTTATCCTTCTGTTCTTTCTGCTACAAAACCCAATAATAAAGACGTTCTCCCACATGTATCACTGACTTTTTCAGGCTCAAGATGAAAGGAAATTAAGGAAACATTATAATACAGACATGTTGCTTTGAAAACTCAGGAGCTTCCTGCATGAAATCTGAAACTGACACAGAGGACAAGATTGGAGAAAGGGGCGAGCCACTCTAGATTGGTGGGAGGCAGGTTTAGGAAGCAAAAGAATTACATGAAAACTTGTCTTGGGCAGTCTCAAGATGAGTAGATCTCCACATCCTCCCACCAGAATCTCCAAAGCTTTTATAGAGGCTCTAATGTGAGTAATCAGTCAGACCATCCAGATGGTCTCAGCAGCACTTGGCTTTCTCAAGGCTGTGTCCGTGGAAAAGGCTCCCACTGCAGGAACAATGGGTGGAAAATACATTCCAAGGATGGAGAAGACATGCAGAGCCTCTGATCACTCTGAACCAACCACATCAACCGATGGTTTTGGTCTCTCAATGATCTTCTTCAAAAGGCGTCGTGAAAATGAACTAAGTCCCAGAGAAAACAAGTGGCTTGCTCCAGGATACAGACCAGATGAGAACAGAGTCAGCACTAGAACTGGAATAAATTCTTTGTTCTCAAGAATGCCTCATTTCATGACATCTCCTATCCTGTCTATAAAATCTAAGACTATATTCACCCACAATTCTTGTATTATTTAACTATTATATATGTGCTGCAGAAATGACTAATTTATTTATTGATTATCTCAAATGCTTTGTTGGTTTTGCCCACAGTTGTTTTCTAAATTCCATTAAGACTAGTAATATATCTTATGACTGCCTTGCAATCTCTCCAGAGTTTAAGATAATGATAATCTACAACAAGTGCTCAAATCTACTTGTCAATTAATTGATTAAATTTCATTTGGAAAGTCCAATTACAGAAGATGACTAGTGAATAAGGTAGACAATAGGTGCCTAAACAATTTGCACTGTTTGTAACATATTGGAGTATGAAAGTCAATTTGCTAGTCCCACAGAACTCCAGAAGAGTGACATAAATGAGCACATGTCTCCACTGAACAAAACTGGTAATACCTAAATTTAAGCAAGGCTAGGCAGCCCATTGGCATAGTGGATTCTTCTTGAGAAAATGAACTAGAAGACAGAGAGGTTAGCCACAGGATAATGTGTTTTTCTATAGATAAAAATCTGTGTATTGTTGTTGAGGCCAGACTTTGCAGAGTTTGTGCCAAGATAAATCAGAGCCACATTCAAGCTATAGTTAGGGGGAAATAACACAGAGAGTTAATAGACCAGCTGGTTTGCAGTAGGTAGAATGCATCAGACAAACTGATAGGGAAGGAAGGACAGGAAAAAGGAAGGAAGGGAGTTTTGGTATGTTATAAAAGGAATGAAGGGAGGCCATAGTGCATTGGCATTTGTGTGTATGTGTG
Organism: Oryx dammah; assembly: GCF_014754425.2. Lineage (NCBI taxonomy): Eukaryota > Metazoa > Chordata > Mammalia > Artiodactyla > Bovidae > Oryx > Oryx dammah. The sequence continues at coordinate 3,065,164 of NW_024070199.1, read as the reverse complement.
TGAGAGAGAGAGAGAGAGAGAAATTAGCTCCTGACAATCTAGAACCAGGCCCATGAGGCCCAGCTATATACTTCATTCCTTATTATTAATATAAATAAGATTGTTCATCATATTTATATAATGAACTCTCCCCTCATCCATATTTGAACAAATTTTATTGGGTCTATCTTCTTGGCAACTCAAATTTCTTCCTCTATATGCCTCTTTGGGCAATGAAGCCTAAATCTGAGGTTTAAGATTATTCTCTTATTTTCCTAGCTAATTCTGATATTTAAGTGCATGTCCAGTCCAGTGACACACAATATTTTTTGGATGTATGCTTATTTACAACTGGCTCACTCCTCCATCTATCCTCTTTATTATGCCACACTTCTGTGTGGTTAATGTATGAGAAATTGAAGGCAAAGAAAAAAATTATTCTGCAGCTTGTTGCCCATTTAAACATTGGAGGAAAGTATTTTATATTATCCCAAGTTATTTAAAAGCACTCATTGAAATAATCGTATGAAAACAAGTGAAGGAAAGTATTTCCAATTCAAGTTCTTTGTCAAAGCATCCAAAATGGCAGGTTTAATTATCATGAACTCAGGGACTACAGAAGCAGCATGCGCTACATTAGATACTAGTCATTCCTGATGACTTCTTTATGAATACTATGACAGTGATGTAATGGCATCTGTTTCTAGAATGATGTTAAGGGACCCTGGCTCAAATTAATATGCCTGCAGTATGGGGGAAGAAAAAGAAATTCAGTTCAGTTCAATCGCTGAGTCATGTCTGAGTCTTTGTGACCCCATGAACCGCAGCACGCCAGGCCTTCCTGTCCATCACCAATTGCCAGAGTCCACCCAAACCTGGAACAGTGTATGAGAGACACTTGCAAATAACACATCAGATCTGTGTATGTGTATATGGATATTGAAGTAGACACATGAGCATACATTTATGTGTATTTGTATGCGTGGATCAACATATGTGGTTGCGCACATGTACATGAAGTTACACAAAAAATGCACACAAAATCCCCTTGACTTTTATATCTCCCTGCTCCTATTATTTCAAAGAGGCCAGACTCCATTCACAACGAAGGACAGATGCTGAAGCTCAAACTATATCATTTTTATTGAAGTTTTTGGTGGAAGAAGTGGAGTTATTAGTGAGACAGTCTGTCTTCTCCAAGCTCTCAGATACCAGGGGAAGTCATCTGCTTTTCAGTTCATAGGGATATGTCAAGATGGTATCAATCCTTTTTCTCTTGTCTAGCATCTCTGTTCAGGGTTTCAGTTCATGCAGAACTAGTCTATTTATCAACAAACTGATTGTATGTAAAAGAATTCTCTTCTGTCATGAAACGATTCTGGTTTTTTTTTCATCATCAGCATCACTACCATCATCAGCATCACTATCATTACCATCACCATCCTTTTGTCAAACTCCACATATGGATTTAGACTTTGTAAAGTGCTTTCACCTAATTGTTGGAAGTATCTATACAATGGATTTACATGAAACAAAAAGAACTGAAGAATTTTTTCTTACAACACTCTAGACTACTATTCAACTTTTACTTATGGACAGACATACAATTGTACTTTGAATTATTCTGAGACTTTGAGGTGTGTCATATTTCTAAGAAACAGAATACATCCAAGATAAGCATAAAGATGTTGATACTGAACAACTTAAGACACAAAAAGGCATTTAAAACAGATCTTCCTTTCTTAATGTTCTTTCCATTGTTCATGCTATTCTCTGCTTCTTTTTAGTCTAGAACATTTGTTTAGTTATAATCATCATTTATTCTATAAAGCCTTTATTGAGTCCATTATTACACTCATCCTTCCTGTCCCCAGGAAATCAGAGCCTCCATTAAACGTTCATAATGTGTGGTGAAGAGTCACTTCTGATAGTAATATGATCTTGTTTTATATAAATTTTGTTACTGAAATGTGTGGAACACAACAAACTGTGGAAATTTCTTAAAGGGGTAGAAGTACCAGATTACCTTACCTGTTTCCTGGAAAACTATATGAGAAAAAGTTAGGAAGCAACAGTTAAAAACTGGACATGAAACAACAGACTGGTTCAAAATTGAGAAAGGCATACAGCAAGACTGTATATTGTCACCCTGCTTATTTGCCTTATATGCAGAGTACATTATACAAAATTCTGGGGTGGATGAATCATAAGCTGGAATCAAGATTGCTGGGAGAAATATCAACAACCTCAGATATGCAGATGATACCTCCTTAATGGCAGAAAATGAAGAGGAACTAAAGAGCCTCTTGATGAAAGTGAAAGAGGAGAGCAAAAAAAAAAAAAATGGCTTAAAACTCAAGATTTAAAAAATGAAGATCATGGTATCTGGTCCCATGATTTCATGGCAAATAGATGGGAAAAAAAGTGGAAACAGTGACAGATTTTATTTTCTTGGGCTTCAAAATCACTGCAGACAGTGCAGAAATGAAATTAAGAGACACTTTGAAGGAAAACTATGACAAAAGTAGACAGCATATTAAAAAGCAGAGATATCACTTTGCTGACAAATGTGTGTATAATCCAAACTATGGTTTTCCCAGTAGGCATGCATGGATATGAGAATTGAATGTAAAGAGCACTGAAGAATTGATGCTTTTGAACTGTATTGTTGGAGAAGACTCTTGAGATCTCTTGGACAGCAAGATCAAGCCTATAAATCCTAAAGGAAATCAGCCCTGAATATCCATTGGAAGGACTGATGCTGGAACTGAAACTCCAGTACTTTGGCCACCTGATGTTGCTGACTCATTGGAAAAGACCCTGATACTGGGAAATATTGAAGGCAAATAAGAAGACGGTGGCCAAGGATGAGATGATTAAATAGCATCACCAACTCATTGGACATGAATCTGAGCCAACTCTGGGAGATAGTGAAGGACAGGAAAGCATGACTGCAGTGCAGGGGTTTGCAAAAAGCTGGATACAACATAGCAACTGAACAACAACAGCAGCAACAGTAGTTAGTTACGGAGCATCTTAAGGGGAGGTATAATATCCTTTTAATTACTGAATCTTCAGGCATGAAACATTGAACTTGGCATATGGTAAGCACTGAGTAATGCTAATTGTCTTTCTTCTAAATTACTTTGTAATTGAATGCCTAAAGGACATACCATGAGCAGGACTATAGATGTAAAATTACATCATTTCTAATATTTTCAACTAAAAACATACAATTATGATGATTCATCATATGTCACTTTGGACATGAGCAATCATATCTGTTGAATATTACTAGAGTAAGATTCACTGGATGGAAGTATATGTGCATTTTAAATTTTGATAGATTTAATGAAGGCCTCCCACAAAAGTCATATTAACCTACACTTCAACAAGAAATACATGAATCTGGCTGTTTCCTGATTCCACACCAATGCAATATGTTGGTAAACTTTCCAACCTACATGGTTTAAATTGCAATTCTCTTATTATTTGTAAAGTTGAACACTTTTCACTTGCTTAAATCATTTGTATTTCCATTTTTTTGTGAATTGTTTGTATGAATCATTTGCTTATTTTTTAATCAGGTGATTAATTTATTTTTGTTTTAATAGAAGTTCTTTACAAATATAAAGTGTAACCTGGCCATAGTGATTTCCAAAGGGTATAATATGGAAAATGACTTTAAAAAATACCTATATTAGAGAAATCTGACAAACGCTACCTCAACCAGGTCATCTAGGTCAGTAGCAACAACACTACCTCATGCTTGTATTTTCTACACCTGATTTAATGTGATAAAAATAACACTTTATTTTTATGTGGTCTTCCTCTCCAAACCCATAATCTCATTCTAATTATGAAAAAAAAAAAATCAGACATATTCAAACTGACAGACATCTTACAAAATACTTGGCCAGTACTCCTGAAAACTAGCAAGGTCATCAAAAACAAGGAAAGGTTGAGGATTGTTATAGCCAAGAGGAACCAGAGGAGACATAATAACTAAATGTATTATGAAATACTGAAGGAGATTTAAAAAGAGAAAGATATTAGTCTAGAATTAAGAAAATCTAAATAAAGTGTATACTTTAGTTAGTAATAATGTGTCAATATTGGTTCAGCAAGTATCAGTTCAGTTCAGTTCAGTCGCTCAAGCTCAATCATGTCGGACTCTTTGTGACCCCATGAATAGCAAATGTAAAAAAAAGTACATGTTTATTGGAATTTTTTTTGTTTTTGTTTTTGCTGTTGTTGTAAGAACCATTTTTTTCCCCAAATAAAACCTTCCAATAAGAAAAACAGCATGCAATATATCTTCAGATGAATTCTACACAATGACAGAAATGAGCTAAAGAAACTTAAACAAATGAAGAAATTTTGAGTTTGGAATAACAAAACAAATTATCTGGAATCTTTTGCATAAGAGATGTGCCTCTTCTCCTTCAATTGTTTATTTATTCAATAATTTATTCATAAAAGTGTAGCTTCATTGATATTTATTTTATACTTTGTGTTATATATATTAATTTTTTTATTCTGCTGTGTAAACTGTTAAGAGCTCTTTCAGTTGGCTCCTGTGTACCTTTAAGCTACTTCCATCATTGTTTTCTCCCTGATACTTTCATACTTTCATTCATATCTTTTTACATCTTCATAACTCATTCAGTTTTATCACTGAGTAATATTCCATTCTATGGATATTTTATAGCTTGCTTATCAATTCTCTTAATGAAAAACTTTGTTGTTTCCCGTTTTTGGTGATTATAACTAAAAATTCCTATAAGTTTTGCATGCAGGTTCAGATTCTCACTGTCTGAGCCATCAGGAAATGGCAACCCATTCCAGTATTCTTCCCTGGAAAATCCCATGTACAGAGGAACCTGGTGGGCTACTGTCCATGAGTCACAAAGAGTCAGTCATAACTGAGCGATTAACACATGCACTCAGATTTTCAAAGTGGGACCACCACAAATTGCAAAGTTCCTACCATATCAAAACCTGTTTAGGTTTGGTCCCTCAGATCTTCCATTTTAAACAATTTTGCAAGGTAAAACATACAGATCTATGCTTATAGATGTCTATTTCTATATGTTATTGTCTTCAATTAGAATTTCTGAGTAATAAAATACATACTGACCAAGCTGATACATGCTCTCCAATTAACTTTCCTCCCCAATTTTTGTCAGTGTACATTGAGAATTTTAAGCATAGAAAATTATTGTTTTAAAACATGTACATTTAAAAGGATATACTTGGTCTTGAAATGATAATTATAATAATAATAGAGATTGTATTTCACCAATTATATGTAGATCTTGAGATGAAATTTTTGTTTAGGAAAAATGTAAGTGAAAAAAATTTTTCTGCAATTATTGAACTCATTAAAACCTTAAAATATGTATCTGTTGTATTGCATGTGGTACCTTTGTGAGAGAGAGTCACTAGATAAGGAATTAAGGGGTTTCCAAAATGCTGGTAAAGTTGTTTCTTCATCTATTCTTCAGTGTCTTCTAGTAACATAAATAGGTTCTTTTTCTGAAAATGTATGCAACTGTATTTATGATTTGTGAGTTTTTTTCTCTATGTTACATACCAATAGTTAGCTTGATAAATAAATTAAGTGAATTGATAAATAAAGTAAGTGAATTCTGAATACTGCTATCAAACTTGTTACAGAGAAAACCGAGGAAAAGGTTAATAGAAAAAGATCATGGATGAAAAGGCAAAAAGGTACTACATGTAGATTTATAATGTATAAAAAGCTGTTACCCGTGTCTATTGCTGTAGAAGTAAGTGGGAGTTTTTAGGCAAAATGAAACAATGTAGCCACAGCAATTGATTTTCACTGCATTCTGCAGCAACCACAAAATACATAATGACACAGTATCTGCTCCGAGGGATGGTTTAAACTACACCTGGGTTCGTTGAGAGCACTGTACTCAGACTGTTGAACATGCCTGGTCCCTCCTGATCGTTGACACTCTGCAGAGCTGGATCTGAGTAGTACACAGATAAGATGCTTTAATGACAGGAAGGAAGTAGTCGACTTTATAAGATTCTGTCAAGCATCAGATGGTCCATTTCTGTGGTAGGGGGTTTCTTCCATACTCAGGAAAGAGACAAAGGCAGCCACTGCCTCTTAAATTGATTCCTAAATCATAGAAGTAAAGAGGTGACTGATAAGACTGCAAATAATACAGATTAAGTTCATAACGCTGCAAAATGAATTAGGAAACCAAGCAGGACCATATATAGTAGTCTGTATCTCTCAGAACATGGGTCTGTAGCCTCCTGGAAGAACTAGTAAAATTTCTACATATTTGCTCTCATTGCATTGTTCCTCAGGTCTTTGATAATTCAAATTTAATATTAATAATTATGGGGCTATGTCTCACAGATTTCATTTTAATTTCCTCGTTAAGGATGCTTTTGTCTCTTGCTCCCTAGCAGTATCCATAAATTCAAGGATCAGTACAAGCAAAGAAGAGAAATATTAATGAGCTATACTTCTCAGAGGCAAGGTATAAAATATTTGCTATATGACTCTTCTGTACTCAGGAGCACATTATTTAATACTCACACTAAATAATTTAACATGTGAGTGAAAGGAAAGTCAGAGTCTTTGTGACTTCAGCAAAGTCACACACACACACAAATGAGAATCAGTGCTAAGATTTTTGTTCTCAGTTTGTCAAGAAAGAAACTCACTGTTATTATCAACACTAGACACCGCCAGCCATAGGACTTTCCATCACTATGTGATACTGACTCATGTTCCCAGGAAAAGAAAATTAAATTAGAACTCACCTAAAACTGCCAAAAAGAGGACAACAAATCATCCTTAAGCTAAAAGGCACATAAGCCTTTTAATCAAAAAGAAAGACATACTTATGACAGAATATCAACATTCAGAAAATATGTACCTGTCATTATCTGATTCAGAAATGCATTTGAACATGAGTTGCTATGTTGATGTTGATGTGCAGATAGCAACAACCTTCTGATTAAATATAGCTTACATAAGATCAACTTCTTGTTTTTATAATGATTTGTTTTAGGAGGGCTTCCTTTGTGGCTCAGCTGGTAAAGAATCCGCCTGCAATGAGGGAGACCTGGGTTCGATCCCTGGGTTGCAAAGATCCCCTGGGGAAGGGAAAGCCTACCCACTCCAGTATTCTTGCCTGGAGAATTCTATGGACTGTATAGCCAATGGGGTCGCAAAGAGTCGGACACGACTGAGCAACTTTCACTTGTTTTAGGAGACGCATACTTGAGCTTCACTACTGTATATTTTTGGAATAGAAACAAGCTCCTTTCTGCAAATCAGAACGAACAATGTTCTCTTAATACTCCAGGGCTAGCAAGTCACTTCCAAATCACAGAAAAGCTGGGAACAAGCATTAGGTACTCAAGTCAAGCCTGAGTTCCCACCTCCAGCCAAGCTGTCACTTAAAGGTCCTGAATGATTCAGCCTGCAGAATTTAGGTCAGTGGTGCTATTCTCTAAATTTCTCCTGTAGTGAGACTTACACAGTACTTAAAACAGGTCTGATAGAGAACAGACTTATAGACATGGGGAGAGGGGAGGAGAGGGTGAGATGTATGTTGAGAGTAACATGGAAACTTACATTGCCATATGTAAAATAGATAGCCAGTGCAAATTTGCTGTAGCTCTCCGGGAACTCAAACAGGGGCTTGAGCTTGAGCTTGAGCTCTGTCAACCTAGAGGGTGGGAATGGGGGGGGTGGAGGGAGGGAGATTAAAGAGAGAGGGGACATATGTACACCTATGGCTGATTCATGTTGCTGTTTGACAGAAAACAACAAAATTCTGTCAAGCAATTATCCTTCAACTGAAAAATTTTAAAAAATAAACTTTTCTTTTTTTCTTAGACTTAAGAAGACTGTGTATGTGGTAAGAAATCAGGATCTGAGAAGTAAGTAAGACAAAATCATTTCCTTTAAGAAAATTGTAGGGATTAATTGAATTAGTGTGGTTAAATGAAGTTCTCTCTGATTTGCTATTAAGGAAGTGTGAGCTTGTGTAGTGAAATAGTTAAAGAAATATTCCAAATGAATATAAAACAATAGTAACTGCTTTCTTTTATAAGGCACCGGTTCTATGAAGGACATGGTTTCTGCGCTAGACAGATTTGGCTTCAAGATTAACTGTTGTAGCAGCTGTGTGACTAAAGACAATTTTCTGAATTACTCTGATATTTCATTTTCCCTTTCTTAACCCTGGCTTAGTAATGTTCTTGGCTGGTTATTGAAAGATAAATGAGATGACACACAGAGATGGTTTTTATGTCTAATAGTATATAGTATAAGTAGGTGCTCACTTTGTATTAATTATTGATCTCTTGTCTGAGCATTGTTACTCTATAAAGGTTATTTGTGTTCTTTTGTTTTCCTACTAGACTCTAAGTTTTCAGAAGCAAAGACTAGGTGTTTTGAATTTTTCTTCCTCACCATCTTGTAAAGTTCATGAGATATATTCATTGAAAGGAAATGGAAGAAGCTATGTCTTCCGTGAAATCATAGCTGCTACTAAAAAACATTCTCCTAAGTGACAATAGGTCATAATACTAAGCAATTGTCCTTAATGGTCAAAATTTAAAGCTCCAGCAAGTATGCTAGAAGACATGGATACCAGGCTTATGTATATTTTTGGAATAGAAACAAGAAACAGTTATGAAGAAAATAGAAAAATATATGAAGACTATTTCAGTAATATCTCTTTTTTTTTCAGATACATTGTCAAGATGTGTTCAATCACTCAGTCATGTTCAACTCCTTGAGACCAAATGGACCTTAGCCCTCCAGGCCTCTCTGTCCATGGGATTTTCCAGGCAAGAATACTGGAGTGGGTTACCATTTCTTCCTCCAGGGGATCTTCCTGACCCAGGGATCGAACCAGCATCTCCTTCGTCACCTGAATTGCAGACAGATTCTTTAGTGCTGAGCCACTGAGGAGGGCCCATTGTCAAGATAACATGAAATAATATTTGAAAAATGCTCATTTCAGTGTTTGGCACATCTTGCTTTTAACAAATGGGTCAGTTTGGTTCCCATCTGGCAAAACCTCCATGTCCATCTCATTGGTGCCTTTATTATATTTTTCCACGTGGAATAAACACCATTACTTCTTTCTAAAGTAGATTTTATCCTACCTTCTTGAAGAGGTTTAATGATAAGCTATCTTTTTTTCTTTTTTTCTAATCTCAGATCTCTCATCTCCAGTGTATAGGCTGAGGTGTATCTGTGGCCAAAGGTTGATTTTGAATCCCTTTCCCGCCTGTGTGCTGTTTGACTGGATACATTCCTCTGTCTCCTTTAGTCTCAGTCAGGTCCCTTCTGCCTTTCAGGACATTCTAAAATTGTTCAAGTCTGATGGTGTTTGTGTTCTTCATCACTGCTTCATGTGTGCTAATTTTGTTCCTTGATTATCTACCTCCTAGCTGTCAGTCTCTGAGATGTATTTATTTGAATGTATCCTTCACAATGCCATGCTAATTGATACTGAAAAAGTACTTGCTGATTGATTCAACTGGAAAAAGTCACAGCAATAACCTAGTTTGACTTTGTGATGAATGCAATACCTTACCAGTGACCTTGACATTAGAGATACCACTGTCAATACCATGAAAAAACTACCAGAATGGCAACTGGAAAATCCTAAGTAACTAATGTTTGGATGGCAAAGAGTAGCCCTTTAGAATCCTCATTCTGGGGTTTCTAGGGAAAATAAGAAATAAAAGAAGTCTTCTGAGACCTTTGAAAACTTAACTCGAAGGATAAGCTTTGACCCTGAATTTCAGTAGCTTCATGAACTTGATAAGCCATATCACTTCCCAGAAGCCTGGATTCTACAAGTACAAAATGGCATAATTATACGTGTTTGTGTTTGACAAAGATCCAAAAGTAATGTGCATAGAACATACTCCAAAACTATAAATCACACAATGTAAACTTAAGGTGTTCTATAATTTTTCAGCCAAAGTTTAGCATTTGCATGGAACACGGGTACTGAAAATACCACTAGGTTAATAGATTGTAGCTTCAGTAATGATGTAGATGTTAATGTTCCAAGATAAAAAATGAACTTAGCAGCCAAAGCACTTAATAAAACATGTATATTGTATCATAAATATTTTAGGGGGGGTGATTTACCATACTATTTTAGTAGAAAACACTGTAACATGCATAATAGTTTGCAGCTTACATTGTAAAATTGAAATTCAAGCTTAACTAATGGTAATTATGGGGGAAATAACCAAATTAACTGCATTATACATTTCCATGCTTGAGAGAAATGCACAAGGACTTTTTATTTCTCTTCGAAGTGAAGGTTTCTTGGAATCTAAATGAACAAACTTCTATTAATGTTCTCAGCACATGTACGTGCACATGTCCACTCAGAAAACTAAATCAAGCAACATTGGGAATTGTAGATTTTGCAGCTTTGCAGATAAAAATACAGGTCAAAATTCTCAAAAGCATCTTTTTTTAAAAAGAAAAATTTCTTTGTGTAATGGAAGTCTGGGCTTTGAACAAAACTGTCATAATTAAAGGAGATCTGGGTATGTGGTGGGATCTACCTCAGCAATCTGCTGATGAGAAGGGGCAGAGGCAAGGGTCAGGATTAAGTGGAAATCTGAATGAAATTTCACAGCCAGAAACTAACCTTGTTGATAAAGAGTAGTTGGGTATAACTTACTGGGTGAGAAGCTGAGATGGAGGGCAAGTTTTTGTCACACTTTGTGAAGAAGAAATGCACTCCAGAAAGCAGTGAGTATCAGAATCTTCTAGCCACAAATTCAGGCATAATGATAGTTCCAGATGGTCAGTTTACAATAAATCCATTCCACAAATATTTATCAAATTCCTAAAGCAAATAAAATGGTGAGGGAAAAGACATAGCCTTACTCTCATGGAAGGTATAATTCAGTAGGAGAAATGAATATTAATCACACAAATAATGGTGTCAATGCAAAATGGGTAATTATTAAAAAGGAAATTAAATGACTCCATGAGAATTTGTGTGTGTGTGTGTATTGGGAGTGGCAGGTAGTTCAGGGAAAACTTTTCTGAGGAAATTTTTAAGCTAAGTTCCTCAATTATTGAGATTGAGGAAAGGAAGGTATCATTACAAACAACCTCAATTATTAGTGGCTGAACTTACATAAGGTCAGTATGGAAAATCCTAGTTGAGAAGCATTATTCCTGATAATATGTCCTCCAAACAGCAGCTAGGTTACCCAGACTCCTGATATTTAACAGTTCTGCCACTTCAATATAGAATATTCGTGAAATGGAAAGAAAAAATGTGAAATGGCTCACACACTGCAAATTGCCTCAGCTCAGAGTGACATATAACTATATAGTGGGGGAATGAAGTTTAGCTATGTCCCCAGAAAGAGTACATGAACCAAGAAACTCCAGATGTATAAACTGGAATTAAAAAGGCAAAGGAACCAGAGATCAAATTCCCAACATCCGCTGGATAATAGGAAAAGCAAGGGAATTCAAGAAAACTATCTACTCCTACTACACTGACTACACTAGAGCCTTTGACCATGTTCAGTTCAGTTCAGTTGTGTCCGACTCTGTGACCCCATGGACTACAGTGTGCTGTTTGACCATGTGGATCACAACAAACTGTGGAAAATTCTTAAATAGATGGGAATACCAGAGCATCTTACCTGCCTCCTGAAAAATCTGTATGCAGGTCAAGAAGCAACAGTTAGAACCAGACATGGAACAACAGACTGGTTCAAAATTGGGAAAGAAGTACATCAAGGCTGTAAGGCAAGGCAGTACTCAGCCTCAGGTAGGCAGATGACACCACCCTAATGGCAGAAAGCAAAGAGGAACTAAAGAGCTTCTTGATGAAGGTGAAAGAGAAGTGTGAAAAAGCTGGCTTAAAACTCAACATTCAAAAATCTAACATCATAGCATCCAGGCCCATCACTTCATGGAAAATAGATGGTGAAGCAATGGAAACAGTGACAGACTTTATTTTCTTGGGCTGCAAAATCATTGCAGATGGTGACTGCAACCATGAAATTTAAAAATGCATGCTCCTTGGAAGAAAAGCCATGACCAACCTAGACAGCACATTAAAAAGCAGAGACATCACTTTGCTGACAAAGTCCATGTAGTCAAAGCTATGTTTTTTTCCAGTAGTCATGTACAGATGTGAGTGTTGGACTCAGTAAAGAAGGCTGAGTGCCAAAGAATTGATGCTTTTGAACTGTGGTGTTGGAGAAGACTCTTGAGAGTCCCTTGGACGGCAAGGAGATCCAAACCAGTCCATCCTAAAGGAAATCAGTCCTGAATATTCACTGGAAGGACTGATGCTGAAGTTGAAACTCCAATACTTTGTCCACCTGGAGAAGAAGTCCTTCCAGGAGAACTGGCTCCTTGGAAAAGACCCTGATGCTGGAAAAGATTGAAGGTGGGAGGAGAAGGGGACAACAGAGGATGAGATGGTTAGATGACATCACCAACTTAATAGACATGAGTTTAAACATGCTCCAGGAGACAGTGAAGGACAGGGAGGCCTGGTGTGCTGCAGTCCATGGGGTCAGGAAGAGTTGGACATGACTGAGTGACTGAACAACAACAGTCATCTTTACTTCCATAGCACCTAATCATTTATTCAATAAATATTTCTTGGGCACCTATTATGTGCCAGGCCATTCTCACTGCAAAAAAATCAACATTAAAAGCCTGATTATAATCCTATTTTCCTTGGGGGAAGACAGAAACTTAAGCAGGAAATTATGAGTTACAATAAGGATGTGTGCCTTATATCATCCATGTCACTTGAGCTCACTGCACACCTGCCTGTCAAATTGTTTAAATTCTAAAAATCTGGGAAGTGATCAATTTTCAGAAGCTATGAAGGATGTTAATGAATCCTATTCCAATCAATTCACCAGTTAGAGACAAATGGAGGTGAGAGGGCCAAGGACCAGGAGTAATTTTCCAAGAACTAAAGATAAAATAAAAAGCAAATAATAAGCTATGCCAAAATGCAAAATAATATGTCATCCTTTCAGAGGATCCAAAAATGTTCAAAGTATAGAGGGGTTAGGAATACAACCTGGCTTTAAAGCAGAGCCTTGGCTATTAAAATTAGATAAAGGAATAAGTCAAACAATAAAGTCTAGAGAGAAGACAAGGTTGGATGCCCTGAACCTGAGGAAGATAACTCTAGAAGACAGGGAAAATAAATACACGGAATATAAAGGCAGATGGAATAAAATATATGGGCAACCAGTAGGCCACATAAATCTGTTATTTTGAGGATTCTGGCCAGGATTCAAGTGAAGAATAAATGTGGTTTCAGTGACTTTTCTGAGGGTGGCATCTTATACATATCACCAAAGGACAAAGAGAAAGCATGCAAAGAATGGTTAATTGGAGAAAAAAAAAAAAGGCAGCAGAGTGAATTTCTAGTCTGCTACTGATTTTTCACGGAACTCTGATTACCAATATCTTGTTTACTAAGAAATCCTTCCACCAAAATCCAATGACTATTACTACCAGCATCCACTGGGGAAAGTTTAGTCAATTTGTAAACAACTACTTTTCAGTTCCTTATTTTCCAGAGTCCCTGTTCATTATTGGCAATTACTTCTATATCTTCTGCTTACTCCAAAAAAATGTATCATGGTTTTATGTTAGATATAATTTATAACCCAATAAAATAATTAAAAAGGAAAATAAAATTAAGTAATTACAGAAAAGAAAAAAAAAAGATTAGATCAAAAATTCTAAACTAAGGAAAACTATTACAAATTAGAAGTGGCTTAACTGGGAGGACTAAGTGGAAGTTAAAATTTACCAAAGAAAATTTTAGGAATGCAAGGGATTTCTGTGTGTTGATTTTATATCCTGCAACTTTACTATATTCATTAATTAGCTCTAGTAATTTTCTGGTAGAGTCTTTAGGGTTTTCTATGTAGAGGATCATGTCATCTGCAAACAGTGAGAGTTTTACTTCTTCTTTTCCAACGGATGGCTAACAAACACATGAAAAGATGCTCAACATCACTCATTATCAGAGAAATGCAAATCAAAACCACAATGAGGTACCACTTCACACCAGTCAGAATGTCTGCGATCCAAAAATCTGCAAGCAATAAATGCTGGAGAGGGTGTGGCGAGAAGGGAACCCTCCTACACTGTTGGTGGGAATGCAAACTAGTACAGCCACTATGGAGAACAGTGTGGAGATTCCTTAAAAAATTGCAAATAGAACTGCCTTATGACCCAGCAATCCCACTGCTGGGCATACACACCAAGGAAACCAGAATTGAAAGAGACACATGTACCCCAATGTTCATCGCAGCACTGTTTGTAATAGCCAGGACATGGAAACAACCTAGATGTCCATCAGCAGATGAATGGATAAGAAAGCTGTGATACATATACACAATGGAGTATTACTCAGCCATTAAAAAGAATACATTTGAATCAGTTCTGATGAAATGGATGAAACTGGAGCCGATTATACAGAGTGAAGTAAGCCAGAAAGAAAAACACCAATACAGTATACTAACACATATATATGGAATTTAGAAAGATGGCAATGATGACCCTGTATGCAGGACAGCAAAAAAGACACAGATGTGTATAGCGGACTTTTGGACTCAGAGGGAGAGGGTGAGATGATTTGGGAGAATGGCATTGAAACATGTATAATATCATGTAAGAATCGAATTGCCAGTCTATGTCCGATGCAGGATATGGCACGCTTGGGGCTGGTACGCGGGGATGACCCAGAGAGATGTTGTGGGGAGGGGGGTGGGAGGGGGGTTCATGTTTGGGAACGCATGTACACCCGTGGTGGATTCATGTCAATGTATGGCAAAACCAATACAGAATTGTAAAGTAAAATAAAAAATAAATTAAAAAAAATAAATAAAAATTTTTAAAAAAGAAAATTAAAAAAAAGAAAATTTTAAAAGTCAAAATCAAGCTTGAAAATTTCCTTAAATATTTCTAGATGACCAGATACTAGATTTTTTGAAGCTCAAACTGCATTTTGTTTTCTCTTCTCTATCTTCATACTTCATTGACTATCTTAAATAAAATCTTTTTTTTTTTTTTTGGCATTGCTTTTCAGTTACTTACTCACATCGATTATATAAACTCCAAAAGTTTCTTTTTCCAGGTCCTTTCTCCAGACATTTCTTTTTTCCTAGCACTTCCACTTTCTCTGATTCTACTATTGGTTTATTTACTTTCTTCCTTACCCAATAAGATTCCACAATCCATTTTGTAATCATTCCCTTGAGAAAATAAAATGCTTATTCTATCCAACTTTTATATAAATATATATGTGTATATATGTGTGTTTACCTAGGAATACAGAATTTTGGATGCACATGTTCATGTTTCATATAAACTAGCCATTCACCTCTTTATCTGAGCTCTGCTATTACCTCTTAGGTACTTCATAGTTAACTTTAATTGCTTCTTTGAATTAACCATTCTAATGATCTCTCTCTCTCTCTTTTTTAGGACTAGATTTCCTTAGCTCTCTTAGACATTCTCCCTTTTTTTAAATCAGACAAATAATTTACAAAAAAAAAAAAAATGGCACCTTGAACAAATTTAACCAGATCAACAACAGCAAGGGAAGGTATGAGTGTGAATGAAAAAGGCATTTAAAATTAAGGAAATAAGTAGGAAAATGCCCAGAAGCATAAGGCCTATGGTACACCAAGAAAATTACTGACACAGTAATGTAAATAGTCACATTGACTTCTTTATATAGGCATTCACATTCTCTGGTTCTACTGGGAGTCTAATTAAGTCACAAAGTTTCTTCCTAACAAAATAGACATTAAACTAACTGAATATCATTATTGTAAATAAACTTCAACTTTACTCAATACCAGAACGACTAATATATTTGCTAACCAAAACAATGCATCCTATTAAACAACAAAAGTTGTCTCCCTGACATACTCTCTTACCTTTAATGATTTAAGGAAAAGAGAATCAAGAAAATAGAAACAAGAAAACAGCAAACTGGAGAACAAAGTGAGTTTATTACTATTATTGTGAACTCCTTAACTTTATCACTTCCAGTGCTATTTAGTTCTTTTCAGATCAAATAACAAATGGACCAAATCAAAGTTCTATGTAACTATTTTTCCCCCCACTGGCTTCGTTATTGTTGTTCCGGTCATTCAGTTGTGTCAAACTCTGAAACCCTATGGAATGCAGCACACCAGGTTTCCCTGTCCTTCACTATCTCCCAGAGTTTGCTCAAACTCAGGTCCACTGAATTGGTGATGCTATTCAACCATCTCATCCTCTGCCGTCCCCTTCTCCTCATGCCCTCAATCTTTCCCAGCATCAGGGTCTTTTCAAATGAATCAGCTCTTGGCATAAGGTGGCCAAAGTATTGGAGCTTCAGCTTCAACATCAGTCTTTCCAATGACTATTCAGGATCAATTTCCTTTAGGACAGACTGGTTGGGTCTCCTTGTAGTCCAAGGGACTCTCAAGAGTTTTCTCCAACACCACAGTCTGAAAACATCAATTCTTTGAGGCTCAGCTTTCTTTATGGTCCAACTCTCACATCCATACATGACTAGTGTAGCTTTGACCACATGGATATTTTTCAGCAATGTGATGTCTCTGCTTTTTAATGTGCTATCTAGGTTTGTCATAGTTTTTCTCCCAAGAAACAAACATCTTTTAATTTCATGGTTGCAGTCACCATCCACAGTGATTTTTAAGCACCCCAAAATTAAGTTTGTTATTGTATCCATTTCCCCCCATCTATTTGCCATTAAGTGATGGGACCAGATGCCATGATCTTAGTTTCGTTTTTTTTTTTTTTAATGTTGAGTTTTAAGTCACTGATTTTAATTTCAACTAAACAGTGAGCATCATTTAGTTGCTTATTACATTGAATCATTGAGGCCTGAATGAGTAAGCAAAGCTAATGTAAACATATGAAAACATCATACAAGGAGTTATGAATGTTTGGTCCTGTGCCCTCTCTAAGTAGGTGAGTTTGAAACCTACAAACCAGAGATTGACTCATGGATCAATTATATTTTAGGTATTCTCTGCTAGTGCTACTCAAGAAAAGCCATAACTCCTTAAGTATTCATCAGAAAATTAAACCAAATCACTTCTTTCATAAAAACATTTTTAGTAAAGAGAAAACAGTAAGCTAAAAGCTGTTTATCTTCCTAATTACATCATGATACATTCTTGCATTTTATTGTCTAACTTGCATACTTGATAATGCTTGGCAAAGTCTCTGTCAGTGAGACATTTCTACCAGCTCTCTTCATTTAGGAAATCCCTTCTTCTAATCTATATCGTGGTTACTGCTCCTTGTAGCATATATTGCTCAAACTATCTGATTTTCTCACTGACCTTTGGCATAAGGCTAACTTCAACTGCTATATATTTTCACTAATCATATGTTTAAACGACCTGCTCTGATTTTTATTTGGGTGCCATTCTTTTAAAAATAAATCCCTGTATTCTAGATTTCAACTGTGAAGATTCATAGTAAAACTAAATGACAACAACAGAAAAGGAACCGAATTAACCCTCTCAAATACATCTAACATAGAAAAACATAGATCATTTTTAAAGAAATGTTACTGAATTTCAAAATCAACAGCAGCAATAAAACTTCAAATGTTTCTAAAATCTTTTGAGAACAAGCACACTTTAAAAATATATTTTTAAAAGAGTGAAGTTTCTCTTGACATGAATAACCAAAATATTGGTTCAGTTCAGTTCAGTCACTCAGTCGTGTCCGACTCTTTGTGACCCCATGAATCACAGTGTGCCAGGCCTCCCTGTCCATCACCAACTCCCAGAGTTCACTCAGACTCACGGCCATCGAGTCAGTGATGCCATCCAGCCATCTCATCCTCTGTCATCCACTTCTCCTCCTGCCCCCAATCCCTCCCAGCATCAGAGTCTTTTCCAATGAGTCAACTCTTTGCATGAGGTGGCCAAAGTACTGGAGTTTCAGATTTAGCATCATTCCTTCCAAAGAAATTTCAGGGTTGATCTCCTTCAGAATGGACTGGTTGGATCTCCTTGCAGTCCAAGAGACTCTCAAGGGTCTTCTCCAACACCACAGTTCAAAAGAATCAATTCTTCGGTGCTCAGCCTTCTTCACAGTCCAACTACACGTCCATACATGACCACAGGAAATGCCGCAGCCTTGACTAGACGGACCTTAGTCAGCAAAGTAATGTCTCTGTTTTTGAATATGCTATCTAGGTTGGTCATAACTTTTCTTCCAAGGAGTAACCGTCTTTTAATTTCATGGCTGCAATCACCATCTGAAGTGATTTTGGAGCCTGGAAAAATAAAGCCTGACACTGTTTCCACTGTTTCCCCATCTATTTACCATGAAGTGATGGGAACGCATGCCATGATCTTCGTTTTCTGAATATTGAGCTTTAAGCCAACTTTTTCACTCTCCACTTTCACTTTCATCAAGAGGCTTTTTAGTTCCTCTTCACTTTCTGCCATAAGGGTGGTGTCATCTGCACATCTGAGGATATTGATATTTCTCCCTGCAATCTTGATTCCAGCTTGTGCTTCTTCCAGCCCAGTGTTTCTCATGATGTACTCTGCATATAAGTTAAATAAGCAGGGTGACAATATACAGTCTTGATGTACTCCTTTTCCTATTTGAAACTGGTCTGTTGTTCCATGTCCAGTTCTAACTGTTGCTTCCTGATCTGCATACAAATTTCTCAAGAGACAGGTCAAGTGGTCTGGTATTCCCATCTCCCTCAGAATTTTCCACAGTTTATTGTGATCCACACAGTTAAAGGCTTTGACATAGTCAATAAAGCAGAAATAGATGTTTTCTGGAACTCTCTTGCTTTTTTGATGATCCAGCAGATGTTGGCAATTTGATCTCTGGTTCCTCTGCCTTTTCTAAAACCAGCTTGAACATCAGGAATCTTTGTAAGTTGATTCAAATAATGTGGGCTTATTTTTTAAGATGGAATACAGAAGTGTTCATACAGAATGTTGTTGTTGTTTAGTTGCTAAGTTGTGTCCCTTGTTTGCGATGCCATGGACTGTACCCTGCCAAGCTCCTCTGTCCATGGGATTTCACAGGCAAGAACACTAGACTGGGTTGCCATTTCCTTCTCCAGGGGATCTTCTCTAACCAGGGGTGAAACTTGCATCTCCTGCACTGCAGGCACATTCTTTACCACTAAGCCACCAGGGAAAACCACATACAGAATACACTAGAGTAAATTTAAACTGGACACTTACATTTTTAAGACAATAATCCAAACATTGTCTCCTGGCCTAAAGAAGTTCATAATCTTCTCTTTTTTTTCTGTGTATGTTATAGAGACATATTTTTTTGAACCAGCTTACTGTTTTGTAAGTTACAAACAATTCTCTACCAAGAACTCTTAGGTGAAAATTTGCATTTAAAATATTTTATGCAAATGAGAAAATTTGAGCACATTTGTTCTGAATTCCTATGTGGTAATAATTACAGGCTCTGGGAGAAGCTATTCCCTTCAGAAAGGCCAAGTACTATCCAAAGTTCATCCTGCCTAGTTTCCTGACTCATTCACTTACTTGACTTGCCACCATAGGCATTTGCATTGTGACCCTGTAATAAGGCTTTTAGTTCACATAGGGATATAACTGTTTTCCTTTCTCCCTCTAGGTTGACAGTGAAATGACTTCTTTAGAAAGAAGTGGCATGGACAGATTAGGGAAAATGTCTTGATAAATGTCAGAAAAGTGAAGTCGCTCAGTCGTGTCCGACTCTTTGCGACCCCATGAACTGTAGCCCACAAGGCTCCTCCATCCATGGGATTCTCCAGGCAAGAATACTGGAGTGGGTTGCCATTTCCTTCTCCAGGGGATCTTCCTGACCCAGGGATTGAACCCAGGTCTCCCACATTGCAGGCAGAGGCTTTAACCTCTGAGCCACCAGAGAGTGATATAGTCCCTCCTCCCTCCCCCACTCAAGCTTGCACATTTCACAGGATTTGCCTTTAGACTGCCTTTGGAATAAGAAATAGCAACAAGCATAGACTTAGGGGAAAACAAGTCAAGGAGCAAGGGGTTTGCAGTTTGGTTCCAATGTGGTTCAATGTAATTCATACTAGGTTTGGGGGAAAATCTTCATTATAGGGAGTATAGCTTTTTCTGGGTTTGATAAGTCTCTCCCTCTCTCTCTCTCTCTCTCTCTCTCTCTCTCTCTCTCTCAGTCACTGGAAAAGCCCCTGATGCTGGGAAAGACTGAAGGAAAAAGGAAAAGGAGATAACAGAGGATGAGATGGTTAGATGGCATCACCAACTCAATGGACATGAATGTGAGCCAACTCCAGGAGACAGAGAAGGACAGGGGCCTGGCCTGCTGCAGTCCATGGTGTCACAAAGAGTCGGACACAACTTAGCCACAGAACAACAGCAACATATTCCAGAATGGTATACAAGTGACTATAATTTAAGACTCAGGTCCTATATCCAGGCCAAATAATATCACACCAACACAATTTCAAGTTGGTCAATTTATTAAACATATGGATGTATAAGTCTATCTGTGACCTATGTGATAATTAAGAACTGTTCATTATTAATTTCCACGCCTTTCATCACAATTATAAACCCATATAGTTAACAATACTGAGAAAGAGACCTTGTTTCACCACCTTTTCTGAAGAGACTGGAAATTAGTATGCAAATACTGAATGAAATAGAAAGGCATTTTCATCTGAGACAATGAATAAATGGCCAAGATTTATACCAAAGCCAAATATGAAGGATAAGAAATTCTGAGGGTAGAAAATTTGAGAGTTGATAGTAGGAAAAAATTAACTTCAGAACAGGAAAATAGCTGTCAATTGTATGCTACAAACTTAACATTGGTCATCTGATTTAATTAGCACACAACACCTAAGAGGAAACTATGGTCATTACTGTAAAGATACACAAAATGAATGAGTAATTGATCCATGGTCATACAGTCAGGAACTGAAAAAATGGAATGCAAATATATAATTTACCTGACTCTTAACTGGATTCTTTCCTGGGTATGGTGATTTAGTCGCTAAGTCATATTTGACACTTGCAACTCCATGGACTGTAACCAGACAGGCTCTTCTGTTCATGGGTTTTCCCAGGCAAGAATATTGGAGTGGACTTCTATTTCCTTCTCCAGGGGATCTTTTCTCATTATACTATGATGCCATAATTAGGAGGTGTTATCCTATGTTTCCAAGTGAGAGTTATCCTATGAAACAAGTGAACTGCTACAGGTTCAGTTCAGTTCAGTCACTCAGTCGTGTTTGACTCTTTGTGACCCCATGGACTGCAGCACGCCAGGCCTCCCTGTCCAGCACCAACTCCTGGAGTTTACTCAAACTCATGTCCATTGAGTCAGTGATGCCATCCAACCATCTCATTCTCTGTCGAACCCTCCTCCTGCCTTCAGTCTTTCCCAACATGAGGGTCTTTTCAAAGAAGTCACTTTTTTTGCATCAGGTGGCCAAAGTATTGGAGTTTCATCTTAAGCAACAGTCCTTCCAATGAATATTCAGGATTGATTTTCTTTAGGATGGACTGGTTGAATCTCCTTGCTGTCCAAGAAACTCTTAAGAATCTTTTCCAACACCACATTTCAAAAGCATCACTTCTTCAGCACTCAGCTTTCTTTATAGTCCAACTCTCAGATCCATACATGACTACTGGAAAAATCATAGCTTTGACTAGATGGACATTTGTTGGCTAAGTAATGTTTCTACCTTTTAAATGCTGCCTAGGTTGGTCATAATTTCCTCCAAGGAGCAAGTGTCATCATTTCACAGCTACAGTCACCATTTGCAGTGATTTTGGAGCACAAAAAAATAAAGTCTGACACTGTTTCCTCTGTTTCCCCATCTATTTGCCATGAAGTGATGGGACCAGATGCCATGATCTTAGTTTTCTGAATGTTGAGTTTTAAACTAGCTTTTTCACTCTCCTCTTTCACTTTCATCAAGAGGCTTTTGAGTTCCTCTTCACTTTCTTCCATAAGGGTGGTGTCATCTGCATATCTGAGGTTCTTGATATTTCTCCCTGCAATCTTGATTCCAGTTTGTGCTTCATCCAGCCCAGCATTTCTCATAATGTACTCTGCATATAAGTTAAATAAGCAGAGTGACAATACACAGGCTTGACCTACTCCTTTCCCGATTTGAAACCAGTCTGTTGTTCCATGGCCATTTCTAACCATTGCTTCCTGGCCTGCATACAGATTTCTCAAAAGATACATCAGGTGGTATGGTATCTCATCTCTTGAAGAATTTACCAGAGTTTGTTGTTATCCACACAGTCAAAGGCTTTGGCATAGTCTATAAAGCAGAAATAGATATTTTTCCTAACTCTCTTGCTTTTTGATGACCCAGATGATATTGGCAATTTGATCTCTGGTTCCCCTGCCTTTTCTAAATCCAGCATCAATATCTGGAAATTCGTAGTTCATGTATTGTTGAATCCTAGCTTGGAGAATTTTGAGCATTAGTTTATTAGTGTGTGAGATGAGTGCAATTTTGTGGTCATTTGAGTATTTGTTGGCATTGCCTTTCTTTGGGATTGGAATGAAAACTGACCTTTTCCAGTCCTGTGGCCACTGCTGAGTTTTCCAAATTTGCTGGCATATTGAGTGCAGCACTTCCACAGCATCATCATACAGGATTTGAAATAGCTCAACTGGAATTACTTCACCTTCATTAGCTTTGTTTGTAGTGACGCTTCTCATTCCAGGATGTCTGGCTCTAGGTGAGTGATCATATCATTGTGATTATCCGGGTTTTGAAGATCTGTTTTGTAAGTTATTCTGTGTACTCTTGCCACCTCTTCTTAATATCTTCTGCTACTGATAGGTCCATACCATTTCTGTCCTTTATTGTCGCCATCTTTGCTTGAAATATTCCCTTGGTATCTCTAATTTTCTTGAAGAGACCTCTAGTGTTCCCATTTTATTGTTTTCCTCTATTTCTTTGCACTGATCAGTGAGGAAGTCTTTCTTATCTCTCCTTGCTATTCTTTGGAATTCTGCTTTCAGATGCTTATATCTTTCCTTTTCTCCTTTGCTTTTCACTTCTCTTCTTTTCACAGCTATTTGTGAAGCGTCCTCAGACAACTATTTTTCCTTTTTGCATTTCTTTTTCTTGGCGATGATCTTGATCCCTGCCTCCTGTACAATGTCAGGAACCTCCATCCATTGTTCTTCAGGCACTCTGTTCATCAGATCTAATCCTTTGAATCTATTTGTCACTTCCACTGTGTAATCATAAGTGATTTGATTTAGGTCATACCTGAATGGTGTAGTGGTTTTACCTACTTTCTTCAATTTCAGTCTGAATTTGGCAATAAGAAGTTCATGATCTGAGCCACAGTCAGCTCCCAGTCTTGTTTTTGCTGACTGCGTAGAGCATCTCCATCTTTGGCTGCAAAGAATATAATCAATCTGATTTTGGTATTGACCATCTGGTGAGGTCCATGTGCAATGTCTTCTCTTATGTTGTTGGATGTGGGTGTTTGCTATGACCAGTGTGTTCTCTTGGCAAAACTCTATTAGCCATTGCTCTGCTTCATTCTGTACTCCAAGGCCAAATTTGCCAGGTATTTCTTGACTTCTACTTTTGCATTCCTTTCTCCTATAGTGAAAAGAACATCCTTTTTGGTTGTTAGCTCTAGAAGGTCTTGCAAGTCTTCACAGAACTGTTCAACTTCATCTTCTTCAGCATTAGTGGTTGGGACTTAGACTTATGGATGACTCCCTCTGTTTACCCAATTTTTCTCTAATTTATGTGACAATGGGCATTATTCTTACCATTAAAGTTTTGCTGAATAAACTTGAGAAAGTTCTCATATCCCCCTCTTTCAATTTGCAAATGAGGAAATTGGTCCATTTCTGCTTATTTGGCATTCAGAGAATAAGACTAGTACACAATCTCTTTGGCATAGAAGAGAAATGAGAATTTAAGCTCTCAGATTTGCTTTGAAAACTACTTTCCTTTAAACTATAATCTTCAAAATGATGAATTCACTTTATATTATGATTAGAAGCTATACCAGAAAGACCAGATTAGTTATCCTTAGAGTTGAAGATTGTCCAGAGAAAGAGAAAATTTTACAAACACTCAAAATTCTTTTCTGTATCTTAATTTACAAATATAAGAACAATTTATTTTTGCTTGTTTCATATTAAAACTCAGATTGGTCTTACCTCTTAGGAGGAAGCAATTTGAAATCTAACAGTTTTCATCCAGAACAGAAAATATTATGCAATTTTGTTGATGGCTAAAGATTATTGATTGAAATCTTTATTATTGACTTAAGTTGTAGCTGTCAGTCACTAGAATGAAACAAAATACCTTTAAGACAGAGAGAAAAAATATATATAATAATGAAATAAGTGTATATATAGGGGAAAAGGAGATGGGAAAGGTTACTGAGAGATCCATGGATATTGACCCCAGATTCTAAAGAATAAAGGAAAAGATAAATCTAATTTATCTATGTATCATAGTTCTTTTTTTTTAATGGAATTTATCCATGCCCTCCTTTGACTTGCATGGCTCAGTAGTACTCTAGTCTCATTCTCAAATGTTTCCTTCCTTCTGTGTCAGGGAAAATCATGAAGGGGGATGGGAAGATGTGACATAATATGTTACAGTGTTGAATTAAAGACAGTAGGCTTTGTAATGTCACCTCAAATTGGGAAGAGCATCAAAATTATGCCATTACAGAGAAGATATGAATATCATAAAGCAGGCAAGAGGAAATCAACTGGTCAGGGTTAAATTCTACAGCTAAATTTGCCTAATTCTTAAAAAGCCATTGCACAATAAGAAAAGAAAGTAGAATATTGTCACCTGGAATTCACCTCCTTTCCTGTCCTGTTAACATAAAGATTTTATTGCTTTCTACAAACCAGCAGTGAAAATATTTGAAAGAGGGAATGGCTATGCCATTAAAAATTATCTCAAAATTGGAAAGAGGGAAAAGAACATTATGCTGTGCCCTACTGATGTCAAACTGGATCACTGTTTAAAGATATACTATTAAAAGGTAACTTTATTTGATTTACTACTTATTAAAGCTCAGATTCTATAGAATAAGATGTTAACTTTTATAGATTGAGAAATTGCACATAATGTATCTTTTGTTAACCCCATACTCTTAATGTACCCCTCTCCCACCTACTCTTGGTAGCTGTAAGTTTGTTCTCCAGGTCTGCAATCTGTTTCTATTCTGTAAATAAATTCATTTGTATTATTTTTTTACATTCCACATATAATACTTGTCTTTCTCTGTCTAATATTTCACTTACTATGATATTCTCTAGATCAATTGATATGGCTGCAAAAGACATTTATTTCATTCATTTTTATGATTGAATTATATATATATATCACACCTTTCTTATTCATTCCTCTATTGGTGGACACTTAGGTTGCTTCCATGTCTTGGCTGTTGTAAACAGTGTTGATATGAACACTGGGGTGCATGTTGCTTTTCCAGAGTTTTCATCTTTTCCAGATATATGCACCAGAGTGGGATTGTTGGTAACATATGGTAATTAGATTTTTAAGGAAGCTGCATATCGTTTGGCATAGTCACTGCACCAATTTACACTTCCACAAAGAGTGTCGGAGGGTTCCCTTTTCTCTACATCCTCTCTAGCATTTAATATTGTAAAATTTTTGATGATAGCTATTCTGACTACTGTGAGTTGATGCTTCATTGTAGCTTTTGTTTCCATTCTCTAATAATTAGTGACATTGAGCATCTTTTCATGTGTTTGTTGGTCAAATGTAAGTCTTCTTTGGAGAAATCCTTATTTAGGTCTTCTGCAAGTTTTTTGATTTGGTTGTTTGTTTTTTATATTGAGTTGTATGAGATGTTTGTATATTTTGGAAATTAATCCATTGTCTGTAATATCACTTCCAAGTATTTTCTCCCAACCTGTAGGATATCTTCCATATAATTTTTATATACATTTTATATAAATGATCTAAGTCATTTATGTTTGCATCAGATAAAAATCTATCGAGTGAACACTGACATTTTAGGAATCAGTAAACTAAAATGGACTGGAATGGGAGAATTTAATTCAAATGACCATTAATGGAGTAGTCCTCATAGTCAACAAAAAAGTCCAAAATGCTGTACTTGGAAGCAATCTCAAAAATGACAGAATGGTCTCTGTTCATTAAGGTAAACCATTCAATATCACAGTAATCCAAGTCTGTGCCCCAACCAGGAATGTTTAAAAAGCTGAAACTGAATGTTCTATGAAGACCTACAAGACCTTCTAGAAATAACACCCAAAAAAGATATCCTTTTCATCATACGGGACTGGAATGCAAAGGTGGGAAGTCAAGAGATGCATGGAGTAACAGGCAAATTTGGCTTTGGAATACAAAATGAAGCAGGGCAAAGGCTAATAGAGTTTTGCCAAGAGAATTCAATTGTCATAGCAAACAACCTCTACCAAAAACACAAGAGAAGATTCTACACATGGACATCACCAGATGGTCAATACTGAAATCAGATTGATTATATTCTTTGCAGCCAAAGATAGAGAAGCTCTATACAGTCAGTAAAAACAAGACCAGGAGTTGACTGTGGATCAGATCATGAACTCCTTATTGCCAAATTCAGACTTAAATTGAAGAAAGTAGGGAAAACCACTAGACCATTGAGGTATGACCTAAATCAAACCCCTTACAATTATACAGTGGAAGTAACAAATAGATTCAAGAGATTAGACCTGATAGAGTGCCTGAAGAATTATGGATGGAAGTTCGTGACATTGTAAAGGAGGCAGTGATCAAGACCATCGCTAAGATAAAGAATGGCAAAAAGGCAAAATGGTTGACTGACGAGGCCTTACAAACAGCTGTGAAAAGAAAGGTAAAGGCAAAGGAGAAAAGGAAAGATATAAGCATCTGAATGCAGAGTTCCAAAGAATAGCAAGGAGAGATGGCAAAGCCTTCCTCAGCAATCAGTTGAAAGAAACAGAGGAAAACAATAGAATGGGAAACACTAGAGATCTCTTTAAGAAAATTAGAGATACCAAGGGAAATTGTCATGCAAAGATGGGTACAATAAAGGACAGAAATGGTATGGACCTAACAGAAGTAGAAGATATTAAGAAGAGGTGGCAAGAATACACAGAACTATACAAAAGAGATCTTCATGACCCAGATAAATCATGATGGTGTGATCACTCACCTAGAGCCACACATCCTGGAATGTGAAGTCAAGGGGGCCTTAGGAAGCATCACTATGAACAAAAGCCAGTGAAGGTGAAGGAATTCCAGTTGAGCTATTTCAAATCCTAAAAGATGGTGCTGTGAATGCACTGAACTCAATATGCCAGCAAAATTTGAAAACTCAACAGTGGCCACAGGACTGGAAAAGGTCAATTTTCATTCCAATCCCAAAGAAAGGCAGTGCCAAAGAATGCTCAAACTACCACACAATTGCACTCATCTCACACACTAGCAAAGTAAATATCAGAATTCTCCAATCCAGACTTCAACAATATGTGGACTGTGAACTTCCAGATGTTCAAACTGTTTTTAGAAAAAGCAGAGGAACCAGAGATCAAATTGACAACATCTACTGGATCATCAAAAAGCAAGAGAGTTCCAGAAAAAAACATCTACTTCAGCTTTATAGATTATACCAAAGCCTTTGACTATGCCAATCACAACAAACTTTGGAAAATTCTTAAAGAAAGGGGAATTCCAGACCACCTGATCTGCCTCCTGAGAAATCCATATAGGTCCTGAAGCAACAGTTAAAACTGGACACAGAACAACATACTGGTTCCAAATAGGAAAAGGAGTACATCAAGGCTTTATATTGTCACCCTGCTTATTTAACATATATGCAAAGTACATCATCAGAAACACTGGGCTGGATGAAGCCCAAGCTGGAATCAAGATTCCTGGGAAAAAATATCAATAACCTCAGATATGCAGATGACACCACCCTTATGACAGAAAGTGAAGAAGAACTAAAGAGTGTCTTGATGAAAGTGAAAGAGGAGAGTCAAAATGTTGGCTTAAAACTCAACATTCAGAAAACTAAAATCATGGCATTTGGTCCCATCACTTCATGGCATATAGATGGAGAAAAAATGGAAACAGACTTTATTTTCTTAGGCTCCAAAAATCACTGCAGATGGTGACTGCAGCCATGAAAACAAAAGACACTTGCTCCTCGGAAGAAAAGATATGACCAACCTAGATAGCATATTCAAAAGCAGAGACATTACTTTGCTGACTAAGGTCCATCTAGTCAAGGCTATGGTTTTTCCAGTAGTCATGTATGGATGTGAGAGTTGGACTGTGAAGAAGGCTGAGCGCCAAAGAATTGATGCTTTTGAACTGTGGTGTTGGAGAAGACTCTTGAGAGTCCCTTGGACTGCAAGGAGATCCAACCAGTCCATTCTGAAGGAGATCAGCCCTGGGATTTCTTTGGAAGGAATGATGCTAAAGCTGAAACTCCTGTACTTTGGCCACCTCATGCGAAGAGTTGACTCATTGGAAAAGACCCTGATGCTGAGAAAGATTGAAGGCAGGAAGAGAAAGGGACAATAGAGCATGAGATGGTTGGATGGCATCACCGACTCAATGAAGATGAGTTTGAGCAGGCTCTGGGGGTTGGTGATGAATAGCAAAGCCTGGCTTGCTGCAGTCCATTTGGTCACAAAAGAATTGGGCATGACTGAGCAACTGAATTGAACTAGTATAAAGAGAATCCCTGATTTTTTTTTAAATCTCCTGGATAATATTGACAATTCTTAGGCCTAACACTTTCACATTTTGCCTTTTTGAAGTGTCTTCAATTTTTTTTTCAGTTTCATCCTTCTTCTGGACACTTATGTAAAAAGACTATAAAACCTTCTCTAAGCCAAAGCATTTAATTTTTTCATTATTAATAAATCTAAACTTCAGCTTGTAAAGTCAGCATGTATTGGCTCCTTTCACAAGTTAGACTCTTTGCAAGATGATAGGATTACAAAGATGAGCGAACTGTCAAATTTCAAGGATTTCTCAATCAAGTGAAAAGGCTAGCCAAAGAGCTCCACAACTAAAATATAGAAAAGACTACGCAGCAGGCATAGAAAAGGGCATACTGAATGAATGTGGGAATCAAGGAAGCATTTCCCAAAGTGGTGATATTTTACTTGTCTATTGAAAATGGAGTAGGGACTAGCCAGGGAGAAGGAAATGGTGACCCACTCCAGTATTCTTGCCTGGAGAATCCTGTGGACAGAGGAGCCTGGAGGGCTGCTGTCCATAGGGTCACACGAGGTTGCACACGACTGAAGCAACTTAGCATGCATGCATGCATTGGAGAAGGAAATGGCAACCCACTCCAGTATTCTTGCCTGGAGAATCTCAGGGATGGAGGAATCTGGTGGGCTGCTGTCTATGGGGTCTGATAGAGTCGGACACGACTGAAGCAACATAGCAGCAGCAGGAACTATCCAAGCAATGAAAATGTCAGTCCGTATAAAAAGTGTGAAGAAAAATATTGTAAAAGAGCTACTTACTTGTTCAGAGACTTATGGATGGAAGTAGATGTCCTGAAAATGTTCGGAGTCGCTGAGATGGGAAGGACAGTCCGGAACCGGTCCTAAAAGACATTATGGAAAAGAGTTGAAGCACAAAGTTCGTATAGGATATTATGCAACAGCAAGCTGTCAACAGATATTTACTTTGGGATGTTTACTCTGACAGCCCAGACACAACAGATTTAGAGGGAAACAAGACTGGAGGTAGGGAGACTGAATAGGATATGACCACAGTAACTCAAGAGAAGTAAAGGAGCGTGACCTGGAAGGCTGTGACCAGTTGCTTTAGACTAATTTATAAATTAAAATCAACACTTCTCACTGAAAAACAGAGGAATGAAGGGTAGTAGGAGGTGACTGATATGTGGCCAAATGACCATTCCAAGTGAGAAAGCACTCAAGGTGGGCCACGCTCAGTGTGGTAATTTTATATTGCTGGGTAACACATTAGCACACTTTAGCATCTTCAGTTCAGTTCAGTCACTCAGTCGTGTCCGACTCTTTGTGACCCCATGAATTGCAGCACGCCAGGCCTTTCTGTCCATCACCAACTCCCGGAGCTCACTCAAATTCACATCCATCGAGTTGGTGATGCCATCCAGCCGTCTCATCCTATGTCGTCCCCTTCTCCTGCCTCCAATCCCTCCCAGCATCAGAGTCTTTTCCAATGAGTCAACTCTTTGCATGAGGTGGCCCTTAACACAACACAAATGTGTTATCTCACGGTTTCTGTGAGTCAAAAGTCTGGCCTATTTTAGTTAGGTTATCTGCTTGGACTCTCAAAAGGCTGACATTAAGGTACCTGCTAATTGATTAGGGAAAAAAAATCCACTCTCAGATTTTCTTGGGTTAATAGAAGAGTTCATTTTCTGGTGGCTGTAAGACTGAGGTCTTTATTTTCTTGCTGTCAGTTGGAGGATGCTGTCAGCTCCTAAGGTAGTTTATTCCTTCACACCCAGCAGAAAGGTGTTTGCTGCTGCTTTGAATATCTCCTTTCTTTTAACATACTGTTATCTCAGGCTCACCCAGAATGATCTCCTTTTAATTAACTCAACTGATTAGGGAACTTAATTATAACAGCAAAATCCCTTCTGCCTTGTAATGTGATTATAGACTGATATTTCATAGAATGCACATGAAGAGGAGATTGTGCAGGGTGCATTCATCAGAAGGCAAGAGCCTTCGAGGCTCTCTTAGACTTCTGCCTATCACACTGAGGAGGAAGATTACAAATGGGAATCAAAGCCTTATCAGAAGATGTGATTGGCCAGGAAAGAAGAAAATGACAAAAGCAGCAGAGAAAAGATTTAACACAGGAACAGAAAAATTAATGACTAGATAGACAGATATGATTTAATTCATCTTAAGGTACTCAAATCCATAGGACACACCTCAATTTTCAATCCCATCATTGTAGTTTTTCCTGTGAGACTCTTTGTGACTCCATGGACTACAGCATGCTTAAATCCCATACAGCTTTATTTTTGAAATGTAGGTAGCAAAAAAGATGTCTAACAAAGAAAGTACAAAGCAAATAAAGTGATTTCCCATTTCAAATTTCATTTCCCCTTTTCTTTTTCACTGTGAAAGAAGCTCTGTACAAACACTCATCTTTGTTTCTTCATTCTGCTGGAGCTGCTCCAAGTCTCCCAATTTTAGGTGAGGCTTTTGAGACCCTCAACTGTCATAACAATACAACAAAAGCCTGATGTCTGCTAAGTATAGAGAACTGTCTCACAGTCTCTGCGATAATTCTCCTACTTATACAGCCTAGACTCTCAACCTCATTTTAAACAACAGTACCAAACTGTATTTGTGAACCTGCCCCAACCTGCTTTTCTAAACATTTTTCCACTGTTATTTTTTATAAAAATGTCTTTACTTCAATTAGCATTTCCATCACTGAAAACATTTACTGAAGCAGTGGCTCTTTGAGGTTATACTTCATAGAGCTCACTTCAGGATGGGATTGTTGGGCTATAAGAGATCTCGAAGAGGTCATATAGATCATCCTCTTGTTTCCAAGCAACCCCCCTAAAGAGAACCACCTTATTACAGAAATCACTCCCCAAAAGGAAATTATAACAGCCATGCCTTCAGCAACTTATTTCTGTGTTTAATTACCCTTGCAGTTAAGGACTTCTTGCACGTCTCTCTGGACATGTAGAACAGCTGGTAACCACATTCCTTATAATGGCTGTTCATAAATCTGCAACCTTTTCTTAAGTCATCTTCATTATCTCTCTTACAGAGTATCCAACTGTATTCTATGTTTAATAGAACGTTTAATAGTCGACTTTAAACATGTTCAGCATTCAAGAACCAGGCTTTTGGCAAATTCATAAATGATGTCAAATTTCCTAAATTCTTTTACATTTAAAGGAAATACAAATTAAAGATGAAGTAAGATGGAGCTGCCGTCAATGGGGTCGCACAGAGTCAGACATGACTAAAGCAACTTAGCAGCAGCAGTACCATGCAAACCAACTGTTCACCTAATTATCTGTCTTGAGATCAAACCAGTCCATTCTGAAGGAAATCAGCCCTGGGATTTCTTTGGAAGGAATGATGCTAAAGCTGAAACTCCAGTACTTTGGCCACCTTATGCAAAGAGTTGACTCATTGGAAAAGACTCTGATGCTGGGAGGGATTGGGGGCAGGAGGAGAAGGGGACGACAGACGATGAGATGGCTGGATGGCATCACAGACTCGATGGACATGAGTCTGAGTGAACTCCGGGAGTTGGTGATGGACAAGGAGGCCTGGCATGCTGCGATTCATGTGGTCACAACGAGTCAGACACGACTGAGCGACTGAACTGAACTAGCAGCTTAAGTACCCAAAGTTATGGTCAGAAGCCATGCAAGAAAAGCCATAACTATATGATTACTGTTATCATCTTCTCATCTTATCTGAGAACTATTTTCACTTCCTTTTTGAAATCCTTCTTCTGTAAGAGATCTGAGTTGCAGACAAATATGATCAATGTGACATTGGTACTTAGCAATTCTCTGCTGCTCTTTTTAGTCTTCTGATTGAATAAGTAATCGATAGGGTAGAATTCAGTGCCTTTCTTCCAGCATTATCTCAGACTGGTCCTGAATACATACATATACTTTAAAATCACTTTGCTTTAATTTCTCTGTAAAATGTCAATTTTCATCATTTTTAATGTTTGTTTCTGTCAATATTGCAAGTTCTCCACACAATAGCCATTATAGCCTGTTATGCCCACTCTCCATAGAAGCTGTTAAAATTGACAGCCACATCTGAGTCAGAACTTCCTAAATACTCTTCTTTGGCTGGGTGTCAACACTGTCTAATTGATTTTTCCTTGTTTCTACTAATTCTGAACAAGATAGTGAACTACTAAAATTCAGTCCAGCCTATCTTCTTATTTATATAACCAGAGACTGGCTATTCTCATCAATATTGAAGGAGCGAACAAAGCTTACTGAAAAGCATAATTCTGTTTCAGTGCAAGCATTGGACTGCATTCAGGACTCTAACTTTCAAATATTTTAAACACTTTTTTAAAAATAGAAAGTTGCATATTTTAAAGAAATCTATTAATATAGGAGAGATATTATTTTTAGATACCCTTTTCTCTTTTTGCATTAATTTGCATGTCTCTGAATACTAGTGTTTGTAAATTGAATAAATATATATAAGGTGCTTAGTCACTCAGTCATGTTTGACTCTTTTTGACCCAATGGACTGTGGCCCACCAGCTCTGCTGTCCATGGGATTCTCCAGGCAAGAAAACTGGAGTGGGTTGCCATTTTCTTCTCCAGGGGATCTTCCCAACCCAGGGGTCAAACCCAGGTCTCCTGCACTGCAGGCAAATTCTTTACCGGCTGAGCCACCAGGGTAGCCCACATACGTATATGCACATATATATATGTGTATATACACACATGTGTGTTCATGTGTGTGCTCAGTCATGTCTCATTGTTTGCAATCTCATGTACTGAAGACCACCAGGCTCCTCTATCCATAAGATTTCCCAGGCAAGATACTAGAGTGGGTTGTCATTTCCTCCTCAAGGGAATCTTCCTTACCCAGGAATTGAATCCATATTTCTTGCATCTCCTGCACTCAGGAGGTGGCAAGAAGATTCTTTACCACTGAACCGTATGTACACACATATATGTGTGTATGTGTATTTAATTTTACTTTCCTCTGAATTGTCTATTTTCTTGAGTTATTGCTCATTTTATTAATTTGTTAGAGCTTTATTTATGTGCCATTTATGTTGCAAATATATTTTCCAAACAGTGGTCTATCAGTTTTTTTCATGTTGTCTTTTGCCATACAAACTTTAAATGTTACACTTCCTTATATAAGCATATTTTATTACAGATTTTTTTGTATTTATTTATTTTTTTAATTGTTTTTTAAATTTTTATTTTTACTTTACAATACTGTATTGGTTTTGCCATACATTGACATGAATTTTGAATGTCTTATTTGGTCAGTAATATCACATCTATTATTGGGTACATCATGTAACATCTTAGATGTTTTTCTAACCTGTCATTATGTACATGACTGTGTTAGAAGGAAATACATAATCTACTTCAAATTTAGGTTTGGACATGGAGTGATAATAGGAATATAATTTTATTTTTATAATGGTTAATCATTTCTTAACTGAATCATCATTTTCCCATTGAGTTTAACTATTATCTCAATCATACTCTAAATAATCAACTATATTAGATTTATTGCCAGAGTCTCTACTGTGTTGTTTTATTTTGTACTTTGTTGTTCTTTTGCTGACTTTCATGCATTTTAATATTAATTTTACTATGGTGCATTTACAAAAGTTTCTGTATTAAGTAAAGCAAAGTGTTAGTCACTCAGTTGTATTCAACTCTTTGCAACCCCATGGACTGTAGCCCGCCAGGCTCCTCTGTCCATGTGAGTCTCCAGGCAAGAATATCGGAGTGGGTTGCCATGCTCTCCTTCAAAGCAAAGCAAATCCTGTCCTATTTCTCCTTTCTACTTTTTATAATTTTCTTTGTTTTTCTTGGGCATTTATTCTTACATACACATTTTAAAAATCATATTATCTATTTCAAAGATAAAGTATCTTCCCAAGAAAATCTTCAATTTGCTAATTGCTGTTGCTCTTGTTTAGTCACTAAGTCATTTCTGACTCTTTGCAACCCCATGGACTGTAGACCAGCAGGGTCCCCTCTCCATAGGATTTCCAGACAAAAATACTGAAATGAATTGCCATTTCCTTCTCAAAAGGATCTTCCAAACCCAGGGACTGAACTTGCATCTCCTGCACTAGCAGGGGAATTCTTTACCACTGAGCCACCCAGTTCAGTTCAGTTCAGTTGCTCAGTCGTGTCCAACTCTTTGTGACCCCATGAACTGCAACATGCCAGGCCTCCCTGTCCAAAAAGACTTGATGCTTTTGAACTGTGGTGTTGGAGAACACTGTTGAGAGTCCTTTGGACTGCAAGGAGATCCAACCAGTCCATCAGTTTTTCGGCTCTCAGCTTTCTTTATAGTCCAACTCTCACATCCATACATGACCACTGGAAAAACCATAGCCTTAACTAGATGGACCTTTGTTGGCAAAGTAATGTCTCTGTTTTTTAATATGCTGTCTAGGTTGGTCATAACTTTCCTTCCAAGGAACAAGAGTCTTTTAATTTCATGGCTGCAATCATCATCTGCTGTGATTTTGGAACCCAGAAAAATAAAGTCAGCCACTGTTTCCACTGTTTCCCCATCTATTTCCCATGAAGTGATGGGACCAGATGCCATGATCTCGTTTTCTGAATGTTGATCTTTAAGCCAACTTTTTCACTCTCCTCTTTCACTTTCATCAGGAGGCTTTTTAGTTCCTCTTCACTTTCTGCCATAAGGGTGGTGTCATCTGCATATCTGAGGTTATTGATATTTCTCCCAGCAGTCTTGATTCCAGCTTGTGTTTCTTCCAGTCCAGCGTTTCTCATGATGTACTCTGCATAGAAGTTAAATAAGCAGGGTGACAATATACAGCCTTGATGTACTCCTTTTCCTATTTGGTACCAGTCTGTTGTTCTATGTACAGTTCTAACTGTTGCTTCCTGGTTTCTCGAGAGATAGGTCAGGTATTCCCATCTCTTTCAGAATTTTCCACAGTTTATTGTGATCCACACAAAGGCTTTGGCATAGTCAATAAAGCAGAAATAGATGTTTTTCTGGAACTCTCTTTGCTTTTTTGATGATCCAGCGGATGTTGGCAATTTGATCTCTGGTTTCTCTGCCTTTTCTAAAACCACTGTGAACATCTGAAAGTCACCCAGAAAGCCCTCAATTTACTAATTAGAAGATAACTTAATTAATATATTAATTTTTGTGAAAATTAATATTTAATATCTCTATTCAAAAACATAAGGCATTGCTTTATTGTTTCTCAATAAAAGACTTAATTTATATCCTGTGTCTTTTTCATTTTATTTATTCTTAAATGTATATAGTCTTTGTTACTAATACAGATAGATTTTTCTATTTCTTTTTCCTGCTTTTTACTTAATTGAAAAATAGCTTTGAATTTTATATATTCTTGCGTTCATTAGTATTGGAAATTTTCTTATTAGGTCACATAACTTTAAACAAAAATCTCTTGGCTTTCCTAGGTATAAATTATAAAAATAAATCACTTTACTTTCTCTTATTTTTTTTTCTTCTTTAAAGTGATGATAATGATAATATCTATTAATATTATATAAGATATCTATGAGGAATAAAATAATTAAAATACATAAGACATTTTGAACAGCACCTAAGAAGCAAGTCCTTTAAAAAAAAAAAAAAAACGGCTATTTAAGGCAATATTAGTGAAGTGAAGTCACTCAGTCATGTCTAACTCTTGGCAACTCAGTGGACTGTAGCCTGCCAAGCTCCTCCATCCATGGGATTTTCTAGGCAAGAGTACTGGAGTGGATTGCCATTTCCTTCTCCAGGGGATCTTCCCTACCCAGGGATCGAACCCCAGTCTCCCGCCCTGTGGGCAGACGCTTTACCGTCTGAGCCACAAGGGGAGCACATACTAGGCATTCATAACTGATAAATGTATATCCATGCATGAGGAGATTCTGTAGTCCCATTCATGGTTCTCTCTCTTTGCTGGATGCAAAACAAAACAAATCCAAAACCCCTATACTCTTTGATTTTAAGCTTGTTTTGAATGTCATTTTCTTAAAAATAAAAAGAAAAGCAGTTATCTAGAGTCAGTAGGTTATCATTTTAAATTATAATTTAATAACCATACAATTTTGGAAAATTTAAACTCCAAACCCAAAGTTTTTGTTTTATCAATACAAAATGAGGCTAACTTCACCTCCTAATCCTGGATTTTATGAGGATTAAATGAAATCCTGTTCCCAAAGTGAGAAGCACTATTCCTGGTAGAAAGCAGATGTTCAGTGCAAGCTAATACTTCTTTTCTCCCTCATTCTCACATTTCCACCTTATAGGGAATGTCTTTTATACATGACCTTCAAATGATCCACAGAGAT
This sequence comes from Oryx dammah, assembly GCF_014754425.2. NCBI lineage: Eukaryota > Metazoa > Chordata > Mammalia > Artiodactyla > Bovidae > Oryx > Oryx dammah. The sequence continues at coordinate 3,028,027 of NW_024070199.1, read as the reverse complement.
ACTGTGTTGTCTTTTATTTCCAGCATATGACTATCCCTATTAGTCTTCATTTCACTGATTAAAAGCAAATAAGACCCTTGTGTTTTACTATCTAAATATATCCCTACATCAGTTCAATTCAGTTCAGTCGCTCAGTCATGTCCGACTCTTTGCGACTCCATGAATCGCAGCACGCCAGGCCTCCCTGTCCATCACCAACTCCCGGAGTTCACTCAGACTCACGTCCATTGAGTCAGTGATGCCATCCACCCATCTCATCCTCGGTCATCCCCTTCTTCTCCTGCCCCTATGTTCCCCAAAATAGACAAGTTGATTCAATACACTCTAAGACCTTGTGTTTAACAAATGGTAGGCCATGGAAATATAAACAAGGCTTTTGACAGATCATTTATAATGAAAAGTAATCATTCAAAAGTATATTAGAATCTAGCATTGATGATGGTACCAGTTTTTAGTAATCAAATGGTTCCAGCATTTAATAATTCAATTTTGCAAAATCCAATGTTTACACATTTAGAATGAATGCTTACATAATTTATTATTTTAAAATAACATATATACAAACAAAATTGTTCATTCATCAAGAGCAAAGACAACTCAAAACTGAAGTGCCAGAGTCAGCATTTTTTAAATAAGCATCTCTATCCCATACATTGTGAGTAGGATTACAGTCACTAAATCAGCCTGTATCTAAAAACACATATAAACTGCAAACTAATGAGGTAGGCAATTTTGGTTAACTAGAATTAATAGTTAATTCTAACTAACAATATTGATTGTATCATAGAGAGGGCCATCTTTCAAAATAATATTCTCTTAAGCAATATGTCTTTGCCTTGCCAAAATACGTCAAGGGGCAAGTTCATTTTGATATGGGCTATCCTCTCTCCACCCTTGCCAGTGTAAGAGCATTTTATAGTTATAAAGTCAGAACTGGAGAGATTTCCAAATCCTAATTATATGACTTTTGATACTCCAGTAAGTGTGAAGTTTCTTTTGACCTGACACAGAAACTTCTTGATGGGAACACATCATTGGTCAGTCATGAAGAGCATATTTTATTATGGTTGTAACTAAAAATATGGTGATAACAACCAACTTTTGCTATTTTATATAATTTGTCTTCAGTTATTGTGAAATTTTATGGAAAATTATTATTTCCACCTGAATGCCACGTTATACTGTCAGCTCTGTGAAGGCAAGAACAAAGTGTACCTTGTTCACCATGATTTCCCTTATGCTGAGCACAGGCAAAATACATGATATAAAGTAGACATGCCCCAGGTAGTAGTGAGTTGTCAATTGTTTCCTCAATGGCCCATCTGACATGTGGAGAGAGCCCAGAAGAGCCGAGAACCATGAGGCCAACCAAACTGTGTCAAGTCATGTTGCCCAGGCTCGTGCTCTGTCTGCCTACATGGAATTCAAAGGGATCACTGCATCGCCACCATCAATCTACCAATCTACTTTTTCATTAATATCACTTTCAGCAGATCTATTCTCACTGTTTTTGTTTAGTCACTAAGTTGTGTCTGGCCCTTTTGCAACCCCATGAACTATGGCCCACCAGGCTCCTCTGTCCGTGGAAATTCTCAAGTAGTAATACTGGAGTGGGTTGCCATTTCCAGCTCCAGGGAATCTTCCTGATCCAAGAATTGAAGCTACATTCTCTTTCAGGTGGTTTCTTTACCACTGCATTACCAGGGAAGTTCTCTTTTGATATGTAATATAAATATCTCATGGTATAATTTTAAGTCTATTTTCTTTTATTCTGTCAGCAACAGAAATGGAGAATAGTTGGGCATTAAACTTGTATCTATTTGAAAAACATTAACATAAAACCACTCTAGACAGAGAAAGAAGTTACTGAAATGTCTTAATATGCTATATTTCTATGAAGTAAATTAGAAATTACTAGTGCATAAAAAGGACAAAATAAATATGAGAACATTTTAAGAGCACACATTCTCTTCAGTGGGTGATATTTTTCCAGATCCTTTATCATTTTCTCATAAGCTTTATGTTGCAATTGTTTGAAATGAGTCTTTAATAAACACTATTCAATTGATTGGAATTGAATGCCTTTAGATTGACTCTGGATTATATACAGAGAATATCTAAAGAAATAGAAGAAAGTAGCAAACCCAAAGCTGAAGCTCCAATACTTTGGTCACTTAATGGGAAAAGCTGGCTCACTGTAAAGATTGAAGGCAGGAGAAGAAGGGGATAAAAGAGAATGAGATGGTTGAATGGCATCACTGGTTCAATGGATATGAGTTTAAGCAAACTCCAGAAGATGGTGAAGGACAGGAAAGCCTGGAGTGCTGCAGTCCATGGGGTTGCAAAGAGTCAGACATGACTGAGCAACTGAACAACAGTAAGCTTCCTATTTTTCCTTTGTAAAAAGAGGATGACAGCATATACCTTATTAGTCTGTAGTAAGGATTAATCAGAATATTGTAAAAGTGCTTAGCTTCAAGCCTGGTGTATCGTAAATCTTAGCTAGTTTTTATTAGCCATGCTGCTCCTCCTCAAAGAGCTTATTTGAGGGCAGACTCCTAGTCTACTACTCCTCAGATCATGGATGTTTCTATTGTATCTCTCAGGTTGTTATGCAGCCACTCATACAACTCATCCCATTCCATAAGCCTACTATGTCAGCAATTCTTCTGGAAAACAGCTTACCATCTATTAGCAGGGAAGCATGTATGAATACAATTTATGCCACAGTAATCCAAAATCACTGCAGATGGTGACTGCAGCAATGAAATTAAAACACACTTACTCCTTGGAAAGTTATGACCAACTTAGATAGCATATTCAAAAGCAGAGACGTTACTTTGCCAACAAAGATCCGTCTAGTCAAGGCTATGGTTTTTCCAGTAGTCATGTATGGATGTGAGAGTTGGACTGTGAAGAGAGCTGAGTGCTGAAGAATTGATGCTTTTGAACTGTGGTGTTGGAGAAAACTCTTGAGAGTCCCTTGGACTGCAAGGAGATCCAACCAGTCCATTCTAAAGGAGATCAGCCCTGGGTGTTCTTTGGAAGGACTGATGCTAAAGCTGAAACTCCAATATTTTGGCCACCTCATGTGAAGAGTTGACTCATTGGAAAAGACTCTGATGCTGGGAGGGATTGGGGGCAGGAGGAGAAGGGGACAACAGAGGATGAGATGGCTGGATGGCATCACCGACTTGATGGATGTGAGTTTGAGTGAACTCTGGGAGTTGCTGATGGGCAGGGAGGCCTGGTGTGCTGGAATTCATGGGGTAGCAAAGAGTCGGACGTGACTGAGTGACTGAACTGAACTGAAGATAAAGTGAGTGGTTCGTTCCCAAAGCAAGCGGCATACAGCAGGGCATCTGGCTGTGGAGACTGGGAGCTCTGATATTACAGGGATGTGGATGCTTAATGGATGCAGTGCAAGCAGAACTGCCTTGTGAAGTGATTTGGATCCTCAACTGGCTGCAAAGAGCAAGTGGTACAGGTTGATATAGTATGCAAGTTCCTTTACCCTGAAATTTGACAAATAAGGCAACAATGCTTTTACACAGTCCCTTAACACTGAGGTAATTGGGTATAAAATTCATGACAAGGTATGGAAATATCCAGGTAGCTCCTTTCCATTTATTAAAAGGCACCCTGCTAACGTCTTTGTTGGAAATGGGCTTATAGGCCAATTTACTTAATTTGAGCTACTGAACCAGGTTACCAAATTCTAATATCGAATAACCACAGTAATCCCATCTGCTACTTAGGATAAGGCAGATTGTCTGGTTACTCTCCTGATCTAGGCTACTCAACAATATACTCAACTCAGTATATTGTCTAGCATCATCAGGAGCTGAGGAGAGAAATTCAAAGATACCAGAAGCATAGTTCATATTACGATGCAAATCAAACAAGGAATGTGGCAAGTCCTGACATGGTATTTTCAGCAGAAATCAGGACTACTTTGACATTGCTCATGTGAAATTGTGACCCAAAGAGAGACAGACCTGCCTTTTTATGGGGAAGAAGGAAAGAGAAAGGAAAATCATCCTCCACTGAAATTTCAAGTTTACCTATGAAATCATGTTTTTCTTGCCCCAAAATGAGAATCATATTTAACATTGCAAAATGCAAAAGCCAAGTCATACTTCAGCCCAAAAACAGAGATTTTAGGCTACTAATCTTTTTCTGAGCTCTTTTGACTAGGTAAATTCTATGTCTGCTCTTAGATGCCCTTACTAAAAATTGTTCTAGTGAGTCAAATTTTATGGTTGCAAAACACAAGATTAAAATCTTAATGACAAAATATTTTGATTTAATTAATATGTGCTGATATATAGCTTGAAAATATATTCTTCAGGAAGTTTTTAATAATTTGCAGCATCTGGTTTTTTGGGGCACTTCAGTTCAGTTCAGTTCAGTTCAGTCACTCAGTCATGTCCGACTCTTTGCGACCCCATGAATCGCAGCACGCCAGGCCTCCCTGTCCATCACCATCTCCCGGAGTTCACTCAGACTCACGTCCATCGAGTCCGTGATGCCATCCAGCCATCTCATCCTCGGTCGTCTCCTTCTCCTCCTGCCCCCAATCCCTCCCAGCATCAGAGTATTTTCCAATGAGTCAACTCTTCACATGAGGTGGCCAAAGTACTGGAGCTTCAGCTTTAGCATCATTCCTTCCAAAGAAATCCCAGGGTTGATCTCCTTCAGAATGGACTGGTTGGATCTCCTTGCAGTCCAAGGGACTCTCAAGAGTTTTCTCCAACACCACATTTCAAAAGCATCAATTCTTTGGTGCTCAGCCTTCTTCAGGACATGAAAATCTCATCGAGAGTTTGAACTCACATAACAGATAGCAAAGTCCATGAACCCATGAAAGAAAACCAATATAAGCCTTCACTGACAGTAGCATTCCCTGCAAGCACTGGCAGTCCTGGCTTCTACTCATGGCAAGTTCTCTCCATTATAGAGTATATAGCAGGAATAGAACATTTGTGTATAAATGTTTCATATCCCTCTCAACTCCAATAGATTTATAACATTTTAGATGCCAAAAGAGAAAAATCTTTGTATGGAAGAAAACAAGGGAACTGTTAGAAAATATTCAATGTTAATTTTTTTATGAATTATCAATAAATCTTTCTACAAAGCAGATTTATATAACAATCAATGAGCAAACTATGAACAACTAAAAGAAAACATTATTGTTAGTCATCTCTACTTTGATGATGATATTCCATTTTGCCTCTAGTTGAAGACCTGATAACTTAGAGATCAAATATTTGCTTTCATTTTCAGGGGAAGTGAGATATTTTTAAGAAATGTTTTTTGACTATTGCTCTATGCAAGGTATCATTCAGGTCTGTAGGGGTACAGAGGAGGCCTTTGAAACATGGACTGTAGAAAATTAAACTGAGGCTGTTACAAACCGAAGGGCTATTATATAGAAAGTATTTCTCTAATTAGGCTCACTCAGTATATGCACATGTGTGATCATCAGGTATTTATAAAAGGTAAAACTTGAGCAAGGTAAGTTGATAGAGATCCTGGGAACGATTCTATTTCATGGAACCAGGGATTTCCCAACAAATGCCTTATTTTATTGGTAATTTGTTTCCTGGATAAAGTGTTACCAAAATTTTCTTAATAGGTTTTATTCCTTTGCAAATAAATGGGAAATCATGGCTGTATAAAGAGGACAAAATATTATGAAAATATTTGAAGAGCAGACTTTCTCTTTAGTAGACTAAATTATCCCAAACCCATTATCATTTTCTCAAAGGCTTCATTTTGCAATTGCGAGAAATGAATCTTCAGTAAATGCAATTCAGTTGATAGTACCTGGATGCCAGCTCTGAATTATTTCCAGATATGTACTGTGAAGAAATCCAAAGAAGCAGAAAAAATTCAGCAATGTCTAGCAGTTATGGACCTCATGGATTATTTCCCCAGATATGTGATGTCTTTTCACCTGCATTAATAATCAAGGTGGTGCTCCTTCATGATGGTGCAGGTGGGGGAATGTAGGCACAATCTCTATATTTTAACTTTTAAGAAGTGATTGGCTGTTAAGAATAACTTTTAGAAATATTAATGGCTTGCATAAGCATGGGGAAGAGAGACAGTCCATAATTGCAGACTATTCCCAAAAAGAGTTGACTATGTTTAAAAAAAATTGTTCTATGGTCCTTGGGACTTTCTGAAATTGTCAGGTATGCACTTTGGTTTTTATGTTGCTACAATGCCTGAAACTCTGAAAAGAACTTCCATCTTTCCTTTAAATGAACAGGGTGGCGGATCTCACTACCAGAACAGAGGCAAACCCCTTCTCCATGCACCTCACTTTACCAGGAACAATAATAGCTATAACTCAAACTCTGCCTGGGCTAGGGGTGCCCGTATTCCTCCCCATCTAGACAGGAGAGAGCTATTTTAGCTATACTTTTTTCTATTCATTTGAGTAGACAGGAAGATACTTCTTTCTAGATCTACCTCTAGACACTAGATGATCATTCAGTTACTTTGATGAATTGAATGAACAACTAAATAGTAAACTGAATAGAAAATGAAAACAACTTAGCAGTTTTATAATGCTACGTTATTGTCATTTGAAAAGCTACTGTACATGTTCCTTTGGAAATGAGGTACATTGTCTTCTCTAACTCACCGAAACATCTGCAATGTATATGAATTAAGGAAACAATAAAATAAGTATGTTATGTTTCTAATTGCATTACAGGCATTTGCTTCCCAGGTAGTGCTAGTGGCAAAGAACTCTCCTGCCAATCCAGGAGACTTAAGAGAGGCAGGTTGGATCCCTAGGTCCAGAAGATTCCCTGGAGGAGGACACAGCAACTCATTCCAGTATTCATGCCTAGAAAATCCCTATGAACCTAGGAGCCTGGAGGGTTGTAGTCTATGAGGTCACAAAGAGTCAGGCACAACTGAAGACTTAATAGGCACCCACATAGGTATTCCATTCAGAGAACAGGAAATAATATATATGTATGTATATGTCAAGTTTTATGAACAACAATTGTATAATTACAGCATGTTTTTATCTGGGAATAAAATATACCATTTGTTCACAGATCATCTTCTTTGAGCTTTAATTCCTTTTCCTTTCAGTTCACTAGAGGATTTCTAAAAAATGTTATTTACCTCTCTGACTTCAATTTGTCTCACTCATATAGCAAATTGATCTTAATAGGAGATTAAGTTTCAGTACCATTCACCATTTTTTGAGCATCAACAAACATTCAGTTCAGTTCAGTTCAGTTCAGTTCAGTCGCTCAGTCGTGTCCGACTCTTTACGACCCTGTGAATCGCAGCACGCCAGGCCTCCCTGTCCATCACCAACTGCAGGAGTTCACTCAAACTCATGTCCATCAAGTTGGTGATGCCATCCAGCCGTCTTATCCTCGATCGTCCCCTTCTCCTCCTGCCCCCAGTCTCTCCCAGCATCAGAGTCTTTTCCAATGAATCAACTCTTCACATGAGGTGGCCAAAGTATTGGAGTTTCAGCTTTGGCATCTGTCCTTCCAATGAATACCCAGGACTGATCTCCTTAGAATGGACTGGTTGGATCTCCTTGCAGTCCAAGGGACTCTCAAGAGTCTTCTCCAAGCGCAGTTCAAAAGCATCAATTCTTCGGTGCTCAGCTTTCTTCGCAGTCCAAATTTCACATCCATACATGACCACTGGAAAAACCATAGCCTTGACTAGACGGACCTTTGTTGGCAAAGTAATGTCTCTGCTTTTGAATATGCTATCTAGGTTGGTCATAACTCTCCTTCCAAGGAGTAAGCGTCTTTTAATTTCATTGCTGCAATCACCATCTGCAGTGATTTTAGAGCCCCCCAAAATAAAGTCTGACACTGTTTCCATTGTTTCCCCATCTATTTCCCATGAAGTGATGGGACCAGTTGCCACTTCCTGCTTCAACTATTAATCATCCTTTCTTGGAACAAACAACTAGAAATCAGTGTTGATAGACTAGATGTGATTAGATGTAATTATTGAGAGTCTATGATCGGCAAATCACTGTTACCATATTGTAGAGATTAAAGATTGACTAGGTAAGACATGATTCCCACTTTCTTGAAATTTACCAACTAATACATTAAACCCCCCCAACACACACAGATACACAAAAATGAATACCTGTTGTTATTCAGTCATGATTAAAATTTATGATTTGGTCACTGTTGTAAAAGTGAGGAGGGGGAACTTGTCAGTTTATATTTCACATCCAGTTGGTTAAAATTTTAGTTGTTTCATAAAACTGTTTAAAATATCCTATTTACTACAAAGTGAAACAAATGAAATCCCAGTTACTCCTTTTTTTCATGTTTCTCTTCTCTCACTCTAGCTCTCACTGTTATTCTTTCTTTTTCAAGCTGTCATTCACACAACAGGAAACTAAGAAGAGACTCCTTGAGTGTGAATATTAACAATGAAAGACAGTGCCACCAGTTAAGATGCCTCAGGGAAAAGTGATTAAAGACTTCAATAAAGCAACTGAAAATCACATGATATGGAAGGATTTTGTCTAACTCTTCACTTTCTGTTAATTTCTTTGTTTCAGAGGAGTTTTTTACTGGGGGTCTTTTTTTTTTTTTTTTTTTTTACTTCTCTTCATGCTAACCTAGAGGAATTTTCTTGCAAGTTAAGCAACAGCTTTCCTGAAATGCATGCAAATTTTGTTAAGTTTTTTCAGGATACTTCTAAATTTCAGAAAATGTATAGACTTTGCAGTTTTAAGAAGGAATTTGCTAAATGAATTGACAGGCATTCAGTTTTCCAATTATGTTCATGGAAATATGGCTTATAAATTACATGATTTTCCTTGCCTTCATTTGGTGATCAATCTCTTGATAACAAAAGGTTTATTTTACCATACCTTTCATATACATTTATCTGCCTCACTTTCCAATATCATAAGAAGTAATTATGGAATTTTTAAATTAAAGAAACTGTGGGTGTGTGTTTGTGTGTGGGGTGTGTGTGTGTGTGTGCTCAGTCATGTCAGACTCTTTGCAGTTCTATGGAATGTAGCCCGCCAGGCTCCACTGTTTATGGGATTTCCTGGGCAAGAATACGGGAGTGGGCTGCCATTTAGATTATCTAATTCCCAAATTTGCAGTGTTTGCACCAGTCAAAACAAGTTCCCATTTTTTCATTTATGGAAATCACTTCTGAAAAAAATCCTGTCTACCAATAAATGAAATAATAAACAATGCTAGTATTTCATATTCCTTAATTAATCCTTCCAAAGGGATATATTGGTATTGGGTTGACCAAAATGTTGGTTTGGGTTTTTCTGTAACATAGACTTTTTTGGCTAAAAACCCAATATAGAGGAGACTTCAGCTGTGGAACTTATGGTTCAGCTAGCCAACTAATCTGTATATAAGTTAGAAGCTACATATAATCTGGAAACTCAAATGAATGGCACACTGTGGAAAATTATTTTATAAGGCAAATTATTATCATATTTTAAAACTGCTTAAGTATAATACATTCAGAAAATTACATAAAACATAAATACATAAGTGAACTGAGACAGAATGAATACTTTTGTAACCACTAACTACTAAGGAACAGAGTATTTCCAGTACTACGTTAGTGCCCCTTCCAACCACTCCCCCAGCCAGAAGCAAAAGACACGTATACTATCACAATTAGTAGATTATGCAAAGCTCATTTCCAAAATCATTGCAACCATTTGAACTCCCACTAATAGAATATCACAATTTCTTTCCTGACAATTATCCTTGCATCAACTTTTTTTCATACATAGTACTTTGGATCTTCTCAATTTTAGTATAGAATGAAGAAAGCTCATATGATTTAATTTTTATTTCCCTCCTTACAAATAATATTTGCAATTTTTAATAAATTCAATGAACCCTTTTTTATGAAGTTCCACTACTAGATGCACAACTTATAGACATGTACTTATCTATGCAAAAAGATATACATATATAAGAATGTTGATAGAGTTATTAATAGTCCAATACTGTAAATTACCCAAATATCCATCAATATTAGATAATTATGGAGAAGTCACACAATGAAACATTACAGAGAAATGAGCTATATGAAAACAATTTAGCAAGAGAAGAGTCTCTTATTTTTGTGTTGAGTTGCCCTTCTCCTTATTGATTTATAACCATTCTTTACATATTTGAATGCAAATCCTTTGTCAGCTTATGTGTTATAACTATCTTTTCCCATTGAGTGGCTTTCCTTTGGACTCATAAATAATGACTTTTGATGGACATAAACTTCTACTTTTAATGTAGTTCAACTTATCATTCTTTACTTGTGGCTAGGGTATCTTAAGTCTAATTTAAAAATCTTTCCTCTATTTCTAGATCTCCTCTATTGTCTTTTTTTATTATTATAAATGTTTGTATTATTTTGCCCCATTCAGCCAATCTTTCATCTTAAGATTCTTAAAGCAAAGTATCTGATAGATCCCATTTTCAAGATCAAGGTCATTACACTGCTATTCTAATGCCAAGAAATACAAGAAGTACTTTGTACTAACTCTAACCCTCTGCCTTACCATTCATATGATCCTAAAACTGTCACCTGCCAAGGCCAGAAATGGATGGGTCACTATAAACCCTTACCTCACATTGTTTCTGTTCCTTGGAAGCAGCATTGAACTGATGCCCCCTTTTAAATATCTTTTCACTTGGAATTTCTCTTACTTAGAAATCTATATTCTCTATTATCCAACTAGAAATTCTTAGCTCCCTCCATTTCCCCAATTCAAAGGTCAGATTCTACCCTAAATTAATAGAGCTCAGCTCCTTTGGCCCTCAAATATCATACCAGCACATATATAGTTTATAGGGCTTCCCAGATGGTTCACTGGTAAAGAATTTGCTTGCCAAGCTGGAAAAGTGAGTTCAGTCCCTGGGTTGGAAAGATCCCCTGCTAAAGGAAATGGCAACGCACCCCAGTGTTCTTGCCTGGAGAATCCCATGGACAGAGGAGCCTGGCGGGCTACAGTCCATGAGGTCGCAAAGAGTCAAGCACAACTTATTGACTAAACACAATAATGTATTTTACAACCAGAGCAATATTTTAAAATCAAGTCATCCCTCCGCTCAAAACCTCTTAATGACTTCCCATCACAATTAAATACAGTCTAAAACACATTGCAGCGTTTACAGTGTTCATGGTCTGGCCCACGACAACTTCACCAACTTAAAAGTCTGGCTACCCTTCCCCTTTGTCATCCCTACTCTAGCTATTCGAGGTGCTTTCTGTTCTCAAAATATGTCAAATGCACGCTCACCTCCAGGTTGCTGAACTTTCTTCTGTCTGCAATGGTCTCCCCATCCAAAACCAATGTTCCCCTAACGCAACCCCATATGCTTCACTACAAATCATCTTGAAGTTAATTCCTTCTTGATTCTTTCCATGAACATTCCAGCCTCCTCCTGTCAAAGACTACAATAGATCCCTCTATTATGTCTTTTCATAGTGTCCTGCTCTTCCATTTTTATTGCATTTCTTTCTTTTGTCATTAGGTGTCATATATCAGAGGTCCCTGTTTCTTGGAGTTTCATTAAGTATGGTAGCAACATTATTAATAGGTAATATCGTGATGAAATAATGCATATAAAAAGAATGTATAATCTGCAAAAAAATGTCCAATAAATGTTGTGAGAATATTCTGTACTGCCAACTGCCTCAAATTCTCAAGCTTAAAGATCTAATGCTTTCATTTTATCGCCATCAGTACATAACATAGTACATATTTTGAAAGAAATAGTTAATTAATGAGCTGATTTTCCAAATGGAAATATTGAAAATTAGTTTCTGAAAAGCCTCAAAGTGGAATAATCATCCTCCATGCTATGCAATGCTATTCATTAAAAGAAAGCAAGAAAGGAAAGAGGAAAGAAAGGAAAGAATGAAAGGAGGGAGGGAGGAACAAACATGACAATCAGAAACTGCTAGCCTTTGTAGCCACTTGTTGCAGATGTCATAGGAACCAGGTGAAACCTGAAAACAGCATTCTGAATAAATATACTCTGTAAGGGTCCCTTGGACAGCAAGGAGATCAAACCAGTCCATCCTAAAGGAAATCAACACTGAATATTCATTGGAAGGACTGATGCTGAAGCTGAAGCTCCAATACTTTGGTCACCTGATGCAAAGTGACTCATTGGAAAAGACCCTGATGCTGGGAAAGATTGAAGGCAGGAGGAGAAGGGGATGACAGAGGATGAGATGGTTGGATGGCGTCATCGACTCAGTGGACACGAGTTTGAGAAAACTCCAGGAGATGGTGATGGGCAGGGAAGCCTGGCGTGCTGTAGTCCATGGGGTCACAAAGAGTTGGGCACAACTGAGTGACTGAACAACAACTGTCTTCTAGATTACAAACATTAAAACAGCTTGTAACTTTAAAACATTAAAACAAATATAAAATGGATGTGACTCATTTATAATCAAGAAATTAATGTATTAATATTTCAGTGAGTCATTAGAGACATTTAGGTTCTCATGCAGTTTAGGAAGTAGAGTCTCTAGGTCAGAACTTATGTGGCTCATTTAACAGCTCTTAAAAGCAGATTTCTTCACTTAAAACCCCTTAAGTTTTATCTAAACATGAATCATAATAAACAACCTTCTTACAATTTGACACTCACAGAACCATTTCTTGAATATGACTTCTGAGCACAACAGCAACAAATGATGAAATGAAGTGTTACTATCTCCATCTTACAGAGATATATAGTCAAAATTTATTTAATTAGCCAACAACTCATAGTTAATAAGTAGCAATACAATCTTTGGAGAAGGCAATGGCAACTTACTCCAGTACTCTTTTTTTTTTTTAGATTCCAGAACGAATTTATTTATTTATTTATTTATTTTTTATCTTTATTTTACTTTACAATACTGTATTGGTTTTGCCATGCATTGACATGAATCCACCACAGGTGTACATGAGTTCCCAAACATGAACCCCCCTCCCATCTCCCACCCCATATTATCTCTCTGGATCATCCCCATGCACCAGCCCCAAGCATGCTGTATCCTGCATCGAACATAGACTGGCGATTCGTTTCTTACATGATAGTATACATGTTTCAATGCCATTCTCCCAAATCATCCCACCCTCTCCCTCAGAATCCAAAAGTCTGCTCTGCACATCTGTGTCTCTTTTGCTGTCACGCATAGTGTCATCATTACCATCTTTCTAAATTCCATATATATGTGTTAGTATACTGTATTGGTGTTTTTCTTTCTGGCTTACTTCACTCTGTATAATCGGCTCCAGTTTCATCCATCTCATTAGAACTGATTCAAATGTATTTTTTTTTGATGGCTGAGTAATACTCCATTGTGTATATGTACCACAGCTTTCTTATTCATTCATCTGCTGATGGACATCTAGGTTGTTTCCTTGTCCTGGCTATTATAAACAGTGCTTCAATGAACATTGGGGTACATGTGTCTCTTTCTATTCTGGTTTCCTCGGTGTGTATGCCCAGCAGTGGGATTGCTGGGTCATAAGGCAGTTCTAATGGAACTGGAGGAATCAACTTGCCTGACTTCAGGCTCTACTACAAAGCCACAGTCATCAAGACAGTACTGGCACAAAGACAGAAATATAGATCAATGGAACAAAATAGAAAGCCCAGAGATAAATCCACACACATATGGACACCTTATCTTTGACAAAGGAGGCAAGAATATACAATCGAGTAAAGACAATCTCTTTAACAAGTGGTGCTGGGAAAACTGGTCAACCACTTGTACAAGAATGAAACTAGATCACTTTCTAACACCACACACAAAAATAAGCTCAAAATGGATTAAAGATCTAAATGTAAGATCAGAAACTATAAAACTCTTAGAGGAGAACATAGGCAAAACACTCTCTGACATAAATCACAGCAGGATCCTCTATGATCCACCTCCCAGAATTCTGGGAAATAAAAGCAAAAATAAACAAATGGGACCTAATTAAAATTAAAAGCTTCTGCACAACAAAGGAAAATATAAGCAAGGTGAAAAGACAGCCTTCGGAATGGGAGAAAATAATAGCAAATGAAGCAACTGACAAACAACTAATCTCAAAAATATACAAGCAACTTATGCAGCTCAATTCCAGAAAAATAAATGACCCAATCAAAAAATGGGCCAAAGAACTAAATAGACATTTCTCCAAAGAAGACATACGGATGGCTAACAAACACATGAAAAGATGCTCAACATCACTCATTATTAGAGAAATGCAAATCAAGACCACAATGAGGTACCACTTCACACCAATCAGAATGGCTGCGATCCAAAAGTCTGCAAGCAATAAATGCTGGAGAGGGTGTGGAGAAAAGGGAACCCTCTTGCACTGTTGGTGGGAATGCAAACTAGTACAGCCACTATGGAGAACAGTGTGGAGATTCCACTCCAGTACTCTTGCCTGGAAAATCCTATGGACAGAGGAGCCCGGTGGGCTGCAGTCTATGTAGTCGCTAAGAGTCGGGCATGACTGAGCGACTTCACTTTCACTTTCACTTTCATGCATTGGAGAAGGAAATGGCAACCCATTCCAGTATTCTTGCCTGGATAATCCCAGGGACAGTGGAGCCTAGTGGGCTGCCATTTGTAGGGTTGCACAGAGTCAGACATGAGAGAAGTGACATAGCAGCAGCAGCAAGACAATCTTAATTAGCCTAAAATCCACTCTTTGCTACACAAAACTGTGATCATAGTTTTGAGTTTCTACTGCTTTATCCATCTAGTGACTGGTCTCTAATATTACTTATTTCTACAAAAGCATGAACACTAGTCCCCTTAATTTAAAAAGCTCAGAAAAAACTTTAAAATGTATATATTTTCCAAGCAGCCAGATGAAAGGAAAATCAGCAATAATATAGCTAATGCATATTGAGTATATGGTTATTGTTCTACATAACTGAGATATACTATCTCCTGGAGGCTCTCAACCCTATGATAGGTATTATTACAAGCCTCACCTTGTCAATGAGGAGACCCAGGCACAAAGACTGAACAATTTCACCTGTCATAGATAAATCAGTGATGGAGCCAGAATACAAATGCAGGCCAAAGTACTGACTTCTCCCCCAGGAAGCTCTATCACAAACCGAATAGAACTTTGATCTGGCTCCAGACACAGCTAGCATAGTCATGTGAAGGATTATTTTTTAAGAACCTCAGTAAATTGTACCATTTTCAAAGCCTGAAAGACTATGCCCCACAGAGTATCAACGTGAGGTCAGTCCTCAGTCAACAGTCATTTCAATTTTTTCTGATTTATTATCCAAAGTTATTTTCCCTCCTAACCTCACAATTTCTCTTAGTGAGAAAGATAGACAAGAAAATAAAATTGTGAATCCCAGACCAAAAGAAAAATTGTTTGGGGATAAGTTTAAAAAGCTATTTTGATTGATCCATTTTGGCTTCAACAAAAGCACATCGAGGCCAACAATATCTATTTTCTAGGTTTATAAGGATTTAGTATCAACCTTCAAAGCAAAGTAGTCACACAGACAATAGCCATGTAGACAGCATGCAGCAGAAACAACATAGAACAGTACAGATATTGGACAGTAAGTAAAGTGGAACCATTTCAAATCACCTCAATTTTCCATTGTGAAAAATGGTGATAGTGTCTATCTTGCTTGCCTTACGCAGTTGTTGTAAGAATGAGGTTAATTAACACACTACATAAGCACAAAGTTGGGTACTAATATTTGAAGGATCAAAGCTGTAGGCAAGTGAAAAACAAGACTTCAGTTTATCTGAAACAGGTATGGATCAAGATAATATCATGATATGTGCCTATTGCCAATGCAAACTAAGTTAACTGACAGCTGGACTCAGCTCCTATAGGTGTGTCACACAGCTGTGCTAAGTGGGAGGACCAGACACACTTCTGCATCTCAATATCTCTCTGTTTCTCCTGCACATGCACCATTAGCAGTATTGGTTGAATGGAGTCAAAGATGAGGAGGAAGAAAGCTGTCAACAGAAGGTAGACATCACCATCCCAGAAGTCAAAATTAAACGATGGGGTGGGGTGGGGTGGGGTGGGCTAGGGTGAGGGGAATAAAGATGTTAGAAACCAGAACGTTTGATTCTGAATGAATTCCACTCATAGTCTCAATCTGCATTTAAGGACTCAGCCTCACCATAAAATCTGGCTCTCTCATACCTACTTTTCCTTTGTTCTCCTGGTCTGAGCCCTAAGCCACACTGATGGCAAAGTTTAAACTTTCTGGTTTCCAGCTGAGGCAGAGGCAGGAATGGTGGCAGTAGTAGCAACAGCAGCAAAAGGACATGATTCATACAGGATAAGGAAAGGGAAAGCACTGTGCTCATGCTTTAATTTCCCATGTCTGCTAGCTGCCAGCTTATCGGCTTGCCTATAAGCACAGTAGCTAAACCAAGAACTTGAAATGATTCTTACCATCTCAAGGAGATAAACGCTGGCCAATATTTCCATGCCATCTTTAGGAGCTTTCAGAGTTCAAAGATCCCCCAATATTATTTATGCCTTCTTTTTGGAATTTAGGCTGGTGGTTCTCTACAGAAAAATCATTTTTATGAGATTAAAGCCCCTCTTGGCAAATACATTCCCATTATAAAGGAAAAAAAAATTTATGTTCACAATTGCCATTTCCCTCACATTTGTGAAACTACTTTACTTTATGTCTTACTCATTATTTTTTGCTCTCACCTGCCTTTCTAAGCTTAAAGATGGCTAGGTCTCAGTTTTCTGGAAAAACAGTATTTCACTGAGAACCACATATGCATACAGGTTGAGATGGCCTACTGTCTCCAGAGAGGAGCAATATCTTTAAACTCATTTTATTGAACACTAACCTGTGATGCCTACTGACTTTCCACCTCTAGTTATAACTAGAAAATCATGTATCTCCATATTGAGTAAGCATATCTAGAGGAAGATAACAATGCAAAGGCAAGACTTCAAAGAATTCCGAGAAGGTAAACCCAGAAGACCGTAGAACCAGAAGCTGGGTTCAAAGACAACTGTTGAGAATAATCCAACTATTTCTTATTTTAGCCATTCTGACCAACCTAGACAGCATATTAAAAGGCAGAGACATTACTTTGTCAACAAAAGCCCATCTAGTCAAGGCTATGGTTTTTCCAGTAGTCATGTATGGATGTGAGAGTTGGACTATAAAGAAAGCTGAGCCCCGAAGAATAGACGCTTTTGAACAGTGCTGTTGGAGAAGACTCTTGAGAGTCCCTTGAACTGCAAGGAGATCCAACCAGTCCATCCTAAAGGAGATCAGTCCTGATTGTTCATTGGAAGGACTGATGCTGAAGCTGAAACTCCAATACTTTGGCCACCTGGTGCAAAGAGCTGACTCATTTGAAAAGACCCCGATGCTGGGAAAGATTGAGGGCAGAAGGAGAAGGAGACAACAGGATGAGATGGTTGGATGGCATCACAGACTCAATGGACATGGGTTTAGGTGGACTCTGGGAGTTGGCGATGGACATGGAGGCCTGGCAAGCTGTGGTTCATGAGGTCGCAAAGAGTTGGACACAATTGAGAGACTGAACTGAACTGATAGGCATATTGTGATAACCTGTCGTGGTTATAATTTGAATACTCCTAATGGTTAATGATGTTGACCATTTCCATATATTCAGCTGTCATTGTAAATATATCTTCTTTAATGAAATATTTCCTAAACTACTTATTTTCTAATTGGATACACTATTTTTTATTTTTGAGCTTTGAAATAATTACATATTGTGTATATGAATGTTGAATATGTGGTTTAAAAATATTTCCTCCAATTCTTTGTTTATTCTGTTTTATCAATTATTCCTTTTGTGGACTGTAGCTTTTCCATCAAAGCTAAGCATTTTTTACTAACTCTGGAATCTCCAAATTTTCCTTTTTATTTTAAAGGACTTAAACACTTTTATTTTTACATTTAAGTTCATGAACAATTTTGAGCTTTTGTATGAAGCGTGAGAATTGGATTGAAGTTCATTTTCTTCTCCCTAATGATGTCCAACTACTCTACTACCATTTGTTGAAAAGACTATCTCCCCCCCCCCATTGAATTGCTTTTGTATCTTTGTCAACAATCTTTTCAGCATATTTGTGTGAGCTCTCTGTTCTATTCCATTGATCTGTACATGTATCCCTCCACCAGGACCACACAGTTTATTATTGTACTGTAGTTATATAATAAATATTGAAATTAGGTAGACTGATTCCTTCCACTTTATTCTTCTTTTTTCAAGCTTATTTTTAACTGAAGTAGAGTTGATTTACAATATTATATTAATTTCAAATATACAGTATAGTGATTCAGTATTTTACAGGTTCTATTCTATTAAAAGTCTTTATAAATTAATGGTTATAATTCCCTGTGATGTACAATGTACCCCTGTTGTTTACCTATTTTATACATGGTGGTGGTGGTTTAGTCTCTAAGTCATGTCCAACTCTTATGACCACATGGACTATAGCCTGCCAGGCTCCTCTGTCCATGGGATTCTCCAAGCAAGAATACTGGAGCTGGTTGCCATTTTCTTCTCCAGGGGATCTTCTGAACCCAGGAATCAAACCCAGGTCTCCTGCATTGCAGGCAGATTCTTTACTGATTGAGCTACAAGGGAAGATCAATACATTGTAGATTGTATAACTTACTCCCATACCCCTAACTTAATCACTCCCTCCTTTGTCTCTCTCCTCTGGTAACCAGTAGTTTGTTTTCTATTAGTTCCTTTTCTTTTCCTTATAAATTTTAAATTAATTTTGCTTATATCTACAAAAAGTTTTATAGAGTTTCAACAAGAGTTGTGGTAAACTTACACACCAACTTGGGTAGAATAGACATCATTTTTACACTCAGTCTTCCAATCCAGAATCATAGAATGTCTATTTATTTACATCTTGTTTTATTTCTTTCATCAGCATTGTTTCCTGTGCACATAATGCTGAACATACTTTGTTAGATTAACACCTATTTCTCTTTTTCACCAGTTTTTTAAAAAAGTTTATCAGAGTATAGTTGATTTACTATGTTAGTTTCAGGTGTACAACAAAGTGAATCAGTTATACATATACATATAGCCACTCTTATTTTAGATACTTTTCCCATCAGTTCGGTTCAGTCACTCAGTCGTGTCCGACTCTTTGTGACCCCATGAATCGCAGTATGCCAGGCCTCCCTGTCCATCACCAACTCCCGGAGTTCACTCAGACTCATGTCCATCGAGTCAGTGATGCCATCCAGCCATCTCATCGTCTGTCGTCCCCTTCTCCTCCTGCCCCCAATCCCTCCCAGCATCATCAGTCTTTTCCAGTGAGTCAACTCTTCGCATGAGGTGGCCAAAGTATTGGAGTTTCAGCTTCAGCATCATTCCTTCCAAAGAAATCCCAGAGTTGATCTCCTTCAGAATGGACTGGTTGGATCTCCTTGCAGTCCAAGGGACTCTCAAGAGTCTTCTCCAACACCAAAGTTCAAAAGCATCAATTCTTCAGCGCTCAGCCTTCTTCACAGTCCAACACTCACATCCATACATGACCACAGGAAAAATCATAGCCTTGACTAGACGGACCTTAGTCAGCAAAGTAATGTCTCTGCTTTTGAATATGCTATCTAGGTTGATCATAACTTTTCTTCCAAGGAGTAAGCATCTTTTAATTTCATGGCTGCAGTCACCATCTGCAGTAATTTTGGAACCCTCAAAAATAAAGTCTGACACTGTTTCCACTGTTTCCCCATCTATTTCCCGTGAAGTGATTGGACCAGATGCCATGATCTTCGTTTTCTGAATGTTGAGCTTTAA
Organism: Oryx dammah; assembly: GCF_014754425.2. Lineage (NCBI taxonomy): Eukaryota > Metazoa > Chordata > Mammalia > Artiodactyla > Bovidae > Oryx > Oryx dammah. The sequence goes on along the minus strand of NW_024070199.1, from coordinate 3,008,191 downwards.
GCCAACTTTTTCACTCTTCTCTTTCACTTTCATCAAGAGATTTTTTAGTTCTTCTTCAATTTCTGCCATAAGGGTGGTGTCATCTGCATATCTGATGTTTGAGATTTCTCCCGGCAATCTTGATTCCAGCTTGTGTTTCTTCCAGTCCAGCGTTTCTCATGATGTACTCTGCATAGAAGTTAAATAAGCAGGGTGACAATATACAGCCTTGATGCACTCCTTTTCCTATTTGGAACCAGTCTGTTGTTCCATGTCCAGTTCTAACTGTTGCTTCCTGACCTGCATACAGATTTCTCAAGAGGCAGGTCAGGTGGTCTGGTATTCCCATCTCTCTCAGAATTTTCCACAGTTTATTGTGATCCACACAGTCAAAGGCTTTGGCATAGTCAATAAAGCAGAAATAGATGTTTTTCTGGAACTCTCTTGCTTTTTTCCAAGATTCAGAGGATGTTGGCAATTTGATCTCTATTTCCTTTGCCTCTTCTAAAACCAACTTGAACATCAGGAAGTTCACAGTTCATGTATTGCTGAAGCCTGGCTTGGAGAATTTTGAGCATTACTTTACTAGCATGTGAGATGAGTGCAATTGTGCGGTAGTTTGAGCATTCTTTGACATTGCCTTTCTTGGGATTGGAATGAAAACTGACCTTCTCCAGTCCTGTGGCCACTGCTGAGTTTTCCATATTTGCTGGCATATTGAGTGCAGCACTTTCACAGCATCATCTTTCAGGATTTGAAACAGCTCAACTGGAATTCCGTCACCTCCACTAGCTTTGTTTGTAGTGATGCTTTCTAAGGCCCACTTGACTTCACATTCCAGGATGTCTACTTTTCCCATAGAGGTAATTATAGAGTACTTAGTAGAGTTCCTTATGCTGTGCAGTAAGTCTTTATTAGTTATCTATTTGATGTATCGTAGTATGTATATAGGACTTCCCTGGTATCTCAGTTGGGAAAGAATCCATTGCAATGCAGGAGACCCATGTTTAATTTCTGGGTCAGGAAGATCCCCTGAAGAAGGGATGCACAGAGATATCCTGGAGAAGGGATAGGCTACCCTCTCCAGTATTCCTGGGCTTCTGTGGTGGCTCAGACAGTAAAGAATCACCCTGCCATGTGAGAGACCTGGGTTGGGACAATCCCCTGGAGGATGGCATGGCAACCCACTACAGTATTCTTGCCTGGAGATTCCCCATGGACAGAGGAGCCTGGCACCTACAGACCATGAGGTTGCAAAGAGCCAGACATCACTGATCAACTAAGCACAGCACAGCAGTGTATATATCAATCTCAATACCAACTTTAAATGGTGTTGTATTTTTAAATTGAGGTCCACATGTTCATTGTAAATATGTAGAAATAAAGTTGATTTTTGTATGCTTATCCTATATCCTGAAACGTTGCTAAACTCACTAGTTTAAGGCATTGGTTTTTAATTTTTTTTTGAATATTCTTTGGGATTTTGTACTTAAACAATTATGTCATATACAATAGGAGCAATTTTATTTTCTCCTTTTCTTTTGATATTGCTTTTATTTTCTGTATGTTTTATTACGTTGACTGGAAGTTCCAGCATTGTGTTGAGTGAGAATAAATCAGCACCTTTGCCTTGCTCTTAATCTTAGGGAGGCACATGCAGTCTTTCCAGGTTAAAGATAATGTTAGTTAAAATTCCAAAGGTATTTTTGTCAAACTAAGAAAAGAATCACTATTTTTCCAGATGCTTTTATCATAAATTAGTGGGGAATTTTGTTAATGTTTTTTCTGCATTAATTGATATGCTCATTGATTTCTTTCTCTTCAGTCTTAATGTGGTGAATTGCATCAGCTGATTTTTTAATATTGCATCAGCTTTTCATCAGTGTGATAAAATCTGCTTGGTCATTATGTATAATTTTTTATGTATCTATCAATTTCATTTGCTAATATTTTGTTAAAGAGTTTTGTATCTACAGTCGTGAATGTATATGTCTACATTTTCTTACTTTGGAATGTCTATGTCTGGTTTGCGTATCAGGGTAACAATAGTTTCATAAAATCAACTGGGAAGTGTTTTCTTTTTTTTTTTTTTCCTATTTTCTGGAAATAAATGTATAGAAGGGCTGTTCATTCTTCCTTAAATGCTTGATATATTTCCTCAGGGAAACTAAGTCTGGAGATTTCTCTTTTGGGAGAATAATAATTATAAATTCAATTTCCTTAATAATTTTAAGGCAATTCAAATTATCTATTGACTGAGTTCTGGTATTTTTTTTTTTTTTTAGGAATTGGATCCATTTTCTGTCATAAATATATTATCTTACTTATTTGTAGAGATTTCATGGTACTTTCCTAATTATTATTTTGATGTCTGTAGAATCTGTAGTGATATTTCAGTTTCATTCCTGATATTGAAATTTGTATCTTCTCTCTCTCTCTTTCTTAATTTTCCTTGGTTAATCTTGGTAGAGTTTTGACTATTTATTAATATTTTCAAAAAACCAGCTGTTTATTTCATTGATTTTTCTCTATTGTTTTCAGCTTTTAATTTCTTTGGCTTCAACTTTTATCTTTATTATTTTCCTTTCTCTGTTTGTTATGGGTATTTTGACCTTTTTCTACGTTACTAAGGTTGGAGTATAGATGACTAGTTTTAGATTTCTTCTTTTCTAATACATACATTTAGTGCCATAAATTTTCATCACAGCTATTTCCAAAAATTTTGAAATAGTGTATTTGCATTCTTATTTGGTTCAGTGTATGCTTTTTAATTTCTTTTGAGACTTCCTTTTTGACTCAGAAATTATTTGGAAATATTCTACTCAGTTTCCAAATGTTTAGAGATTTACCTATTATGTCTCTGTTGTTGATTTCTACTAGATTATTTTGTAATCAGAGAACACACTTTTATAATTTTTTAGAAATATTTAGTTTTTATTTATTATTGAGGTATACTAAACATACATGAAAGTGCACCTGTCCTACTTGTGTTGCTCAGTGAAATGTCATAAACTGAAATATTTGTGTTGTAAGAACCCATGTCAAGAAATCAGCACTTGCAGAGCTTTCTTATTTTTTTTTCATATACTACTCCCAGACGGCCTTCACTTTCCTGACTTCTATATGCTGCAGGTACTATGTGGATATTGTTCATGAGCCTAAAGCATTACCATTTTATTAGTATTCTAGAATTGACTTTTTCTATTGCGTTATAATATAAATAGCATACAACTTATCACTTTAACTCCTATGTACAAGGAGATAGCAGTTCGATACCTGGTTTGGGAAGATCCCCTGGAGAAGGGAATAGCTACCCACTCCAGTATTCTTGCCTGAGAAATCCCATGAACAGGGGAGCCTGGCGGGCTACAGTCCATGGAGTTCCAAAGAGTAGGACATAACTGAGTGACTAACGCTTTCACTTTCATAATTTGTAATTGTTTGAAATTCAAAGAAATTTGTTTTATATTCCATGATATTGTCTATCTTGGTCTTTGATCTATGTGTACTTGAAAAGTATGTATTCTGAGCACTACGGATAGAGTATTCTCTAAATGCTTATTACATCTATTAATATATATGTCTTCTATCTCTTTGATGATTATAAGTCCAGTGATTCTGTCAATACTTGAGAGAGGGAGTTTGAAGTTTCCAACTATATTGTTGATTTGTCTATTTTTCTTTTCAACTCTGTCAGTTTTTGTTTGGTTTATATCTTGACTCCCTTGCTTGCTGCATACATAGGACTGCTTTGTCTTTTGGTGAAATGACCTGTTTAATATTATATAATGCTCCACTCTGTCTCTAAAATTTTTCTTCACTCTCATCTATTTTGCTTAATATTAATAAGTATTAATAATTATATTAATTAATAATCATCAATTAATGTTAATTATTAAGCATATATATAATTATTATAAAAATAGCTCTTCCTGTTTTTCTTTGATTAAACTGTACTTTATATATCTTTATGCATTCTTTTATTTTCACCATACCAAATATTTATATTAAACATGTTTCTTATAGACTGCATATAATTATATCATGTTTTTCAATTCATTCTTTCAAGTTCTGTCTCATAATTGGTTTATTAGAAAATGTATATGTAGTTTATTCATTGTCATATTTTGGACTAAAGTCTGGCATTTTATCTTTTGTTCTCTGTTCTTTTGGGTTTTGTTTCTCTGTTTTCTTTTTCCTGCCTTCCTCTAAAGTAGTTGAATATATTTTACAGCTTGATTTTATCAACAGTGTTTTTAGTATGTCTCATTATATAGTGTTTTTAGTGGTTGTTCAATGTCTTGCATTATATATACATATCTGGTCTACTGGTGTCATCATTTTATTACCAGTTAAAATGAAATATCAACATAAAATTGCCAACATCTGTTGGATCACAGAGACAGCAAGAGAGTTCCAGAAAAATATCTACTTCTGCTTTATTCATTATGCCAAAGCCTTCAACTGTGTGGATCACCATGAACTGCGGGAAATTCTTCAAGAGATGGGAATACCAAATCACCTGATCTGCCTCCTGAGAAATCTGTGTGCAGGTTAAGAAGCAACAGTTATAAACAGATGTAGAACAACAAACTGGTTCCAAATTGGGAAAAGAGTATGTCAAGGCTGTATATTGTCACCCTGCTTATTTAACTTATATGCAGAGTACATCACGAGAAACACTGGGCTAGATGAAGCACAAGCTGGAATCAAGATTGCCAGGAGAAATATCAATAACCTCATATGCAGATGACACCACCCTTATGGCAGAAAGCAAAGAGGAACTAAAGAGCCTCTTGATGAAAGTGAAAGAGGAGAGTGAAAAAGCTGGCTTAGAGCTCAACATTCAAAAAACTAAAATCATAGCATCTGGTCCCATCTCTTCATGGAAAATAGATGGGGAAACAATGGAAACAGTGAAATACTTTATCTCCCTGGGCTCCAAAAACACTGTGGATGATGACTGCAGCCATGAAATTAAATGACACTTTCTCCTTGGAAGAAAAGTTCTGACCAACCTAGACAGCATACTAAAAAGCAGAGATATTACTTTACCAACAAAGGTCCATTTAGTAAAAGCTATGGTTTTTCCAGTGGTCATGTATGGATGTGAGAGTTGGACCATAAAGAAAGCTAAGCACCAAATAATTGATTCCTTTAAGCTGTGGTGTTGGAGAAGACCCTTGAGAGTGAGTCCCTTGGACTGCAAGATCAAACCAATCAATCCTAAAGGAAGTCAGTCCTGAATGTTCATTGGAAGGACTGATGCTGAAGCTGAAACTCCAATACTTTGGCCACCTTATGCAAAGAACTGACTCATTGGAAAAGACACTGATGCTGGGAAAGACTGAAGGCAAGAGGAGAAGGGATGACAGAGGATGAGATGGTTGGATGGCATCACCCAGTCGAAGGACATAAGTTTGAGTAAGCCCCAGCAGTTGGTGATGGGCAGGGAAGGCTTGTGTGATGCAGTCCATGGGGTCTCAAAGAGTCGAATGTGACTGAGTGACTGGACTGAAAAATCAAATATAGAAACCTCACCTTCCTTTACATTCCTTTAATTTCTTTCATTTATAATGCAATTTAATTAGATATTTCCTCCAGAAACATTTAGAATCACATCAGACTGTGCAATAATTTTTGTTTCAATTTTCAAACAGAGTTGAAACTTAAGAGAAGAAGAAAAAACTATTATGTTTACCCATATTTTGTGTTTCATATTCTTTCTTCTTTTCCTAGATGTTCCCAAGTTTGTATTCTTTCATTTCCTTTCTGTTTAGAGAACATCCGTTAGCCATTGTATTATAGTAGAACTACCAGCAACAAGTGCTCTTATACTTTCTTCATCGGAAAATGTCTTGATTTCCCCTTTCATTCCTGAAGGATATTTTCACTGTGTACTAGAACTGAGTTGACAGTTCTTTTCTTTTAGCACTGAAAAAAGTATCATGACACTTCCTTCAGTCTTTCAGTTTCTGATATGAAAGCCACTGTCACTCAAATTGTTTTTCCCTAGAAATGTTATTTTTCTCTCCCTGGCCTTAAGCATTTTTTCTCTGTTTTCAGCTTTTATAAGTTTATGATGGGCTTTGGCATGGATATCTTTGGGTTTATATTGTTTGGAATTCACTCTCTTAAGTTTTTCTTCTCTAAATTTAATTATCTCAAGGTATATACAATATGATAATTTAATAAATATATTCCATGTGAAATGGTTAGTAAAACCAGTTTCATAAACACATGCATCTCCTCACATAGTTACCACTCTATTAGCAACTTTCAAGGATAGAATGCAGTGTCATTAACTATACTCATCATGCTGCACTTTAGAGTCCCATAGCTCCTTTGTCTTATAATTGGAAGTTTATACTCTTTGACCAACATCTCCCGATTTCTCCTGTCCCCAGTCCCTGACAACCACAATTCTACCCTCTGTCTCTATGCCTCTGACTGTTTTAGATTCCTCATGTGAGTGACAGCGTACAATATATGTCTTTCTCTATCTGGCTTATTTAACTCAGCTTCTTGAATTTATAGGTTTACATGTATTGCCAAATTTGAGAGTTTTGAGACATTTTCCTTCTTAGTCCCACCCCCTTTCTTCTTTCATGAAATTCTGATCACATGGATATTAGATTTTTTGTTTTATAATCCCACAGACACCCTAAGGTTTGTTCATTCATGGTCTCTATTTCCTCTCTGCTGTTCAGATTGTATTATCTTCCACTTTATTGATTCTTTTCTCTACCTCCTCCTTCATACTGGAAACCCAACCAGTGTGCTTTTTATTTTTGTTATTGTATTTTCTGGGTCTAAATTTTCTACATGTTCTTCTTTATGTCTATTATTCCCTTGTTGAAATGTTTCTATTTCTTTCTTAAGGCTTTCTGGTCTATCATTTATATCAAGATTGCTCATAATTGCGCATTGAAGCATTTTTTTTCATGGATGCCTTGTTATTTGCCAGATAATTCTAACTTCTCTGTCATTTCACTGTTGGCATCTATTGTCTTTTATCATTCAGTCTGAAATCTTCCTGCTCTTGCTACAAGTGATTTTCAATTAAGCCTGAATATTTTCATATTATATAGGAACTCTAGATCTTATTTAAACCTTTTTATATTAACTGGTTTTCTCTGACACTGTTCAATTGAGAGAAAAGTGAATGCTGTTTTGTAATTGCCAGGTAGAAGTAGAAAGGCAGGATTGCCAATCAGCCTCCATTGGTACCTGAGGGGTGGGTGGTCCTTGTTACTTCTGGGCTGAGTAAGAGCTCTGATTCCCCTTATTGTCTCCACTAACCTTGAACTGAGGGGGCCTCATTATCCCTGGGAGATGTTGAACCTGCTGACTCCCACCGATACCCTCTTCAGCAGATAGGAGAGATGCCTTTCTGCAAAGTAAGGGTTAAAAAGCCAGGCTCCCCACATGAGTTCCAACAGCTCTAGGGGGGAAAGACAGCTCGTTATCAGCTGGCAGCAATGAAAGTCTTGTGTCTCTGTTTTTCCCCAACAACACCTGTCATTGGTGATTAGCATCTTGTTACAGCCTCAAGAGGGTAGATGTCTAGGTTCCCTAGGGCTTTTGCTGACATAGACAGACATGGGGCTGCAGAAACCATGGTATTTGACTAGTTTAGGGAAGTAATTATCTAAATGTTTTCTCTCCTGCTCTCTAGCCCCTTTTCTGATCATTAGTAAATAAGAGCAGGTTCTTGATGGGATTTTTGGTGTTTTCAGTTTGCTGGCCTCTTCAGCTCCAAGCCTGGGATATATGAGGCAAAAAGAAAATTCAGGGATACTGCGTGTCATTCCCTTGGTCCCAAGATTCCTTCCTAGAGAGTCTGCCTTCTTCTCTCCATTGTTCTCTCTTTTTGTGTTGTTTTATGTGTGATGTCCAAGATTTCTAGTTGTACTTAGGAGGACCAGGGGAAATATATTCCATTTCTCCAGAAGAAGAATCTCTTTTCTTGTAATTTAGAAATACATTTTATAAATAGTTAAATTTATTAGCATTTGAATTTCCTTATTTATCTCTATTTCTACTTGTAATGTATTATGTTATCTAATAACATAACATAGTTAATATAATTTAATATTGTTTCATCTTCATTGTATTTCCCTATATTTCTCCATATGGTTACCATCTCTTTCTAGCAAAAGTACTGTTTGTTTTTTTATAATGAGAGTAATGTAATGGGCGTTATTAACTTAAGAACAATAAAGGAGAGACAATTATTTGGGAGAAAAAAAAATTGTATGTATTGTATGTGTATGTACCCTAAAAGGGTATACCAAAAACTGTGAAGCTATAGTTCAAATCACAGACTTAAACACTGCTGAATTCCTTTAAGTTTCTTTCCCCTCTCTGTATCTACCAGGGTGTTATCACAGGGTGTCCGTAGGTATACAGTGTGACTTGAACTGCTCAATCTATTATGTCTTAGCTCCATCACTTTAGCCTCAACAAGCAGATACCCAACATGCCAGAATATCTCCAGGATCATTGGAGAAATGCTTTTCATTTCATTGTCAGAGCATGCTGTGTCCCTGGTAGAGTTTTGTGCAGTTTCTGATTTTCATTCTCTGGGGGTATCTGCAGTTCTGAAACAATTAAGTTCAATCTGGCACGTAAACTGAAACACGTCTTGCAAACATGAGGTGCATGTGGTGACTGTAGTAAAACTACACATTGATTTCTGACCCAAGGCTCTCCGAGGAGTGTCCCCGATTTCCCAAGGGTAAAGTTTGTGAGGGAATCTTTGATTAAACTGTAAGATTAAAGCAAGTTTAAGTGGCTGGGCAGCTCCCTATTCACTGCATGTTCGAGATGTCTTGAGAACATGTGTTATTCTTTTCAAAGTTGGTTGTAAATCAAACTCTCTAAATTGCTTCCAGATCAGTCTTTTCAGGCGAAGCATTAAGATGATGGTTCTACCAGCCAAAATGCTAATGTTTGCTCCAATCACACACACGATTATAAATTCTCCTTTCCTAATATAGAAGAAGGAGATGCCAATCCAGCCAGTCATCGCTTCTCTAGGTCAGCAGATGTGCTGTCTGCATGAGAAGATGCTGTCAGCAATTTGGTCACGATATAGCTCAGATTTTTGAGAGCTCAGTTGTGTGTCTCTGTGAAAAGACTTTGGCATAAATTCCCAAAATATTCTTCTTCTGAATACTGAATGTAATATCAGATGAAAGTAGAATATTCAAGCTGAACTAAAGTAGACTTTCTGACAGGAAAATATTTTATAGTGCTTCAGACTTTAGTCTTTGATTATCCTGTTTGAAATGCATGTAAAACTCATTCTTGGGTCTTCTCTTTCAGCTTTTTCTAATCAAAACTTTAATTTTAACTAGACTTTAATGACTGACTACTTAATAGTAATAAATATGCTGATCATAATAGAGATTCTTACCTAGTTTTCACAAATGAACTCTAATCCATCTGTAAAGCCCTAAATTTTGTGCTTTTTTTTTTTTTTCTGGAAAAGGGGTCCTTTGGTTACATGAGAGTCTCAAAGATGTATATTAATTCAAATTTTTACTATTTTGTCTTGTTAGTAGACCCAGTGATTTAAATTATATGAAGAAAGATAAAAATGAAGTATGGGCCAATATTTATTAAACATAAATATATATCCTTAAATTTTAAAAAAGAGAAAATCAATTTACAACTAAAATCATAGATACATTAATATTACTAAACCAAGGTTACTTTGTTTAATTGTGGAATGTTGATTGTTTATGCCATTCTGGAACTATTTAAGACAATACAAAATGGGTTTTATAACTTCCAAAATAGCAAATGGTAATTTTTAACTTGTTGAGATCAAGTCTTACTCAATGCCCTTTGACAGGGTCATATATTCACAAGTGGCAATGCTGATTCTACATAAATATGCCTGGTAGACATGAAAAGTTTTTCATAGCTCCTCAAAGGAAAAGTAAAGGCTTAATAAATAAGAATAGATATTTAAAAATAGCATATGCATTTTCAATTCTGAATGAAACAGAATAAGCACATTTTACCCTGTCTTTACCACTGAATGCAACTATAAAAACTGGATATAATGCATGGAGCAGATTTTGAGGGTTCTGGAAACAGTAATACACGAAACTTGTGTATCATGACTAGAATTCAAAGTAATACCAAATCAGAGGTGAGATTACTACTTTTACCAGGATATCCTTTAAGGCTTTCCTGGTGGCTCGGTGATAAAGAATCCACTTGCAATACAGGAGATGCAGGTTTGATCCCTGGGTCTGGAATAACCCCTATAGAAGGAAATAGCAACCCACTCCAGTATTCTTGCCTGAGAAATCGCATGGACAAAGGAATCTGGAGGGCTACAGTCTATGACATCGCAAAAGAGTTGGACACAATTAAGAGCCTAAACAACAACATCCTAGAGTTAAATTAAATAAAGCCTGAAGGAAATGGCTTCTGTTCATCCAGAAGGCATTCTAGAAGACCACTTTAGTTCTGACTTAAGAAGCAGGAAAAGGAACATCTAATGTTTAGAGATAGACTGCAGAAACCACCTTTTTGTATTTTTCCCTCATTTTCCCATCCTCTTGCATTTGAATCCCCAAAAATACTTCTGTGTGTATTAGTCGCTCAGTCATGTCTGACTCCTTGCGACTTGACTCAGGGATCAAACCTGCACCTCCTCTGTTGGCAGGCAGATTATTTACCATCTGAGCTACCAGGGAAGCTCTAATAGAAACCTGAGCTCAGGTTCTAATAGAAACCTGAGCTTTCCTCATATCTCAGTCAGTAAAGAATCTTCCTGCAATGTAGGAGCCCTGTATTTGATCCCTGCATCAGAAAGATCCCCTAGAGAAGGAAATGGCAACCCACTCCAGTATTCTTGTCTGGAGAATCCCATGGACACAGGAGCCTGGCAGGCTATAGCCCATGGGGCCACAAAGACATGACTGGGCATGCACACACACAACAGAAACCTACAGGAAGCAAAACTGTGAAACAGGCAGAAACTCAGCCCCTTCAGTGGAGCTATGGTCCCAAGGAGGTGAGGCGATCCTTCCTTGCCTTTTCTCTCACTCCACGGTATCTCTGCTTTGTCCTAGAGGTGGGCATATTTATGAAAGGGCAAGGAAAGAGGATTAACTAAAACCCCAGCTTCCTGGCCACATGACCAAAAAGGGGAGCTCCAGGGAAAGGGAACCAAAATGTCCAGTTCAGTTCAGTTCAGTTCAGTCACTCAGTCGTGTCCGACTCTTTGTGATCCCATGAATCACAGCACACCAGGCCTCCCTGTCCATCACCAACTCCCGGAGTTCATTCAAACTCATGTCCATTGAGTGGGTGATGCCATCCAGCCATCTCATCCTCTGTCGTCCCCTTCTCCTCCTGCCCCTAATCCCTCCCAGCATCAGAGTCTTTTCCAATGAGTCAACCCTTCGCATGAGGTGGCCAGAGTATTGGAGTTTCAGCTTTAGCATTAGTCCTTCCAATGAATACCCAGGACTAATCTCCTTTAGGATGGACTGCCTAGACCTCCTTGCAGTCCAAGGGACTCTCAAGAGTCTTCTCCAACAACCAGAGAGACTGCAAATAGGGTGGATGGAGCTTGGGAAAGCAATATCATAGAATAATTTATAAACTTCTGAGCTAAATCTTGAGCTGTTTATGCATGGATCTGATAGTAATAAAAATACCAAACAATTTGAGAACTAAACCAACACACAGATCGTCCCCAGGTGGGAGACAAATGCAAATAGTCTAATAAGGTCTTTTGAAACTGAACTAACAAAGGAACCATTACTGATAGAAAACAAACTAGAACTTGCAATCTGAACCTAATTAGATTGTTAACTAAAACAAAAATAAGTTATCCATAGAATTTAAAAAAGACTAATACTCTCATAATACTAAAAATATCTAGGATACAATTCAAAGTTACTGAGCATACAAAGAACCTCAACTCTCATGAGAAAATTCAATCAATAGACATCAGTACAAAGTAATGCAGATCTTGGAATTTTCTGAGAAAGATTTTAGAGTAGCTACTAAAAAATTACTCCAACAAGCAATCATAAGCATTATTGAAATGAATATAAAAAAGTTATCAGCAAAAAGAAGAAATAATATCTAAGCACATTATAAAACTAAGTAAAATAATTGAAATTTTGAAATCTTTGAATGGAGATTACAAGGAACGTACTCAGTGAACTTGAAGACAGATTAACAGAAATTATTCAGTCTGAAAAACACTGGGGAAAAAATATGAAACTAAGTGAATAACATATCAGAGACCTGAGTGACAGTAACAAAAGATTTGATAGTTTTCCATTTCTACAATTCATTTATTTTTAATTGAAGGATGGTTGCTTTAAAATATTGAGTTTTTTTCTGCCATACATCGACATGAAATCAGCCATAGGTGTATATGTCCCCCCTCTTGCACCTCCCTCCTGCCTCCCTCTCCACCCCACCCCTCTAGGTGGTCACAGAGCCCTGGGTTGAAATCCCTGAGTCATATAACAGATTCCTCTGGCTATCTGTTTTACATAAAGTAGTGTACCACTGAGAAGAAATCCGAAGAAGCAATGGTTGAAAATATGACAATAGACATAAAACTATAGATTCAAGAAGCTCAGCAAACATATAGCAGGACCCCAAAAGTCCATGCCCAGACATATAAAAATCTGAAAACTAAAAGCAATAAAAATAATTTCAAAACATTTAGAAGAAAGAGAAGCATTTTCTATGCAGGGAAAGCAACTTGAATTATAGACTTCACATCAGAAACTATGGAAACCAAAAGGAAGTGACAGGGCACTTTTTAAATGCTGAAAGAAAAGGCTAGCATGTCAGTATTCTATGCCTAGTAAAAATATATTTCAAGAATGAAGGTGAAATAAATTCCTAGATGTGACAGTAAAAGTACAATCCATAAAAGAGAAGAGAATTGACAAATGGATCCCCATTAAAACTAAATACAAAATAAATCCATGATGAGACACTACCACCTACCGTATTAAAATAGCTAAAATTTAAAAAATAAAAACCAGGAACACCAAGTGCTGGTAAAGGAATGAAACAATAGAACACTCGTACATTGCCCTGGAGATTCAGAATGGCTCAGCAGCTCTGCAAGACCATTTTTCAGTGTCTTAAAATGGGTGACATACACTTACCATGTGACTCATCATCTCCACTTTTAAACTCACCCCAAAACCTACATACAATTTTTTATCAGTTCCATTCATCATCTTCAAAAACTGAAGACAACTCCAATTTCTTTCAGCAGGTAAGTGGATAAGGAAACTGGTACATCCATATAAAAGAATCCAACTTGGCAATAAAATAAGAAAAAAAACTATTGATGCCACAAGAACTTGACTGCACCTCAAATGCATTATACTGAATGAAGGAGCCAGTCTCAAAAATTCACATACTCAGTGATTCAATACAGATGACATTTTCATAAGCAGAAACCTGCAGTGACGGGAAACGGGGAAGGGTGTGATGGCAACACTAGGAGCTTTGTTTGGTGGGTAATGGTATTGCTTCAATATATACATGTTGAAATTGGCTACACCAAAAGAAAAACTTACTTTAGCATATGACAATTTAGAAAAAATATTGAAAAACTTGTACATGGCAATTTGACAAAGAAGAAAATGAATAAAACTAAAGTATATTTAATGTAAAAAAGAGCGTTTGTCAAGTGCTACACATTTGGTGCTACCAGGGTAGCTTGCTTTATTAGGGCTATAATTAAGATTAATTTTCATTCCATATGGATTTTGCCATGTCTGCTTGATGACCTACTAAATTGTTAAGATTCATTGGCTCATGCCTCCCTGAATCTTTTCATTAATCTTCCCTCTCTCTTTCAGGTGAATTTGTCCAACCCTTCCTTTAGGTCATCTCTTTACCCTACGCATAATTTTATCACAGCATTCTTGGGGATATTTCCCATATTAATCTATAAGTTCCATAAAGGAAGGGACAGTTCACTTTTCAGCATCAACTCCTAGCAAAGAGTGGTATACACTAAACACCAAATAAATGTGTGTTGAATGAATGAAATGTTTGAAGCTGCAAACTATCAGGGAGGGTTTTATCACTTCTGTGTTAAGGCTGAAATGTATAACTATTGTTTTTTTTTTTTTTTTTGATTCAGATCTTCTCGCCAAGTAATTATTTTGGTGAAATACCAAATCACCTTTCTTGGTTTATTATGTGTTAGTGCAAACCAGCTCTTCATATTTTGTCATGTATGTGTGAAATTCTTTTATGCCCTGTGCTTCAGTGAAAGTGAAAGTTTCTCAGTCGTGTGCAACTCTTTGTGAATTCTCCAGGCCAGAATACTGGAGTGGGTAGCCTTTCCCTTCTTCCAGGGATCTTCCCAACCCAGGGATTGAACCCAGGTCTCCTGCATTGCAGGCAGATTCTTACCAGCTGAGCCACAAGGGAAGCCCAAGAATACTAAAGTGGGTAGCCTATCCCTTCTCCAGAGGATCTTCTGGAGTCAAGACTTGAACCAGGGTCTCCTGCATTGCAGGCAGATTCTTTACCAACTGAGCTATCAGGGAAGCTCCCTATGCTTCAATACTGTGCCAATAAAACAACATTTTTTTATCAGCAGGATCAATATGACAGAGTAGGGATCAAGATCCTGAGCTCACTTTCTGCACAAACACATCAAACCTGCAATTTCATATAGAGCATCTCCTGCTGAGAATCACCTGAAGTTTAGCAGACTAGTTCTATAACCAAGGCTATCAAGAAAGAACTACATAGTTCTGGTAGGAAGACAGGAGAAGTGAATTAGCTGGGTTCTAAATCCCCAGCAGGTGACCCAGATAAGGAGGGAGCGATCATGGGTTCAAGGGTCTTCCCCCAGGGAAACAGTGTTTCGAGCCACGTATCAGGTGCCTCAGCCCTGAAGTCTGACATCAGAGAGATAAGCCCCCTTAGCTGTTTGAACAGCAGTGTAACTTTTAAAGTCCAAGCACTGCAAGAAAAAGAGTTTTGAGAACACACATACAGACTTGCTTGCCTCCAGTCTCAATGTACAGGTAGCAGACTGAAAAGTGCTTTGTGTTCCGGCCTTCCAGCCTGCCAAGATTGCCCCGGGGACCCCCAAGTCTGCACCGGGCTCCCGCTCTGACACCATTCCGTCCGGGGCCAGAGGCCACCGTTGCCCCGTCACAGGTGCACACACACGGGAAGGAAGCTTCAGCCTGGGCCCGGGCCCTGCTTCCGGTCAAAGAGGAGGCTGCCATCCTCATCCTGCCTGCCAGAGGCAGGAAGGAGCACTTCCGCTCAAAGAGGAGGTTGCCACCCTCACCCTGCTGGAGCAGAAGCACGCAGCAGCGCCGCTTCAGGCCCTCAGGACCCAACTGCTTCTCTAAGCCAGGAACGGGCACCCGCAAGCCCCTGGGCTCTAGCCACGTCTCCGACCACGGCAGAAGCCATCGCACTGGGTACAAACCCAACTCCCTCTGGACTCTGATCCCTAATAGAAAGAAGACCACAATTAAGCCTAAAGCAAATATAAACCTAGGGCTGAAGGACATTTTTAAGTTTGAAAGAAATACGATTTGGGACCATGTCTGACTAGGCAGCATAAGAGACACAGGTGCAATCCCTGGGTCAGGAAGATCCCCTGGAGGAGGGCGTGGCGACCCCCCAGTATTCTTGCCTGGAAAATCCCCCTGGAGAGAGGAGCCTGGTGGGCTACAGTCCATGGGGTCACAGAGTCAGACACGACTGAAGCGACAGCACACACGCATGTGCTAACTAGGCAGACCCGGTAGTAAGAGAGGGGAATGAGACACACTTGACTCCTGAATGAATGAAACAGAGGAGGGTGAGGAAGTACAGCGTAAATCAGCAAATAAAGTCCTCAGTGAAGGAGGAAAAGCCAACTGTGGTACGGAAAATGTTATTTCACTCCAGGGACATTTTAAGGGTGAAAAGAGTGTATACATCACGAAACACAGCTCAGGTAGAACTTCAAACTTAGACCCCATTCTACAACTCCATTACCTTTTCCATCTATTACCATGAAAAAGACAAATGCGATCAGTAAATACTGAAACTAAGGGATCTACATGGTTTAAAGTATCCTCGAATCAGGCATGTTAAACCTCTTATATCAAAACAGGCTTGAGAAAGGGGGAAGATGAAATGGATTCACTTTATTGAAGCATATATCAATTCATCAATACCTATTTATTGAGCCCCTACTAAATACAAGGCATTTAAGTGTTAGTCACTCAGTCGTGTCTGACTCTTTGCTACTCCATGGATTTTAGCCCACCTGGTTCCTCTGTCCATGGGATTCTCTAGGCTAGAATACTGGAGTGGGTAGCCATTCCCTTCTCCAGGGGATCTTCCTGACCCAGGGATCAAACCCAGGTCTCCCACATTGCAGGCAGGTTCTACAGCTTAATTATGGATCAGTGAAATATGATTCACCATGTGTCATTCCTGTAGACTATAACTTAGTGTGTATCAACATCTAATATCTTGGCAGTATGAGTTCAACTATTCTTGGTAAGAATCAAGTATCCTATAATTGACAGGCTAAGTGATAAAGCTGGAAAGCTCCAAGTGTCCCTGAAGAATTAACTTAAGATCATAAATAATCCATACAATCTTGGGCGGAGGGGGGCGGGGAGTGTTGTCTCATTCATTTTGGTTACAGGAAATAGTAACTTAAACATGTAATAAGACTTTGACTTAAGTGCTATGTTCTAGAAAACATTAATTCATTTTTAAAGGCATAATAACTTATTAAATGGTTTAAATAACATGCAGTGATCATTTCTATGCATGCAACTTATTAACAGAGGGATCTAGACATTCTATGTTGTAGATGCATTCAGTGGAAGTTAGTTTGGTGGGTGCTCAATGGGGATTCTAGCATGTTAGGCTTTGTCTGACTGGCTAGCAAGGTGAGCCCAGAATTGATTTCTAGATGTACATGGCAAAGCACTGATCAGAAGAGAAGAGATTCCAAAGCCATTAACATAATGACCTCAGTTGTCAGGTCTGAGCTTCTCCAGAGGCCTGCTGTTGGTAATCCTTGGGAACAGAGCTACAAACAGTAAAGGTGAGTCCTGGAGCAGCGATTTCTATGGAGACATCAGTAAAACTGCAGCTATAGTTGCATCACTAATGATATGCATCATCTTAAGAGCTCATTTTAAGTAGGTTATCCTAAGAGATGAACCATACAAAGAGGTGCAGAAATATTGACCAGTGACCTGAATTTAACTTTACCTGTTTGTTTTGCATTTAGCCCTCTACTGTAGAGAGTTACAAAAGAAAATAACTTGAAAGCTTTCAGACAGAATTTGCAGGTCCTTTCTAGTTTGCCTGAATTCCCACTTCCTACTGCCTCACACAGTCTGCCGCCCTCATTTGTGTTACTGGTTCATCCCTAGATAATCATCTCTACCTTTTAGGAACTTGTGACCTCTGGTTTAGGTAAAATAATGCATGACAGATTTTTACTGGATAAAACAAAAAATCAGAAGAAATTTGCAATCATAATTCTCCCAAGCACCCCCCCCAATCTTTTATACTTATCTGTCTGAACTCTTCTTATACTCACATCACCCAACATACCCCCATTTCTCCAGCTGAAGTCACAGTGTCGCCCGTTCAGGTGCCACTCAGCACTACACCAGCCACGCCCAGCGTTTCACTGCACGGTTCTTATGAAGCAGGAGTGAATAAATTGCCTTTTCTCTTGGACCAGCTAGGAACAGACAGAAATTTTTCAATAAAATTTACTAAGAAATTACATCACAAAATAAAAGGTTCAAAACAGTAGAAATGGTGACAAAGGAAAAAAAAAGAACATATTTTTAAGCCTAAAAACCTAAAATAGTCTTATTAAATCATTTGATCATTCCACACCTTTTGTAAGCAGTAGTCTTTGTCAGCATTATATCCTCTCCGGGGAGTTTTTAGAACAGTTGAAAAAAATTTATGTAAATAAATTTGTTACAATGTGATTTTCAAAAGGAGATTACCATAGTCTAGATATGGTTTGGCTTGACTGACCCAATATACTCTGTACAAAGTCAATATTTCTACTTTAGGTTCAACTCTATCTGAAGAATTCACTCCCAAACTATTTAACCTCCTACTCGCTACTTCCTGGAGAGGATAGGTCTGTAATAACCAGGTTCCCTCATAAGATGAATTATAAGTAGTGGCTGGGAAAAGAGAAAAAGCATTAAGTTCTAATGAGTTTATGAGTTTAGGAATAAACACATGGAAGTTATCTGGTTTCCCACCTTCTCAACCACACCAATGGTTTCTCAAGAAGAAAGTGTCTTACCTCATTGCAATTTCTAAGAAAATTTTGGTAAGCCAAAATGCATTCTAGTTTTCTGAAAATTTATGTTATTTAATTTACCTGATACTATACTGAAGAGAAGGGGATGACAGAGGATGAGATGGCTGGATGGCATCACTGACTCGATGAACGTTGAGTCTGAGTGAACTCCGGGAGTTGATAATGGATAGGGAGGCCTGGCGTTCTGCGATTCATGGGGTCGCAAAGAGTCGGACACGCCTGAGCGACTGAACTGAACGGAACTGATAGTCCCTCAGTCATTTCTGACTCTTTGTGACCCCATGAGCTATATAGTCCATGGAATTCTCCAGGCCAGAATACTATTCCTTTCTCCAGGGGACCTCCCAAACCCAGGGGTCAAACCCAGGTCTCTCTCATTGCAGGCATATTCTTTTTCAGCTGAGCCACTAGGGAAGCCCAGTTTATTTGATAGCATGCCCCCTATTACATATCTGGTACTTTACCAGATGCTAGAGATAGAACATTGAAGACAATCACCAGTTCTTAAAATTTAAAATTCAATGTCCAAGACCAATAAGCTTACAAGTATTTTTAAAAAATAACCTTTTCTGTTATAAGAACCCAAAAGAGGGGTGCCTGATCCAAAATCCAGGAAAATAAATGGGTTATTGGAAGGGTACCACATGATCTGGGTCTCAATGGATGAGCCAGATTATACAATGGAGATGTAAGTATGTTCTAAAAAGTTTCCCACAGAACATTCCATGGTATCAATGTCAGAAACAGAATACCAGGTTGAAAGTCAGGATTACAGGCTGACACCTGTAACATTTTAGATATGCCAAGCTAAGCAATTGGTGATAAAAGCAGTTTAATATACCATTAAATGTATATATCAAACAATCAGCTTCCACATGTCAACCCTCAAAGTAAATGGTACATCTGAACCCTGAATCTTCGCTGGCTTTTGCCAGCTAAGATTCATCCAAAATGCTGAATCTGTTATTAAAAAAAAAGAAAAAAGGCTTTTAATCTTTTGAGGGGATTGGAGCAACACCATTGAAAAACTTATCACTCAGAAATATGTAATATCACTGTTACAAAAAGGTTTGCTAAATACCTATTGAATATATATGTATCTCCCCTACATAGGACTGTTTATAATGAGAGAGGTCTTAGTGTGCTGTCCCCAAAGCTTGAGAACATTAGTGTGGTACTGCCTGTGGCCAGGATGGCTCAACTGAATAAAGAGCCTTTCCCCTCTGATACTACGCATGTGAATCAATGGAAAAAACCTATGATTCTGATAGAATTCAGCCAGCATCCCTATCTGGTTCTGCTAAGGATGCTGGTGGGAGATGATCTGATTACAAAGCATCAATCTAGTAAAAATAACCCTGTGGCCAAAATAAAATGAAGCGAACATTAATAACAACAGGAACTCTGAGGGGGATTCTTATAAAATCTCCAGGGAACATCTTCAGTGAGATGGATGTCTGTCCATCATTTAGCAGATGATTTTGAAGGCCTGTCATTTTCTAGACATTTTTGCGGCTAAAAGGATGTTTATTATTATAAACAGTCATGGGTCTTGCCTCAAGGAGCTTGCTAATAAGGCAGACATGACACCCACATAAATAATTTACATGTGTAGTAGACAGTGGTAAGTGCTACAGGGCAGTACACGTAAGCTGCTATGGGTATGTGAGGAATAAAGATTGTTTCTAGCTGAAAAATCTAGAAAGATTATATAAGTGATTCTGTTGTGTTCCAGACTTATGTATCCAACTGGCTTCTGCTCATTTCTTTTTATAAGCCCCAGTATGCTTAACATGGGCCTCCCTGGTGGCTCATATGGTAAAGAATATGCCTGCAATTCAGGACACCCAGGTTTGATCCCGTGGGAAGATCACCTGCAGAAGTGAAAGGCTACCCCCTTCAGTATTCTCGCCTACAGAATTCCATGGACAGAGAACTGGAGGGCTACAGTCCATGGGTAAAGAGTCAGACATGACTGAGCTACTAACACTTTCACTTTCCTTTAATCCTTTACATACTATGTGCTGAATATCTGTGGAATTAATCCTCTCTAGTCACACTCTCGTTATTATAGTTATCTTCTAAAAATTGCTACTATAAACACCTACAATGGTTAATTACATCACTGCTCTGCTTAAAATCTTGCAATAACAGTCTGTAGCTTCCAAGATAAATTTGAAACTACTTAGGTCCTTAATTATCTAGTAATTCTTAGAGTCCTATCCCTAGTAGGTAATCAATAAGTATTTCTTTGAATTAGTGGTGGGATAAATAGACTATTGGATAGAGGTATATTGGATAGAGGTATACCCAGAAATAAATACTGACACATCAGAGGGAATTCCAACTAGGGGAAATGTTCTCAGGAGCCCTCACTTTGGGGACTAGTTGGAAGAGATTGCCAACTAGTTGGAAATCTAGATTACCATCTAGATTGCAAGACTCTAATTACGGGAAGCTTCCTGCCTTAGTAACCTATTTCTTATGAGAGCGGGAGAATAGCTTTGAAAATATTATTGCACCCACTCCAAAGATGTTGTTGTTGTTGTTTTTTCGCTAAGTTCTGACTCTGTGACGTAGTGGATTATGGACCATCAGGCTCCTCTGTCCATGGAATTTCCCAGGCAAGGATACTGGAGCTGGTTGCCATTTCCTACTCCAGGGGATCTTCTTAACCCAAGGATCAAACCCACGTCTCTGGCACTGGCAGTTGGAATCTTTACTGCTAAGCCACCAGGGAAACCATCTCTAAAGATAGATAAACTCAAATTTGAGATGGCAAGCACCTTATACAGAAAAGTCATGATAGAGATATTGGTTGATTCACGATCCTACCTGATTAGGGAGAGCGAGGAGGGGGAGAAGGAGAAAGAAAGGAAAGGAAAGAAAGGAAAGAAGGAAGGACAGACGGAGACAGAGAGAAGAAAAGGTTATTCTGTAATAAGATTGTTTTCAGCTTTTTAAAATTCATAACACGTTTCAAAAATATAACCTAAAACTATTTAGCCTAATGCTAAAGTTTAACTGAAATTTTATTTAAATTTTCATGAAAAAACATCACAGATAAATATTAAAAAAAAACCCATCTCACATTTCTATACAAAGATATGACTAAAAGTAACCTTTAAAATAATTTATAATTTCTTGGATTCATGCACTTGCATATATACTCTGATTTAAAAAGATAGACTAGCATTTTTATTGAGGAAATCTGTGCTTTGCTTTTTAGTTTGGTTTGTTTCCCTTGTTTGTTTTTAAAATTAGTCGGATGCTATGCTCTATTTTTAACAGAGATTTGCAGCTCCCACAGTTCTAGAGCAGCCATGGAAATGTTCAAAGTCATTCTTTACAACAGCCAGTTTTACACTTAGCTGCTTGAAATCAAGCACTGATACAACGGGAATGAGCCAGGAAGATTCAGGGTCCATCTGCTACCCAACTTTGGCCTAGAAGAATTACCATTTTAATCTTTTTGCATTTTGTAAATTTTTTACCTCTAGAAAATTTTTTACTTCAGAAAACAAAAAAAATGTTTCAAAAATGAAAGATTAACTTTTTTCTTCTTTTCTCTGAGGCTCCTTCCTTTCTAAAGACAGAAGTGATTTCTCCAATATGAACAACGTATACTGCTAATCTGAATTCTATTTTTAAGTATATGCAATTCACAGAATTATTACAAAGATTTGGTCCAATAAAAATAATGGTGCTTAGTTCAGGTCAGTTCAGTCACTCAGCCATGTCCAGTTCTTTGCAACTCCATGGACTGCAGCACGCCAGGCCTCCTTGTCCATCACTAACTCCCAAAGTTTACTCAAGCTTATGTCCACTGAGTCGGTGATGACATTCAACCATCTCCCGTCCAGTTCTTTGCAACCCCACAGCCTGTAGCTAACCAGGCTCCTCTGTCCATGGGATTCTCCAGGCCTGAATACTGGAGTGGGTTGCCATATCCTTTTCCATGGGATTTTCCCAGCCCAGGGATTGAACCTTCATCTATGTTCTTGCCTGCATTGGCAGGTGGGTTCTTTACCACTAACACCACCAAGGAAGCTCAAACATAATGTAAAGTTATCTCTTTTCATTAGTTATCCTTTGAATCCTTCCATTTCAATACTTCTGAGGTAAAGGAGACCCTGGAAATTGTTGCTTATCCTATAGATATTGTGATAGACTTTTAAATGACTTTGTTATTGGTAATCAGAAAATAGAGCTTTCTCCAAGAGACTGTTTGTTTTCCAATAAATATGCACATTGAAATCACAAAGATGTCCTTTCTTTCCGTGAGGGCTACTTACTTATTTATCTAACGTAATCTGTCAGCAGAATCTAATAGAATTTGACACACTTGTGGCTAAGTTTAGGATATTTGGATCGTTTTAGTTAATGTTGCTGACTTTTTAACTGTTACCACTTTTAAACTTTTTGAAATAATGCATTTCCACATTTACCCAATATCCGGAATATCATAATAGAGACAGAGGTCCTTCAATATGACTCCATCCCCTTCAAGTAGAAATTGAGTTTGGACTGTTTTTCTGATATGTATTATACCTTTCCTAAGTAATTTTATCCATTTCTTGATTTTTTTAGCAATTATTAGTTATTTCATTTATAAAATATGAGGGTCTAATTATTTTAAATGCCATACACTCAATATAATTAGGTGATTATTTTTAGAAACAGCAAATGTTTATATGAAGGTTACTATAAATTATTATTTATAGACATGCCAAATGATAACAAACAACTCTATAAACAAGATTAATTTTTCCTGTGCTTCATCAAATACCACTAGCCTCTGTCCTCTACTTCATTACAACATTAAACATGAAAAATACCCCTTTGTGATACCTATGGCCTATATACCACCTTAGTGAGGAAAGGTTTCCAGAAACTTACAAAGATAAACCAGATATTATCTGTCTTGGTAGGTATTCCTGGAATAATCAACTGGGGACTTGGGGACTTCACTTTGTATGAAATTTTCTTTGCACACCAAAATGTTTCCTGAATTATTAAAGCTTATAGTCTGGCTGCCACAATGAAGTTACACTACAGCCATTTGATTTTAGAATCTATCACTGTGTTTGTAATATACCAGAGTGGTAGTCTTGAAACTGCTCTTTGTGCCTGGATAGTCCAGCCCTTATATGTATTCCGCTGTCCCCATTAATAGAAAGTAACCAGTAGCTATCGGCTGGGGACAGTTTGAGGCAATAAGGTACACACAACTCATTCTGCTCACATGAATCCCGATGATACCTTCTGGGAAATGTTGTTCATTTCCTGACTACATAAGGAAGGACCCACATTCTTTGGAAACCAAAAAACTGCTGAAACAAACCCATCTCCTTTTTCTCTATTGCTAACTTGAACCTCAGCCTGCCTGACATGCTGAGAAGCAAAAGGACTTTACTCTTTATTTTGGCTAGTAGCCATTCTCTTTCTTTCTCATTGTGTTTGTTAAAGATTATTTCATCTAAGTTCAACTGCTCAGTCATGTCTGACTCTTTGCGACCCCCTGCAGCACGCCAGGCCTCCCTGTCCATCACCAATTCCCGGAGTCCACTCAAACTCATGTCCATCAAGTAGGTGATGCCATCCAACCATCTCATCTTCTGTCATCCCCTTCTCCTCCTGCCCCAAACCCTCCCAGCATCAGGGTCTTTTCAAATGAGTCAGTTCTTTGCATCAGGTGGCCAAAGTATTGGAGTTTCAGCTTCAACATCAGTCCTTCCAATGAATATTCAGGACTGATTTACTTTAGGATGGACTGGTTGGATCTCCTTGCAGTCTAAGGGACTCTCAAGTCTTCTCCAACACCACAGTTCAAAAGCATCAATTCTTCGGTGTTCAGCTTTCTTTACAGTCCAACTCTCACATCCATACATGACTACTGGAAAAGCCATAGCTTTGACTGGACTGACATTTGTCAGCAAAGTAATGTCTCAGCTTTTTTTATGCTATCTAGGTTGGTCATAGCTTTTCTTCGAAGGAGCTAGTGTCTTTTAATTTCATGGCTGTAGTCATCATCTTCAGTGTTTCTGGAGCCCAAGAAAATAAAATCTGTCACTGTTTCCATTGTTTCTCCATCTATTTGCCATGAAGTGATGGAACTGGATGCCATGATCTTAGTTTTTTGATTGTTGAGTTAAAGATTACAAGTAACACTAAAACCCACTTACCTTTCCTCATTGTGTCAGTGAGTGTCCACTTAGGAAAACAGAGACTAGTTGCTATTTTACTGAAAATGGAAATCATATTCTAAGGAATCGTTTAAGTAACAATTGAAGGACTGAAGACCAAAAGGGGGAATTGAAATAACATAGAAATAATGATTAAAAGAAGCTGCTACCATTCTCAGAACTGATCAAACAAACAGCTGGAGGTTACTTGGATTTAGAAACTTGGAGAAGTCCCTGTTCACCTGGGACTGAGAACTCTAAGGAGAGAAGACATCATTGCTAACTCTCACACTCAGAAGGTCTGGGGAGCACCCCTTCCCCCTAGCAGGATTAAATCTTTGAGAAGGGGTTTAAGCAGTCTCAGGGAGTACTGCTGGTGTCTGTGAGGTGAGTTGATTGAGGTGGTTCTGAAATTAGGTGGGGTCAGAGGGGCACAAAAACCAGAGCCAACTGCTGCTCTTGAATTCAGTAGTTGCAGCCAGGGTGGAAGGTGGTATTTGGAGTTGTGCAGAAACAAATAGGAATCAAACCCCTCCTCCAAAAAAAAAAAAAAAATCAGTTTTCTGTCTTTCCTTCCAGTCCCTGGCATTCTTGTCAATGAAGCCTAACAGAGAGAAAGCTGACCAAGGAGAAATGTGATCTGTGAATTCCTGGCCTCACAAAGCAAAGTATAGAACAGTGAGTTTTGAACCAAGAGGCCAAAGCTTAATAACCATCACATCCAAACCTATGTAAAAATTCATTGCTTCAGGGAAAAGAGAATTAACAGCTGGAGCCTCACTAAAACTAGACCATTAGCCCTTAATCAAATCAATACCTAATTCCAGTCTTATAAGGCAATGGTTCCCAACACTTTTGGCACCAGGGACCGGCTTTGTGGAAGACAAGTTTTCCATTGAACAAGATGGATGTATGCTTTCAGTTTTGCCCAACTCTCACCTCCTGCTCTGTGGCCCAGTTCCTAACAGGCCACAGACTAGCCCTGGTCTGTGGCCTGAGGGCCAGAGACTCCTGTTATAAGGAATGTTACCAACACTATTATCATGCTCCCCCAAACTTAAGAAACTTGAGATGAATTTCATTTCATTAATCAAGCACTCATCCAGGATAGAGATCTTCCCTGTAGCTCAGATGGTAAAGAATCTGCCTGCAACGCAGGAGACCTGGGTTCGATCCCTGGGTCAGGAAGATCCTCTGGAGAAGGGACTGGCAATCCACTCCAGTATTCTTGCCTGGAGAATCCCATGGATAGAGAAGCCTGACAGCCTACAGTTCGTGGGGTCACAAAGAGTTGGACACGACTAGGCGACTAACCCAACCCATCTAGGATAATGCTACGCAAGATTTCAATGACCCCACAATCAAGTCTGATATTATCAGTTATCAAAAAGTGACCACTGACTCCTCCACTTCTTTTTAGTTAGAAGAGACGCAGCTGTGGTTCTTTGATTTCCTTTTAACTGCTCCAGTTTTCTTGCTTGCCCCCCTTTGGCACAGGTGTCCTTGCAGCATTACCTGAAATCTTCAAAGAAAGAAAACACCACAGACTTCTCTGGTGGTCCAGTGGTTAAAAATCCACCTGCCAGTGAGGGGCACAGGGCTTCAACCCCACATGCCCTGGGTGACTAAACCCTTGTGCCCCAACCCCTGAGCCTGTGTGCTGCACCTGCGGAAGCCCCGTGATCACAGCCGATGCTCTGCAGCAGGAGAAGCCGCCACAGTGAGAAGCCCACGCACCACAGCTGGCCACAACTAGAGAACGCCAGTGTGTACTGCAAAGACCCAGCACCATCAAAGATTTAAAAGAAGAGTAAGTAAATAAATAAAATTTAAAAAGTAAAACTATAGTGTCACGAAATGCTGTTATTGTTTAGTCACTCAGTCGAGTCCAACTCTTTGTGACCCCATGGACTGCAGCACACCAAGCTTCCCTGTCCATCATCGACTCCTGGAGTTTACTCAAACTCATGTACATCAAGTCAGCGATGCCATCCAACCATCTCATCCACTGTCATCCCCTTTACCTCTTGTCCTCAGTCTTTCCCAGCATCAGGGTCTTTTCCAATTAATTAGTCGGCTCTTGGTAGCATTGAAGGCTGGAGGAGAAGGGGATGACAGAGGATGAGATGGGTGGATGGCATCACTGACTCAATGGACATGAGTTTGAGTATACCCCCAGAGTTGGTGATAGACAGGGAGGCCTGGTGTGCTGCACTCCATGGGGTCACGAAGAGTCCCACACAACTGAGCGACTGAACTGACTGACTCGTATCAGGTGGCCAAAGTATTGGATCTTCAGCTTCAGCATCAGTTCTTCCAATGAATATTCAGGGTTGATTTCCTAGGATTGATTTGTTTGATCCCCTTATTTTAATTCAATTATTTTCAATAACATTCCTGTTACATGTAGGGCACTATCTTGAGCTGTGTGGGTGACACAAGATGAAAAATAATTGAGATAATCTGCTGATCTTAAGGACCACATAATATGGTAGAAGAGACAAACATAAAAACTTGATGACAACAGAAAATTTTTCAGCAGTGTTTATTAAAAACAACATTTACTATTATTATTATTGCATTTTTGACCCCTTGAGCTTCTGTGTGATCACAAATTTTTCTAAGTCCTAGATTCCTAAGAGAGTTTAGTGATGTCATGGTGCCTGTCACACCTGGAAGGAAGCACAAATTTCTCCTGTGGCCAACCCTAATCCAGAGACATACAAAAAAGAGATTCTCAAAATGTCATTCCAGCTATCTAAGTTAACACAGCAAAACACCATCACACCCAGTTAATAAATACAAATCAGAGATTCAAACTCAGGCAGTCTGTCTCCGAATCCACTGCACCCCCACACCATTTCTCACACAGACATGACAGGAAAGGCCTGGCCATAATTGGAGAGTTATGATGTTGTCTTATTTTTCTGTCAGTTCTCAGTATCCTAAGTTCATCTGCTCAAGAACATGGCGAAGTGTGCAAGTAGAAGAGCATTTATTCTCTGCTCCTTTCCTAGGATAAAACTGAAGTTAACACTCATGTTCAACATGAACAGATCAAATGAACAGCAGCTTTGCAAAAAATTCCAACACACCGATGGAGGAAAGAGGAAGCTAGTATGTTGGAAGATAAAAGTACAGATTATCACCCTGGTAAATACATAATGAAATACAGGAATATCGAGAGCTGAGATGAGCCCTAATGCTAGAGACTAAAATATTAAACAAATCCAATTTGACTTCAAAAATTTACTAGCTTCTCATAAATTCCAGAGTAGTTCCCAACATTCTTGTGAAGGCTCCCTCAACACAAAAGAAAATTAAATGCTTGTTATAATCAAGATATACACTGTGAGGCATGGAAGAAAGAGCAACATCCCAAATGGGAGGTCAGCTTCAAAGACAAAAAGGAATTTGAGAACAGCCTTGGATAGTGGTTCAGATTGTGAAGAATCTACCTGTAGTACAGGAGACCCAAGTTCCATCCCTGCTTCGGGAAGATCCCCTGGAGAAGGGAATAGCTACTCACTCCAGTATTCTTGCCAAGAGAATTCCATGCACAGAGGATCCTGGTGGTCCACAGGCTACAAAGAGTCAGACATGACTGAGCAGCTAACAACAACAACACTGGATAATTGGTAAGATTTAAATAAAAATGCTACTGTTGAAAAGGCAGTCAAAAGGCACGATGACTCTGAGGTATTCAGTAAAATAGTTATACTTTCTATGTGCCATGCACTGTGCTAGGGTTGAGATAAGTATTGTAGAAAAGGAAAGATAGGTCCACAAAAGATGATACTGCCATGTATTTAGAATGTAGGGTGGGTTATATGAAAATAGAAGCAGATGAGTTTGGAAAGGTGGAAAGAGAACAGATTATAGTTAATGGAAGTTCTATTCAAAGTAAACATTTTTCCTTCTGTGGATGGAATTCAAAAGATACAATGTATAAAGATTTTTGAAGAGTTCACAATAAGCAAAGCAACACTGTATAATGGAAGAAAATTGCCACAGCCCAGCTCTTTTTCTCTTTAGAAATGTATTTGAATGCAGAAATGTATTTATAATATAAACCATTTCTATTTCCTTTGAGATGATGAGGGAAGAGCCACCTTTTATGAAATTTATGGAGTTTAAAATTCAATAAGCACAATGTTTACAATGTTTCTTAGCCAAAAAGCAATGCCATTCAAAGTGCTCTCTGCAAGAATGACTTATATTTTATTTATTGGAAAGCACATTGACTTCCCCCATAACCAAACTTCTGTGGTGCTTGAATACTATTCAACTCATTTCATCTTCTTGGAGCCTTTTTTGTTTTATTTTCCTATGAATTTTATTTCCTTATGACATGTAACTGTGACAGACTTACAGTAAGGATTTCCTATTGACTGCATTCTGGACTTGCCTGGCTACCACTCAGGCATCCATATGTCACAGTTCACACAGTTCATGGCTTACTATTGCTTTAGGAGCCTGGTACTAATCATGTTCTGCAAGGTGTGGACTGAGGTATGGGTCACAGAAAAAAAATCGCCGAAGTATTTGGGAGAAACACTTAGCAGTTTCAATTCCTGCCTTGACTTACCTGGTATCACTGAGATAAAGAGAAGAGTTTCAGAGAAAAAAAACACTGCAGACATGCTTTCACTTTGCTTTAATCTTGAGCCTTCATGGCCCAAAATTACAGAGGAGAAAGATGCAGACATGCTTTAGGGATAGAGAAGAGAAATGAGTCAGAAATTCTACATGCTTCTCACATGTTCCATGACAAACATGGTTCCATAACCTAGCAGAGAGATCATGTCAATAAGAAGTTTCATCTTTACAGTTATTCTTTTGAAAAAAAAAAGAAAAATACACATTGTTCACAAATATGTTATATAAGAGGATAACAATCACACTTCTTACAATAAAACATATTCCTTTATTTAACTTAGTGTGAGAATTGGGAATTAAGACAAATATCAGAGAGACGTTTTGATTCAGGCCTGGGGTATGATAAGATGAGATGTATGTTCAGAACATGCAATCCCAATGAAAAGGGGCCAAAGTTGAGATCCTCAGTAAATAAGATATGTGTGATGTTTTTGGAATTCCTAAAATTTGGAGAAATATATGTGGAGCTAATGTTTCTCTATTTTTTTTTCTATAATCAGATGGTACATGACATATTTCTGAAGTAATATATGGTTTGGTGACCAGTTTCTAGAGGCCACTAATAGCTGGGTGGCTGGTGGATAGAACCCATGATCTCCACTTTTGGGTATCTATGTCTTATGTAATGCCCTTCCTTGTAGGGTAACAGGGAACTATATTGATATCTTACTTCCAGTCGATATAATGTAATAATGGTGAAGGAACATCATTTCTATCTGTGGTAGCATTCTATAAGACTGTGTTTCATCATGCTGGGAGAATACTTCTTACTTCTTAGTTTTGAGGAAGACCTATATAGCAAGGACCTGAGAGTGGCTTCTGGCCAACAGGTAGCCACAAACTGAGTCCCTATGAGTTTGGGAGTGGATACTTCCCCAACTGAACTTCTGATTAGACTGCAGCTCCAGCTGACACCGCCATTCGTCTTGTGAGACTCTGAAACAGAAGGTCCACATGCTCTGAGTTTTGACCCATAGAAGCTGTGAGACAATAATGTGGGGAGGGGGGGCAGGGTTTCAGCTGATAAGTATATGGTAATACTGTTATACGAAACAATAGAAAACTAATTCACTGAGCTTGGGGCATGTTAGTCAAGCTCCCTATGCCTTAAGTCTTTTTGTTTGTTTGTTTATTCATCTCTTGCTTATATACTGTCCCTCATTGTAGGCTAAGTGAATTACATCAAAGAAGGAACCATTAAAAAGAATTCTGCAAAACAGCAACACCATGAGGTCCAAGGATGCAGCTTTCTGACAGTTTCACAAGGAAAAGTGCATATTGTTTCTGTAGCATAATTTCTCTGTTTCTCATAAAACTAATTTTGCTGAATGTTAATAATTTTCAAGTTTTTCCACTGAAAGGTAACTCTGAGGAAATAGAGTGACTTAAAATTAATCAAACTGCATTTTTCAACTTTTCAGATGTTCTAAAATATACTGTGAATCTCTAAAAGCATTGAGCTGAACCAAAATTGTCTGAGGAAACACCTGAGGAAGAGATGAGAATTTTCTAGGAAAACCATTTGGAATCTGCTTCAAAAACAAAACATGGGGGTCCTCTAGGTCCAAGAGGCCTTTGATTAAAAACATGCCTACAGAATTTTCAACCAAGAGTGTTTTTCATGATTATTACCAAAAATTCAGCTCAACAATTAAGACAAGTAACCTGACAGACTTCATCAGATAGAGAAGGGTCAGGTACACTTCTCTTCCTTAATTTGCAGCACAGGGTAGAAAAGTCTGAGAAGCATCACTTTAATGCCCTAGCTGGGCTGGGCTCTCCCATGCTGTCTAATTCAGAAGTGAGCTGAGAGTCAAGAACAGAAGGCTGGGTGTGCAGTGAAGCAGGGGGCACTAAGGTGGGAGGGAAGAAAGCCCACAGGAGGATCCCTGTCGCTCACCACCCAACCCTCTTGCAAGTAGGCATCAAGATCCTAGTTAGCTTCCACAGTGTCTAGCAGAGTCCTGAAGGCCTGAGGGCTGCTTCTTGAAAATGGTGACCTCTAGAAGGAACTGCTATTTTTAAAGAAAGTGCATGAAGAAGAACTCACACTTGCAGACACGACAGACCACTTTCCAGCTGAGAAAGAATAGCTTCATAGGGATGTTGCCCACCCTTAGAAGCTAAAGGGAAATGCTATCTGAAAAAGACACATTGTTCCCCCCAAATCGTTGTCATCTCTAAAACAGACATATTCTGGACATCAAAATGTTCTTTATATTCCTTTTTTTTTTTTTTTCTGACTGCATACACACACCAACTAAAGAAGGTTCAAGCAGTTATCCAAGACTAACAAAATCGCGTTTATCAGAAAATTTTAGATAACTGGGAGCAAGTGTGCTTTTTTATTTGGTTTTAATTTGCTTTGGTTATCAGGACAATTACTTTTATTCCAAGCTTTATTATAGAGGATAGAATAACTAGATTTAAAATTTCTCTATAAATCTTACAATTTAAGATTTAATTTAGTATATATTTAAGAAATACATATTTAAATATGTATTTAAAAATATTTTTTAAATACATATTTAAAAAATTCTTCTGGAAACAAAAATCATGTTTCCTATGTTTGATATTTAAATGGAAGCTGATGGTGATGATTTCAGGATGATGATACAGAAAACACCCATTTTCCTCTACACACCGTCAGCAGATTAATGGCAAACTGATCTGTATCCAGTTAATAGGTGTTTATTATGTGTCTCTGTTAATTTTCCAAATATATAGGCCATGAAAGACAGGGCATGGGTCTTCTAACTATAAGAATACTGAATGGATACTAAAAGATCCATGTTCCTACTACAAAGTAGGCCAACATACTGTATTTTTTATTATTTTATTTTTTCTCAGAAAGAAAACATAAAGTTACTATACCATTTCTTTAAAATTTCTAGTATAACCAAGTTAACTACTTAGATACATAGATGATGGATGGATGGATGGATGGATAGATGGATGGATGAATGGATAGATGGACAGATGGATAGACACACAGATACATAGACAGTGACTTCACTTGTTGTCCTATGGTTAAACTCTGCCCTTTCACTACAATAAGTGCGAGTTTGATCCCTGGTCAGGGGACTAAGATACTGCATGCTGCATGGCCAAAAAGATAGATAAATAGATATAGAGACAGAGATCTATTCATAGAGACTTTATTGAATAAAGTTAATATGTGAGAAATATTCCCTTATAAGTATATTGGCTAATTTGTAATCTGAAACATAGGGAGGACAAGCAACTTGACCAAAGTTCCACAGTTATTAAGGTGCAGAAATGGCATTCACATCAGATCTGTCTTACTCTCTGGCTTATACCTTTAAATTCTAACTTACAAATAGTGTTTACAAGGGTACAATCATAATACACCTTTCTTCTTTCCCCTACCTCCAAACTTGTCCTTTTCTGGGTGAAATCTCAGACTAATTCTACAGTTTTACCAGTCAGAAATATTAAAAATATCTCAGGATGCCTCTAGTTCCAAAAATTGTCCAATGTCATTAACTGAAATACCCAAGAGAAAATGTTAGTTGTTCAGTTATGTCCAACTCTTTGAAACCTCGTGGACTGTTGCCCACCAAGCCCTCTGTGCATGGAATTCTCCAGGCAAGAACACTGGAGTGGGTAGCCATTCCCTTCTCTGTGGGATTTTCCCAATCCAAGGATCAAACCCAGGTCTCCTACATTTCAGGCAGATTATTTACCATCTGAGACACCAGGGAAGCCCTTGTAGAGAAATAAAACAATACTGACACCCAGCCAGCTCCTCCCTTTGTTGCCCTCTTCTAGTCTCTGAGGCACAGAACATGGGCCAGATTCTCAGTGGAAATGTGGCTGGATACCAGGGTGCCACCTCTCTTCTCTTTGCTAAGTCAGAGAAGTCCAGCCATAGCCCACTGCCTCTGAGTTTCACAGATATGGGTCAAACACCAATCCCTTATATTTCTTCAAACTTCATGAAACAGATATCATGCTCATCAAATAAGTCACTTATTCATTCAACATGTATTTACTGAGCATACACCATTTGGGAACCATTGTTCTTGACCCATGAACAAAACAGACAAAAATATTTGTTTTTATAGATTAATCAAGCCAAGACTTCCCAGATTGCACAGTGGTAAGGAATCTGCCTGCCAACGCAGGAGATATAGGAAATGCAGGTTCTATCTCTAGGTCAGGAAGAAAAAAAGATTCCCTGGAGTAAGAAATGGAAACCCACTCCAGTACTCTTGCCTGGAAAATCCCATGGACAAAGGAGCCCGATCGGCTACAGTCCATGGGGCTCAAAGTGTCAGACACGACTAAGCAACTCAGTTCAATTCAGTCACTCAATCGTGTCCAACTCTCTGCAACCCCATTTACTGCAGCACGCCAGGCTTCCATTTCCATCACCAATTCCCGGAATTTACTCAAACTCATGTCCATGGAGTCAGTGATGCTATCCAACCATCTTATCCTCTGTCATCCCCTTCTCCTTCTGCCATCAATCTTTCCAAGCATCAGGGTCTTTTGCAATGAGTTGGTTCCTCACATCAGGTGGCCAAAGTATTGGAGTTTCAGCTTCCTTATCAGTCCTTCCAATGAATATTCAGGGATAATTTCCTTTAGAATGGACTGGTTGGATCTCTTTGCCATCCAAGGGACTCTCAAGAGTCTTCTCCAATACCACAGTTCAAAAGCATCAGCTCTTCGGTGCTCAGCTTTCTTTATAATCCAACTCTCACATTCATACATGACTACTGGAAAAACCATAGCTTTGGCAAAGTAATGTCTCTGCTTTTTAATATGCTGTCTAGGTTGTTCATGACTTTTCTTCTAAGGAGCAAGCGTCTTTTAATTTCAAGGCTGCACATACAAAGTGTGGCACCATACTTTGGAATATGAGAGTATTCATAGCATATTACTGGGTTATTGTCTTTTTGATGACTGAGTTCAATGGAGACAGTAGTAATCCCCTTTTAACACCATGCTTATATAGACAATTACATGTGCACTGGCACTCACATATGGCAAAATCAAGATTCCATTTCTGACATAAGTTTTATTCATTGAAATCCCTGTCATGAAATAGTTTTGAAAGCATGAGTTTTTTCTCTGTTCCATTATTGCTTCATATGACTAAAATATGTGTTTAATCATTCACCTTTTGTTAGGTATTTAAGATTTTAGTGAACTTTCATCATTCTATAATTTTCTTTGTTAAATTTAGCTCTATTGATCTCCATATCCATTTCTGAATAATGAATCTCTAAATAGCCATCTCCTAATATCCCTTTCTGGGCTTCTCTGGTGGCTTAGTGGTAAAAAATATGTCCACCAGTGCAAGATATGTGGGTTCAATCCCTGGATCAGGAAAATCCCCTGGAGAAGTAAGTGGTAATCCACTTTAGCATTCTTGCCTGGAAATTCCTTGGACAGAGGAGCCTGGTGGGCTATAGTCTAAGGGCTGCAAAAGAATTGGACATGACTAAACAACAACAACAACAAATATTGCTTTGTTGTTAATGATATTAATATTAATAGAACAATGCTAAATAACATTATTAAAATGCTTGATAGATTTTATATATTGCCCAGAAAAGTTGCCTCAATTTAGATTCTCATCAGCAACATATTAATGGATTACTTCATTGCAATCTCAGCATCACTACTAGTTATTTTTTTTATAAGCTGGATTTGCTTATAATTTCTTTTTCAAATTTGTAATGGTTCACTGAGGTTTAGCAAAGAAAATCTATGGCTATATGGTATATTAATTCTAAGTTAAATATATGTACATATTTAGTAGAGCTAATATGTATATAAAACTTAAAATATGTTTAGATATAGCTTGCAAAAAGATAGGTATAACACATAAATAATTTTTAATACTCTCTCTGGGCTTAAAATTTCATGCCCCATGATCTATTAAGGAAAAAGAATAAACCATTTATATGTAGTAAACACCTATGCAACATTAATTTTTTACAAAGCCCACTATTTAAGTATAGCTAGGCACAGAGTGTTCATTTTAAAGAAAGATGAACTCTCCATGAAGAAAGGTGATTCCTGAGCAGAATATAATGGATTTAGTTTTATTTTCCTCAAAGGAAAACATCACACTTCACATACTGGCAGAAGCCAGATAAAGTGAGAAAATGGCCAGAGACACCCATGAAGGAGTAGTTAGACAAAGCTCCAAGATTTGGGTTATCCACTTAAGTTAGAAAAACAAGGACATTGGAGAGAAAATATACTATGACAGATAATTCATTGAAAGGTGTGAAGTGCATATTAGTATTATTTTTTATCATATTACTATTACTAATATTATTAGTCTTCAAACTTCACCATTTCCCATCCTTTCTAGTCTTCTGAGACTTCCTCAAACAGATTACTATGGTGAATTCTCATTCACCTCAAATATTTCCTTCTGCTGATTAAAGGAATCATGCTTTCTCTATTTCGGCCTGCTGTACTCATTCTCAAATATCAATATATGTATCCAGGTCAGAACAATATACATCATTTGGCC
The DNA here is from genome assembly GCF_014754425.2 of Oryx dammah. NCBI lineage: Eukaryota > Metazoa > Chordata > Mammalia > Artiodactyla > Bovidae > Oryx > Oryx dammah. The sequence goes on along the minus strand of NW_024070199.1, from coordinate 2,972,490 downwards.
GAAGCCACATTTATCCCATTTTTCACAGCTTATTTTTTTCATAAACAGTTGTTTTCTAAAGGTTATCATTTAATGATGGCTTATTTAGTGATTGATATATAAAAAGAATTTAATAAATGCATGACCAGAAATAGTTTGTGGTAATTACCATTATCCAAATTTTGTATTCAGATCACCAGAAACTTGAATTAAGCATTATGCAGAAGTTTTAACAAAGGCAGGATGGGATCATAACATAGAAGTAAGTTACATGTCCTTGGTCACATACTGAGCAAAAATTGCATTAGTCAATCCCCAAACTCTCTGATTCTCCCACCTTCATATTGATCTTCCTAACTAATTCCAAGACTCTCAAAATCAGCAACAGCTGAGAGATCTTTCATCTCTCACTCTGCCTAACATGAGTACATAGGGAGTTCACAGTCCATATCAGTACCAGAGATAAAAATCTAACTCCACACTGCAAATAAACCTCTACTAAATTATCAGCTCTGAGTCTGGATGCTTTTGAGATTCCAAATCTAGCATTTCAAATCAGGAAAGTTAGGTGTGATTTCATGGTAAGAAGCATGAATGACAGTTTTTAGGAGATAATTTATGCTTACACTCAACTAACATTGATTTGAAGTGAAAATGGGGGTGCACCTCAACCAAATTTTGTTACTGTCAGATTTTCTATTTGTTTATTTTTGTGTGATTTGAATTTGATTTGAGTCTGGTTATCAGAAAATTATGTAAATTCAAGAGTCATTAAATCAAACACATTCTTCATTTCAGATCCATTCAAGAATACTTATTAAACACAATGCAATTATATGCAAGACAATGTGCCAGGTGATATGATAATTAGAAAGATGAAAACTATAAACCCAGATCTCAAGGAATCTGAAATCTACTATAGGAGATAAAACTTATAGAAAAGTGACAAGATCAAAGACAGAATACATATCTGTAAGTAAAATTTGATCATCCAGAAGAGTTATGGTTTCCAATAAACAGATGAGGGAAGAAGACGTGGAAGGCATAGAAATTGAATTGAGAAGGAAAGAAGAAAAACAACTTTTCCAGTCATCTGAAACACACCTGGAACTGTGCTTAATGTTTTAGCATTTTTTAATGTAATTCTCTAGAAATTCTTCCAAGTGTCTAAAACTCACTCTACAGAGGGACAAAGGTCATCACTTTTCTAAGAAAGGTCCATTTAGGCAAAGTTATGGTTTTTCTAGTAGTCATGTATGAATGCAAGAGCTGGACCATAAAGAAAGCTGAGTGTCGAGGAATTGATGCTTTTGAACTGTGGTGTTGGAGAAGACTCTTGAGAGTCCCTTGGACTGCAAGGAGATCCAGCCAGTCCATCCTAAAGGAGATCAGCCCTGTGTGTTCATTGGAAGGACTGATGCTGAAGCTGAAGCTCCAATACTTTGGCCACCTGATGTAAAGAGCCAGCTCACTAGAAAAGAGTATACCCTCAGTGAAAGAGTGACTAGAAAAAACATTCTACCCTATTTGACAAAGATAGATAGCAAAGAACTCTATCTAAATAACTGATTTTCAGGTGAGGGGAAATTAAGATGTCAATATCACAAACTGGCATTCGAAGACATGTAAATTTCAAAATCCTACCAACTGAGACATCTGAGAGGTTTTATATAAACAAAATTATATAAAATAAATTAATTTAAAATAGTTTCATGCATGCTTCTGGTTTTGCAGCAAAGAAGTCAAGCCCTCTAATGAAAAAAAAAAATCCCTCAAATAGACCTCATGAGATTTGCACAGGTAATGTCATAATAAGTGTAATCTCATTTTCAAATATCCCTAGTAAATAGACAAGAAAAGTCAACCTTGTAGAAATATATCAAATATTGGGAAGTCAGGATACAAACATAAAATGAATATTCTAATATAATGTCAGTATAAAATAACTTAAATTATCAGCCAAAGAAAGAGAATTATCCATGATTATTTGAAAAAGTTACAAATACATGTAGAAATGAAAAACATAATTGTTGAACTTAAAGGCTCACTAAAGGTTATTCTTAAGTGCTTATATAACAGAATCAGAAACTATGTCTTCCAAAAGATTTGAACACAACTGTTCAAGACCACCCATTCCCATCCAGAAGAGAATCACTACACAAACTGTGGGAGATCAAAAAATGGAATGCCACTCAGGAAAGGAAAATACGAAACTATGGATAAGTGCAAAAATATGGGTAAAAGTCAAAGCCACTGGGTTGAGACAAAGCCAGGCACAAAAGTGCACATATTGTACAATTCCATCTATAAGAAGTCCAAACAGGGGCACACTAGTCTATCATTATGGAACTTTCTATTGTAATGGAAATCAGATAAGTAGTCAGAAAGTTTGCGAAGGCAGGATTAGAAAACTATCCAAAGAAATTTTCTGAGTGGCCATCTTTTTATAGTTAAACTATGCTGGTACTTATATGCTGTCGTTCAGTCACTAAGTTCTGTCTGACTCTTTGAGATCTCATGGACTGTAGCATGCACTGTCCTTCACTATCTCCCAGAGTTTGCTCAAATTCATGGCCGTTTGAGTATGAAAAGCAGATACTTATATAGATGTATGTGGGAAATCGATGGAGAAACAGTGGAAACCGTGTCAAACTTTATTTTGGGGGGCTCCAAAATCACTGCAGATGGTGACTGCAGCCATGAAATTAAAAGACACTTACTCCTTGGAAGAAAAATCATGACCAACCTAGATAGCATATTCAAAATCAGAGACATTACTTTGCCAAAAAAGGTCCGTCTAGTCAAGGCTATGGTTTTTCCTGTGGTCATGTATGGATGCGAGAGTTGGACTGTGAAGAAAGCTGAGCACCGAAGAATTGATGTTTTTGAACTATGATGTTGGAGAAGACTCTTGAGAGTCCCTTGGACTGCAAGGAGATCCAATCAGTCCATTTTGAAGGAGACCAGTCCTGGGTGTTCTTTGGAAGGAATGATGCTAAAGCTGAAACTCCAGTACTTTGGCCACCTCATGTGAAGAGTTGACTCATGGGAAAAGACTCTGATGCTGGGAGGGACTGGGGGCAGGAAGAAAAGATGACAGAGAATGAGATGGCTGGATGGCATCACTGACTCGAGGGATTGGGGGCAGGAAGAAAAGGAGATGACAGAGGATGAGATGGCTGGATGGCATCACCGACTTGATGGATGTGAGTTTGAATGAACTCCGGGAGATGGTGATGGACAGGGAGGCCTGGCATGCTGCAATTCATGGGGTCGCAAAGAGTCGGACACGACTGAGCGACTTAACTGAACTGAACTGAATTGAAGTATCAATAGTCATCTGCCTATTTTATTGTATGTGAATTATGCCTCAAAAACCATTTGGGAGCAATTTTTAACACATTGAAGAGAGAAATGTAACTTTATAGTAATAGCTAATGTTTATTGAGTGCTGAGCATGACTCTATTTTGCTGCTGCTAAGTCGTGTCAGTCATGTCCGACTCTGTGTGACCCCATAGATGGCAGCCCACCAGGCTCCCCCATCCCTGGGATTCTCCAGACAAGAACACTGGAGTGGGTTGCCATTTCTTTCTCCAATGCATGATAGTGAAAAGTGAAAGTGAAGTCGTTCAGTCCTGTCTGACTCTTTGCAACCCCATGGACTGCAGCGCACCAGGCCCCTCCATCCATGGAATTCTCCAGGCAAGAATACTGGAGTGGGGTGCCATTGCCTTCTCTGGACTCCATTTAACTTATAGGTAAATTATGTTAATCCAATGAAGAAGGGATTGTTTTCACCCCCAATTTTTCCTATTAAGAAACTGAGGCAGATAGAAATTTGAATCTGCCTGTGCATAACAATGAACTGGGATTCTAATACCTGGAGATGCATCAAATACTGATTCCAGGCCATCTGCAGGCTAAATAAGTCGGACACTCTGAGGTTAAGTCTGAGTCAACAATGAACATTACTGCCCTAGACAAAGTTGAAGATTTGCTCCCTGGAACATTTATAAGAATGTTCACAGCCTATTTATTTGTGTTAGCACATAACTGAAACCAACTAAAACAGGAAAGATGAATAATATTGGATTCTATTTATATGAGACTATTTAGCAGTAAAAATAAATGCCTTTCAGCTATTTTCTTGGATATGGATATCACAAAAAATAGAATGAAAACAGCAAGTTGCAGGAGGTTTTCTGCAATATGATGTCATTAATACTAATTTCATAAACATTTAAACTAACCAATATATTGAATATGTGGAATAAAACCATTAAGAAAAGCAAGAATATTATAAATAAAAAATTCAAAACAGTGGCTCCTCTAGGGTGAAAGTAGAGAAATAAATCAGACACAAAGAATTTCAACTACTATGAGAATATTCCTTGTTTAAATTCAGTTAAACTATAGGTATGTTCTTTACACTATTCTTTATGCACAATATTTTTGTTATTAAATAATTTATATAAAAATAATGAGTAACGAGTAAAGCAATTCTAACAACCCAGCAGTGACTAGTTCATTTTTGTAAAATTAAGCTTTAAGCTATATATGCAAATTTTAAAGAACAGATAACACATTACAAATCATCAGTTCAGTTCAGTCGCTCAGTCATGTCCAACACTTTGCGACCCCATGGACTGCAGCATGCTGGGCTCCCTGTCCATCAGCAAGGACAGGGAGTTTATCTAAACTCCCTGGAGTTTATCTAAACTCATGTCCATCGAGTTGGTGATGCCATCCAACCATTTCATCCTCTGCCATCCCCTTCTCCTCCTGCCTTCAATCTTTCCCAGCATCAGGGTCTTTTCAAATGAGTCAGTTCTTTGCATCAGGTGGCAAAGTGTTGGAGCTTCGGCTTCAACATCGCAAAGTGTTGGAGCTTCAGCTTCAACATCAGTCCTTCCAATGAATATTCAGGACTGATTTCCTTTAGGATGGACTGGTTGGATCTCCTTGCAGTCCAAGGGACTCTCAAGAGTCTTCTCCAATACCACTGTTCAAAAGCATCAATTCTTAGGTGCTCAGCTTTCTTTACAGTCCAACTCTCTCATGCATATGTGACTACTGGAAAAACCATAGCTTATTAGATGGAACTTTGTTGCCAAAGTAACTGTATCTGCTTTTCAATATGCTGTTTAGGTTGGTCATAACTTTTCTTTGAAGGAGCAAGTGTCTTCTAATTTCATGGCTGCAATCACCATCTGCAGTGATTTTGCAAAACATAAAACCTCTCACTGTTTCCATTGTTTCCCCATCTATTTGCCATGAATTGATGAGGCCAGATGCCATGATCTTAGTTTTCTGAATGTTGAGCTTTAAGCCAACTTTTTCACTCTCCTCTTTCACTTTCATCAAGAAGCTCTTCAGTACTTCTTCACTTCCTGCCATAAGGGTGGTGTTATTTGCATATCTGAGGTTATTGCTCTCTCTCCCTGCAATCTAGATTCCAGCTGGTGCATCATCCAACCTGGCATTTTACATGATGTACTCTGCATATAAGTTAAATAATCAGGGTGAAATATATACAGCGTTGACGTACTCCCTTCCCAATTTGGAAACAATTTGTTGTTCGATGTCTAGTTCTAACTGTTGTTTCTTGACCTGCATACAGATTTCTCAGGAAGCAGGTCAGGTGCTCTGGTATTCCCATCTCTTTCAGAATTTTCCACAGTTTATTGTGATCCACACAGTCAAAGGCTTGGCAGAGTCAATAAAGCAGTAGTAGATGTTTTATTGGAACTCTCTTGCTTTTTTGATGATCTGAAGGATGTTGGCAATCTGACCTCTGGTTCCTCTGCTTTTCATGAACCCAGCTTGAACATCTGGAAGTTCTTGGTTCACATACTGTTGAAGCCTGGCTTAGATAATTTTGAGCATTATTTTGCTGTCATGTGAGATGAGTGCAATTGTGCAGTAGTTTGAGCATTCCTTAGCATTGCCTTTCTTTAGGACTGGAATAAAAACTGACCTTTTCCAGTCCTGTGGTCTATGCTGAGTTTTCCAAATTTGCTGGCATATTGAGTGCAGCACTTTCACAGCATCATCTTTCAGGATTTGAAATAGCTCAACTGGAATTCCATCAGCTCCACTAGCTTTGTTCGTAGTGATGCTTCCTAAGGCCCACTTGACTTCTCATTCCAGAATGTCTGGCTCTAGGTGAGTGATCACACCATCACGGTTTATCTGGGTCATTAAGATCTTTTGTATATTTCTTCTGTGTATTCTTACCGTCTCATCTTAATATCTTTTGCTTCTGTTAGGTCCATACCATTTCTGTCCTTTATCGAGCCCATCTTTGCATGAAATGAACCCCTGGTATCTCTAACTTTCTTGAAGAGGTCACTAGACTTTCCCATTCTATTGTTTTCTTCTATTTCTTTGCAGTGATCACTGAGGAAGGCTTTCTTATCTTTCCTTGTTATTCTTTGGAACTCTGCATTCAAATGGGTATATCTTTCCTTTTCTCCTTTGACCTTAGCTTCTCTTCTTTTCTTTTTTTTAACTTTATTTTTTTATTTTTATTTATTATTATTGTTTTTTACTTTACAATTCTGTATTGGTTTTGCCATACATTGACATGAATCCACCACAGGTGTACATGAGTTCCCAAACATGAACCCCCTCCCACCCCATATCATCTCTCTGGATCATCCCCATGCACCAGCTCCAAGTATCCTGTATCCTGCACCAAACATAGACTGGTGATTCATTTCTTACATGATAGTATACATGTTTCAGTGCCATTCTCCCAAATCATCCCACCCTCTCACTCAGAGTCCAAAAGTCCACTCTACACATCTGTGTCTCTTTTACTGTCTCGCATACAGGGTCATCATTGCCGTCTTTCTAATTCCATATATATGTGTTAGTATACTGTATTGGTGTTTTTCTTTCTGGCTTACTTCACTCTGTATAATCAGCTCCAGTTTCATACATCTCATTAGAACTGATTCAAATGTATTCTTTTTGATGGCTGAGTAATACTCCATTGTGTATATGAACCACAGCTTTCTTATCCATTCATCTGCTGATGGACATCTAGGTTGTTTCTATGTCCTGGCTATTATAAACAGTGCTGCGATGAACATTATGGTACATGTGTCTCTTTCAATTCTGGTTTCCTTGGTGTGTATGCCCAGCAGTGGGATTTATGGGTCATAAAGCAGTTCTATTTACAGTTTATTAGGAATCTCCACACTGTTCTCCATAGTAGCTGTATTAGTTTGCATTCTTACCAACAGTGCAAGAGGGTTCCCCTTTCTCCACACCCTCTCCAGCATTTATTGCTTGCAGACTTTTGGATCACAGCCATTCTGACTGGTGTGAAGTGATACCTCATTGTGGTCTTGATTTGCATTTTCTCTAATAATGAGTGACATTGAGCATCTTTTCATGTGTTTGTTAGCCATCTCTATGTCTTCTTTGGAGAAATGTCTATTTAGTTCTTTGGCCCATGTTTTGATTGGGTCGTTTATTTTTCTGGAATTGAGCTGCATAAGTTGCTTGTATATTTTTGAGATTAGTTGTTTGTCAGTTGCTTCATTTGCTATTATTTTCTCCCATTCTGAAGGCTATCTTTTCACCTTGCTTATATTTTCCTTTGTTGTGCAGAAGCTTTTAATTTTAATTAGATCCCATTTGTTTATTTTTGCTTTTATTTCCAGAATTCTGGGAGGTGGATCATAGAGGATCCTGCTGTGATTTATGCCAGAGACTGTTTTGCCTATGTTCTCCTCTAGGAGTTTTATAGTTTCTGGTCTTACGTTTAGATCTTTAATCCATTTTGACTTTATTTTTGTGTGTGGTGTTAGAAAGTTATCTAGTTTCATTCTTTTACAAGTGGTTGACCAGTTTTCCCAACACCATTTGTTAAAGAGATTGTCTTTACTCCATTGTATATTCTTGCCTCCTGTGTCAAAGATAAGGTGTCCATATGTGTGTGAATTTATCTCTGGGCTTTCTATTTTGTTCTATTGATCTATATTTCTGTCTTTGTGCCAATACCATACTGTCTTGATGACTGTGGCTTTGTAGTAGAGCCTGAAGTCAGGCAAGTTGATTCCTCCAGTTCCATTCTTCTTTCTCAAGATTGCTCTGGCATTTTGAGGTTTTTTGTATTTCCATACAAATCTTGAAATTATTTGTTCTAGTTCTGTGAAAAATACCGCTGGTAGCTTGATAGAAATTGCATTGAATCTGTAGATTGCTTTGGGTAGTGTACTCATTTTCACTATATTGATTCTTCTGATCCATGAACATGGTATATTTCTCCATCTATTAGTGTCCTCCTTGATTTCTTTCATCAGTGTTTTATAGTTTTCTATATATAGGTCTTTAGTTTCTTTAGGTAGATATATTCCTAAGTATTTTATTCTTTTCGTTGCAATGGTGAATGGAATTGTTTCCTTAATTTCTTTTTCTACTTTCTCATTAGTAGTGTATAGGAATGAAAGGGATTTCTGTGTGTTGATTTTATATCCTGCAACTTTACTATATTCATTGATTAGCTCTAGTAATTTTCTGGTGGAGTCTTTAGGGTTTTCTCTGTAGAGGATCATGTCATCTGCAAACAGTGAGAGTTTTACTTCTTCTTTTCCAATTTGGATTCCTTTTATTTCTTTTTCTGCTCTGATTGCTGTGGCCAAAACTTCCAGAACTATGTTGAATAGTAGCGGTGAAAGTGGGCACCCTTGTCTTGTTCCTGACATTAGGGAAAATGCTTTCCATTTTTCACCATTGAGGATAATGTTTGCTGTGGGTTTGTCATATATAGCTTTTATTATGTTGAGGTATGTTCCTTCTATTCCTGCTTTCTGGAGAGTTTTTATCATAAATGGATGTTGAATTTTGTCAAAGGCCTTCTCTACATCTATTGAGGTAATCATATGGCTTTTATTTTTCAATTTGTTAATGTGGTGAATTACATTGATTGATTTGCGGATATTGAAGAATCCTTGCATCCCTGGGATAAAGCCCACTTGGTCATGGTGTATGATCTCTTTAATGTGTTGTTGGATTCTGATTGCTAGAATTTTGTTAAGGATTTTTGCATCTATTTTCATTAGTGATATTGGCCTGTAGTTTTCTTTTTTTGTAGTATCTTTGTCAGGTTTTGGTATGAGGGTAATGGTGGCCTCATAGAATGAGTTTGGAAGTTTACCTTCCTCTGCAATTTTCTGGAAGAGTTTGAGTGGGATAGATGTTAGCTCTTCTCGAAATTTTTGGTAGAATTCAGCTTTGAAGGCGTCTGGACGTGGGCTTTTGTTTGCTGGAAGATTTCTGATTACAGTTTCAATTTCCACGCTTGTGATGGGTCTGTTAAGATTTTCTATTTCTTCCTGGTTCAGTTTTGGAAAATTGTACTTTTCTAAGAATTTGTCCATTTCTTCCACGTTGTCCATTTTATTGGCATATAATTGCTGATAGTAGTCTCTTATGATCCTTTGTATTTCTGTGGTCTGTTGTGATCTCTGCATTTTCATTTCTAATTTTATTGATTTGGTGTTTCTCCCTTTGTTTCTTGATGAGTCTGGCTAATGGTTTGTCAATTTTATTTATCCTTTCAAAGAACCAGCTTTTGGCTTTGTTGATTTTTGCTATGTTCTCCTTTGTTTCTTTTGCATTTATTTCTGCCCTAATTTTTAAGATTTCTTTCCTTCTACTAACTCTGGGGTTCTCCACTTCTTCCTTTTCTAGTTGCTCTAGGTGTAGAGTTAGGTTATTTATTTGACTTTTTTCTTGTTTCTTGAGGTATGCCTGTATTGCTATGAACTTTCCTCTTAGCACTGCTTTTATAGTGTACCATAGGCTTTGGAGTGTTGTGTTTTCATTTTCATTTGTTTCTATGCATATTTTGATTTCTTTTTTAAATTTCTTCTGTGATTTGTTGGTTATTCAGAAGCGTGTTGTTCAGCCTCCCTTGATAAATTCAAAAAAATCGAAATCATTCCAAGCATCTTTTCTGATCATAATGCATTAAGATTAGATCTCAATTATAGGAGCTTCTCTTCTTTTCTCAGCTATTTGTAAGGCCTTCTCATATAACCATTTAGCCTTTTTTCATTTTTTGTCTTGGAGTTGGTCTTGATCACTGCCTCCTGTACAATATTACAAACCTCTGTCCATAGTTCTTCAGGCACTCTATCAGATCTAACCCCTGGAATCTATTTGTCACTTCCACTGTATAATAATAAAGGATTTGACTTAGGTCATACCTAAATGGTCTAGTGGTTTTCACCACTTTCTTCAACTTAAGTCTGAATTTGGCAATAAGAAGTTCATGATCTGAGCCACAGTCAGCTCCTGGTTTTGTTTTTGCTGACTGTATAGAGCTTCTCCATCTTTGGCTGCAAAGAATATAATCAATCTGATTTGGGTGTTGACCATCTGGTGATGTCCATGTGTAGAGTCTTCTCTTGTGTTGTTGGAAGAGGGTGCTGGTATGACCAGTGTGTTCTCTTGGTAAAACTCTGTTAGCCTTTGCCCTGCTTTGTTTTGTACTCCAAGGCCAGATTTGCCTGTTACTCCAGGTAACTCTTGACTTCCTACCTTTGCATTCCAGTCCCCTATAATGAAAAGGACATATTTTTAGCAAATCATAGATTCTAGAAAAATGTTATATAAATAAAAGACTGAATATGCCACTCACTTTTTCCTTATAGTTTAAAATGAGGAACATTCAAAGTGTAAAACATTAATATTTCTTCTCAAGGTCTTTAAGATTCACATTGCCATTATGTTGCTCCATTCAATACCAGTGTATGGAGGGTTGAAAACATTACTCTTTTTCTAAACCATATTTGTTTATTTTATATAGGAACACTTAGATTTACAGAAAAATGCAGCTAGGAGACAGTTTCCATACATCCCTCATCTAATATTTCCCTAAGCTAACATCTTAACATCACCATGGTATGTTTGTCAAAACTAAGGAACTAACACTGTGTGCATGTTTGTGCATGCTAAGTTGCTTCTGTTATGTCCAACTCTGTGATTCCATGGAATGTAGTCTGCCAGGCTCCTTTATCCATGGGAATTCCCCAGGCAAAATTACTGGAATGGACTGCCTTGCCCTACTTCAGGGGATCTTCTCAACCCAGGGATCAAACCCAGGTGTCCCACATTGCAGGCAGATTCTTTTCTGTCTGAGCCTCCAGGGAAGCCCAAGAATACTGGAGTCGGTAGCCTCTCCCATCTCCAGGGGATCTTCTTGACCAGGGTCTCCTGCATTGCAGGCGGATTCTTTACCAGCTGAGCTACAGGGGAAGCCCAGATACACAGCACAGTGATTCACTACTTCTATACATTTCAAATGTACAGGATGAGGATATATACACTAACACATATGGTTGTTTCAAGATGCTAATGTCTTAAATTTGAACACATTTTAATAACCCTGCATGTTTCTCCCCTCACATGTTTATTGTTTTTGACATCATATTTTACATCTTTTTGTTTTGTGAATCCCTTAATTACCTACTGTGGCTATATATGATTTTACTACTTTTATCTTTTAAATTTCCTACTAGTTTTATAAGTGGTTGATCTGAAACCTTTACTATGTATTTGCTTTTACTAATGAGGTTTTTTCCTGTCTTAATTTTCATATCTCTAATTTGTCCTTTCCTTTCCATGAAGAGAAATTTCTTGAAAAATTCTTATAAAGCTGGTTTCCAGGTGCTGAACTCCCTAGCGTTTGATGGTATGTAAAACTTTTGATCTCTTTTTCACATTTAAGTAAAAGCCTTGCTGGGTAGAATATTCTTGACTGTAGACTTTTCCCTTTAATCACTTTAAATGTAACAGGCCACTCCTTTCTGGCCTATAGTTTCTGCTGAAAATCTAGCTGATATCTTTATGGGAGTTCTCTTGTGTGTAAATTGGTGATTTTCCCTGCTGCTTTTTATATTCTCTTTATTTTAAATTTCTGCCATTTTAATTTATGATGTGTGTTGCTGTGGTCTTCATTGGGTTGATCTTGTTTGAGACTCTGTGCTTCCTGGACGTGGATGTCTATCTCCTTCTCAGGCTAAGAAAATTTTCAACTATTATGTTTTCCAATATGTTCTTTTCCCCTTTTTCTCTCTTTCCTTATGAGACTCCTGTAATGTGAAATTTACTACACTTGATATGGTTACAGAAGTTTCTTAAACTGTTTTCATTTTTGCTTCCTTTTTTCTATTCAGCTGCAGTGATTTCCAGTACTGCATCTTCTAGGTTGCTGAACCATGCTTCTGTATCCTTTAATCTACTGTTGAGTCCTTCTAATGTATCTTTAAGTATTGCATTCTTCCTATATACAGTACAAAGGAGCAAATGGCAACCCACTCCACCATACTTGCCTGGGAAATCTCATGAGAGAGGAGACTCGCAGGCTACAGTCTGTGGGGTCACAAAGACACGACTTAGTGACTAAACAGCAACAATTGTGTACTTCTGTTTGGTTCTTCTTTATATTTTCTAACTTTGTGAAAAACTTCTAACTTCTTAACTCTGTTCATCCATTCTCCTCCTTAGTTCTGTGAGCAACTTTATGATCATTTCCTTAAAATATTTATTGAACATATTGCTTATCTCTAGTTAAATGAGTTCTTTGAAGGTTTTATCTTGTTCCAACGTTTGGAACATATTTCTCTGTCACCTCATTTTACCTAATTCACTGTCTCTATTTCTATGTATTTGGTAGATTGATATGTTTCTCAGTCTTTGAAAACTGGTCTTATGTAGGAAATGGCCTAGAGGGCCCAGCAATGCATAGCCCCCTGGTCATAGAGCTGTCTAATTGATGAGTCCCTTGCTCCTTGGGGAGAGCCTCTGCAATTGTATTTATCCTCTCATTTACAGGTCACCTATCTAGGGGTATGGGTCTTGACTATACCACATTTCTGCTTTCCCTACCTGTCTTGTTTTTCCTTCTTCATATCTTTAGCTGAAGATCCTGTCTGCTGTTGTTTAGTCGCTTAGTCATGTCCGACCCCATGGACGGCAGCCTGCCAGACTTCTCTGTCCTTAAGATTATCCTGGCAACAATCCTGGAGGGGGTTGCCATTTCCTACTCCAGGGGATATTCCTGACCAATGGATCGAACCCAAGTCTCCTTCATTGCAGTTGGATTCTTTACCACTGAGGCACCAGGCAAGCCCTAGTCTTTAGATCTCTTTAATGGGATAATTGCTCTGTAAATAGTTTCAGTTCTGGTGTCCCTGTGGGAGGAGGTGAGGTCTGGCTCTTTCTACTCCACCATCTTAAACCCAACACTTATCAATTATTGCCAGAACCATGTGATTAATTGTTAGCTACAACTGAAGTAAAAAGCATTAACTTGCACAAAGAGCCCAGCACTTCACCTGCTATTCCATCTGCCTTGCATGTATTATTGCATTAATCTGAGGACACTAGCATGTCATATGCTTATGATTACCTCCAGTAAACAGTTATGTAACTAAGGGACAAGAAGTTCACACAACTTGTCTAAGGTAACACTTCTGGTTGGGAACAGAGCTAAGATTTAAACCCAGGCTCTCTGATTCCATGCTTGGATCCTCAGAGTTCCTAAGAAAGGCAACCTGCTTTACTCCCATGCCTCTAAAGTGCCGAGAACAGAGCAAACACATGAACTGCATGTTAACCTGCAAGAGGTTCCACCCCCATTGAGTGGTTAGGGTCAGCACAATGGTTAACACAATGAATATAAATACCCTTCTGTCTGGAAAGCAGAAGAGATCCACACACACAGTGAGAGTGTGGGTCTACATTGAGCAGACCAAGGGTTAGTTGGCATATTTTTTGAGACTTTGAAAGTCTGAAACTCTCTTTCTCTTTCTCTAGCCAAAGGAAAAGTTTTTGGTTTGGTATAAAGTTATTGGATCTCTTTTTTCTCTATCTCCAAATTCTATAGACACTCTTCTGATATTTGTTTTCTGCAAAAGAGACATCTGATTCAACTTTTTTTTTCATATTCTTTCTTATTATACTAGTTTGCCTTTGTAAGTCTATAATTTTTTTTTCTTGTCAGTATATTTCTTTTTTCTTTCTGTTTTATTGAGATATGTGTCACACAGCACTATAAAAGTTTACAGTGTATAGGATAATGATTTGATTTACATACATCGTGATGTAATTACCACAATAAGTTTAATGAATATCTATCATCTCATATACATACAAAATTAAGAAAATAGAAAAAAATCCCTTGTCTTGAGAACTCGTGGCTTATTTTCAATAAATTTCATATATAACGTGCTTAGTCACTCAGTCGTGTCTGACTCTTTGCTACCCCATGGAGTGTAGCCCACCAGTCTCCTCTAGGGATTAATCTCCGTGGGGATTAACCAGGCAAGAAGACTGCAGTGGGTTTCCAGGCCCTTTTCCAGGGAATCTTCCCAACCCAGGGATCAAACCCAGTTCTTCTGCATTGCAGGCAGATTCTTTACTGAGTCCCCAGGGAAGTCCAAGATAGAACAGTGCTAATTATATTTAGCATGTTGTACATTACAACTCTAGCATTTATTTATAACTGGGAGTTTGTGCCTTTTGACTATCTTTATCCAGTTCTCCACCACTGCTAATAACTGTTCCAAAACTCTTTACAAGACAAATCTAGTTATGGTTTCCTTTATTTTTTTTTTTTCCTCAAGAGGTTTACTTTTATTTTATTTTTTAATTTTTTTTTTTACTTTACAATATTGTATTGGTTTTGCCATATGGGGAGGGAGGTGGGAAGGGGGTTCAGGATTGGGAACATGTGTACAACCGTGGCTGATATATGGTTTCCTTTATATTGACTTTTTTGGAAAGGATGATTTTAGATTTCCATATACACACCTCTCTCAAATTCCAAAAGATTGAATTTGATGCCCTTTTGATAATTGTTTTATTTCTGGTTATTTGGATTATACCCTTGGGAAAATAGAGAATTCTTAAGCTGAACCTGAGGGGATTTTAAATGTCGTTTCCCCCCCTTTTTTTCCCCCATCTCTGCATTCTGTGCAAATTTCTCATGTTCATCTTCTACATTACTGATTTGATTTTCCAAGGTTACTAACCCTCCTTCACTACTTTCACTGAAAATTTTATTTCTGTTATTACATTTTTGGTTCCCACATAAAACCTCATTATCTTACACATTTTCCTGTTTTCTAATCTCAATGTTTCTTTTTTTATTCATTTTCTGAATTTGTTTCAAAGGAGTCATACATTATGGTACTTATTGAGAACACTAAACACTTTTCAAAACTTTTCTTTCTTCAAATAAGTTGCAAAGATCTCCTTTTCCTCTGCACATCCATAATGATAATGTTTTTTTCCTTGCCTTTTCATAGACTCTTTCCTTATAGGGAGTGGATGGGATGAGTTGATTATAAATTGGATAACTCAAAGTTCCTGAAACTGTTAGTGCCTCAGTTGTGTCCAACTCTGAGACCCCATGGACTAACCACAGCCCACCAGGCTCTTCCATCCATGGGATTCTCCAGGCAAGAATACTGGAGTGGTTGCCATTCCTTTCTCCAGGAGCTCTTCCAAACCCAGGGATTGAACTTGGGTCTCCCACATTGCAGGCGGATTCTTTACCATCTGAGCCACCTACAGCAACTTCCCACTAGCTGTTTCACATACTGTATGTGTTTCAATGCTACTCTCAATTGGCCCAGCCTCTCCTTCCCCTCGCTGTGTCTATAAGTCTGTTCTCTATGTCTGCACCTCTATTCCTGACCTGCAAATAGGGTCATCAGTACCACTTTTCTAGATTCCATATCTACGCATTGGTATATAGTTTCTTTTTGTCTGACTTACTTCATTCCGTATAACAGGTTCTATGTTCATCCACCTCAGCTCAACTGACTCAAATTCATTCCTTTTTATGGATAGTAATATTCCATTGTATATATGTACCACAGCTTCTTTATCCATTCTTCTCATTGATAAACATACCAGTTCTTTTTGATTCAAACTATGAGCTGTCTGGTGAATTGACTCATGTATTCATTGGTGAGATTACAAAAGACTAATGATTTTCAATAACTCTGTGACTATGGCACTAAAATAGCCCAGCCCTCTCATTCTCAGAACATAATAAATATTTGGAAAAATAAAATCTCTATGATGCCTGGCTAATGGGCCATTTTCTGATTCTGTCTGTAGTTATTTCAGTTGCAGGAATAAATGTGCTACCATGGGAACCACTGCACTATATTCTCCCAATCCAGACAATAAACATAAAAAGAAATACTTTTGTTGGGGAAAGGAAGCAGAGGTCTGTTTAATCTCAAAGAGAAACTGCCAATCCATACATTTGTTATTTATCTTAAAACATGCATTCAGATCAGTGAAACCAACAACTCAAAAGCACAAAAGGTCTTACTACATACTTTGAGGCAGGTAGACACACTTTATGCTTATGAGTTACAATTTTTGGTCCTATAGTTCTTTTAGTGAGTAGACATTTCTTCCAGATTTTTTTAAAAATATTTAAATTTATCTAGCTTCTCTTTGGCTGCACTGAGTCTTCCTTACTGCCTGCAGGCTTTCTCTGCTTGCGATGACTGGGGACTTCTCTTCATTGCAGTGACTTCTGTTGTCGCTGAGTATGGGCTCTAGAGCCTGCTGGCTTCAGTAGTTGTGGCACATGGGCTTAGTTAGCCCCACAACATGCGGGATCTTCCCTGACCAGGGACTGAACACTCATCCCCTGCTTTGGCAGGCAAGTTCTTAACCACTGGACCTCCAGAGATGTTCTCTTTCAGATTTTGACAATAACTTGTCCAGGCAAAATTTTAAGTTTTCATCTGTTTGAGAATTGAATCCATGGATATATTTTAGTGTAATATTTGAAGATATTGTGCCAAAAGCTCTTATCCAAATAACACTGAATTCTTGTAAGCCTCGTTATCTTGGGATTTATATGACAAAGGATTCCATGCACCCATTCACCTCATACTTATATTTTTCAACTGGATGGTAGATTACAGCATGTTTATCTTTTCAAGTCTGCCAATGACTGAAGAAATAAAGTGTTATTGTTGTCATAGTTGTTTCCCATGGTGCTATAGAATTGAGGTTGGAATGTTTTTTAATCAGGATTTTAAAGAAATAGTCATAGGGGCATTAAGCAGTCATTCCATCTACTTTGTTTCCAATGAATTTCATTTTCATGGAAAATCTTAACAAGACTGGAATGGAATACATAGAAACATTCCATTACAGGCTTTCAGTACATAACTGTCTCCTTTCCTTTCAATCCTGGATGCTTGCCTAAGCCAAAGGGCTTTGAGGGGCATTATAAAGACACTGTATATAAAGTGCTGCTTTAATAACCTAGACATTTCATAAATGGAAATTCATAACAGGAAGTAACTTGTTATGCATGTGTTGCTGTTCAAGTACAATTTGCATGCAAAGTAAAATCATGCATAGCTAACAGATTTTATTCTGTCAATAATAATGAATGCAACTCACCTTAATGGATGTAGTCCATAGGTAGCTTGGAGCAGAGAACTAGAGGGAGTCATATTGCATTTCAGAGAGGGAGGGAGACAGGTTAGGAAAAAGGGAGGCTAGCAACCCAGAAGAGAATGTTACTGCCGGTTATCACTGAGCTTCAGTGGGAATCCAGAGATGCTAATAGAGAGCAAAGAAAGTTGTCAACAAAAAGACAAATTTGCCTCAGGTCACTTGTGTGTCACCCAAACCATTGAAGAGCTTCAAGGACAGCAGCCCGTGACCCCATCACACTTCTCACTGTCACAAGGTTCTTTCTCATTATTATAAATCTCCCATGTGAAAATCTATGTCTGGCCTTAAGTTTTGATAAACATCGTGCTTCTAACCTAGATAAAATAAGATGTCATGGTTTTCTTGATAGGAGACAGAGGTCACAGAATCATAAAAAAGGATCTCAGTCCAGCAGCCTCGGGCCTATCAAAAGGGAAAAACATCTCAGGCAGAGAGAAGCACTTTATCGTTCATAGAACAGCTCATGTCAGAGCCACCAGTGAAATGTTAGTAAAGGGGTGGACACTGTTGTTTAGCTGCTCAGTCATGTCCAACTCTTTGTGATCCCATGGACTGCAGCACACAAGGCTTCCCTGTCCTTCGTCTCCTGGAGCTTACTCAAACTCATGTCAATTGAGTCAGTGATGCCATCCGACCATCATCCTCTACTGTCCCTTTATCTTCCTGCCTTCACTTATTCCCAGCATCAAGGTGTTTTCTAATGAGTTGGCTCTTTCCATCAGGTGGCCAAAGTATTGGAGTTTCAGCTTCAGAATCAGTACTTCTAATGAATATTCAGGACTGATTTTCTTTCTTTAAGATTGACTGCTTTGATCTCTTTGCTGTCCAAGGGACTCTCAAGAGTCTCCCCAAACACCACAGTTCAAAAGCACCAATTTTTGGTGCTCAGCCTTCATTATGATCCAGCTGTCATATCCATACATAACCACTGGAGAAACCATATTTTTGACTACACAGCCCTTTGTCAGAAAAGTCTGCTTTTTGTCTCTGCTTTTTAATATGCTATCTAGGTTGATCATAGCTTTTTTTTCCAAGGAGCAAGTGTCTTTTAATTTCATGGCTGCAGTCACCATCTGCAGTGATTTTGGAGCCCAAGAAAATAAAGTCAGCAGCTGTTTCCACTGTTTCTCCATTTATTTGCCATGAAGTGATGGGACCAGATGCCATGATCTTAGTTTTCTGAATGATGAGCTTTAAAAGCCAACTTTTTCACTCTCCTCTTTCACTTTCATCAAGAGGCTCTTCAGTTCTTCTTCACTTTCTGCCATAAGGGTGATGTTCTCTGCATATCTGAGGTTATTGATATTTCTCCCAGCAATCTTGATTCCAGCTTGTGCTTCATCCAGCCAAGCATTTCTCATGATGTACTCTGCATATAAGTTAAATGAGTAGAGTGACAATATACAGCCTTGATGTACTCCTTTTCCAATTTTGAACCAGTCTGTTGTTCTAATTGTTGTTTTTCGACCTGTATACAGGTTTTTCAAGAAGCGGGTAAGGTGGTCCAGTATTCCCATCTCTTGAAGAATTTCCCACAGTTTGCTGTGATCCACACAGTCAAATACTCCGTGTAGTCAGTGAAGGAGAAGTAGATGTTTCTAGTGTGAATGAAGATCTGTATATTGAATCTCTGAACAGGATACTCAAGCATGCTGTTGTATCTTGACTTCTTACTTTGACTTGTGTGTCTCTGGCTCAAATAAAAGACTTTTTTGAAAAAGCTCCTAAAATTTTTACTGAGCTTGATACAGTTATTAGCTGCTTGCTTATTCCTGTAAAATAACAATCTGTCATTTTGTAAAGTTAAGATGTTCTTCTGAGCACACTCAGCTTTAAGAAAACTGAGTGATTCTAAGTTTAACATTTCTTCTGAATTTGAAATCAGCTCTTAGTTAACCAATTAAAGAGCCAAGTTGATGTTTACGAACACAAATTTGCAATGAGTGGATAGAAGTCCTGGAGATCTAATGAATGACATAGTGATTACAGGCAATAAACTCTGTAATAGGCTTCCAAGTAGCCAAGAAACTAGATCTTAATCATTCTCAACACAAAAAAAAAGAAATAATAATTATGTACTGTGACAAAGGTGTTAGCTAATACTAAGATGGTGATAACATTGCAATATACCATAACAGCACATTGTATCAAATGTATCAAATCAACACATTTTACACCTTAAGCCTACACTATGTTATATGTCAGTTTTAGCTCAATAAAAATAAATAAAATAAAAGCACACACACAAAAGCCAAATTTCACAATAAATATCTTGCTCAATAATGAGAGTTTTTCATTCCAACTAACCAGTTTATTTCACACTTCTCCAATTATAAAATATTTAACAAAAAGCTTTCTAGAAAAACAGTGTCAAAAAATTCACTGAAAGCAAAGTGTGATTTAAAATAAAAATTTCTGTAATGAGAAGATACATTTTCAGCTCTCCTATTATAAGAAAATGTCCTTGAGGTTACTTGAAAGGAAATCACTGGAAATCTCTACCTAAGACCTAAAGAAACATTCAAGAAAAAAACTGTAGCAGCAATTTTTTCTGGGGGGGTGGGGGGTGGGGGGTCTCAAGTACAAAGTATGCCATATAATGTAAATACTGTGAATAAGATTTCATTCTGTGTGGCAGTATGCTGTTTTTCAAAAATAAGGAATGTATCATATATGGAATCAGAAAAAATGTCTATTTAGTCAAATTTAGAGTTGGAATTATATTTATTTTTCACCTACAGGAACGTATAGTTGGAATTGAACTGTGGTGTTATATGTGTGTGTGTGTGTGTGTGTGTGTGTTTTCAGTTGCATATGACTCTTTGAAACTTTTTCAGGCAAGAATACTTGAGTGAGTTGCCATTTCCTTTCCCAGGGATGGAACCTGCATCTCCTGCATTAACAGGCAGATTCTTTACCGCTGTGCCACCTGGGAAGCCCTGTGGTTATTAAACATATTCAATTAACTGTGTGCTAGCCACAGTTCTCCCTGGATGAGGGCATGGTAACCCACTCCAGTATTCTTGCCTGGAGAATCCCTGTGGACAGAGGAGCCTGGCAGACTACAACCCGTGGGGTTGCAAACAGTCAGACAGAACTGAGTGACTAAGCACAACACGGCACAGCTAGAGTTCTAGGGATTGGATATAGGGCAGTGAGCAAGATAGATAAAGATCCAGCTCTTACAGAATTACATCCTATGGAAAAAGAGTGGTTGAGAAACATTTAGATGGTGAAGAACTATGAAGAAACAGCCTACATGATACAGTGACTGGGAACATTTTTAATTTGGATGCTATGGGAAGTTCTCCATGGGTGCAGTGTTTCACTGGGAATCTGAATGAAGAGAAATAAGCCAAGTAGAGGTGTAGCAGACGATCATTCCAGAGAAGAACAATGAGCATGAAGCACTAAAGGCAGAAACCAGTTTAGCATTTGGGAACTAGAAAGACCTATTCCTGGACTCTGCAGTAGCTGAAGATGTCAGAAAGTGGTCAGCCGGGTGCCTCCGTGAGTATGTTGGGACATTTTCGCAACCTGTTCATTGATCTGTGCTTGTGCTCATTCTCAGTTGCTCTGTTGTATCTGAATCTTTGCAATCCCATGGACTGTACCCTGACAGGCTTCTCTGTACATGGGAATTTTGAAGCAAGAATATTGGAGCAGGTTGTCATTTCCTCTTCCAGGGGATCTCCCTGACCCAGGGATCCAACCCACATCTCCTGCCTTGGCAGGTGGATTATTTATCACTGAGCCACCTGGAAAGACCTCACTGATCTGCAGTGCTTACCAATTTTCAGGTTTCAAGATAATAATTTTACACTCATAAATAATTTTACACTCTCAAAAGTTTCAAGGCTAGCTCACAGAATTCCAGCAGATTTAACAATCCATTGTGAGTCATCCAGTAAAGTAAGGAAACTGGATTGCATCTGTTGGGAGGAAAGCCAAGTAGGATTTTTCTCAGGTTTCTGTTGAAGGGAGACTATCCATCCTATCTTATAGGCAGATAAAACATACAGGAACAACTCAATATTTCCTCTGTTCCCATGACAGGCAACAGGAGTGACTTACCCGATTAGTGGATTTCTGAAAAGAAAGAAGACATGCCAGGTAGTGATCCTTGCAGGCATTCTCTTGTTCAGACCAATGTGAACACAAGGAGACCGCACGCTAACCTGATCACACATGCAAGAGAACAGTTGAAGGTGGTTTTCCCTGGGTAGAGGGGAGGCCACAAAAGTTCAGGGAAGAGAAGTCACAGGTCCACTGCGGTCTCACAACTAGGACGTATTCTCCAATTATCATTACCACTAAGGGTGACAGATCTCTCTGACCCTTGTGTGGACTTCTCAATTCTAAACCCAGTGGGGAGATTAATGGGTGCCATTTGTTTACCCTTACAGCTCAACATTATCATAAGAGACACATGGAGTGAGGCACGAGAATGATCTGATCAAATTTGTGTTTTATATGAATAGAATGCAGTGTCGGAGAAGGACAGGGAGAAGTTGGTGAGAGACATCCTTTCTAAAGAGCTGTAATTTAACAGAGCTCATAGCATGAGAGGAAATCAGAAATTAAAAGGTCAAGGAATAGTATTTCTGGCAGAGAGCAAAGATGCTCTGATAAGAAAGAGCTTGGTAAATTATAGAAACTGACAGAAGCCAATATGATTGGAACACAATGAGGAAGAGAATGAAGGGAACCTGATGGGGTGAGAGCAAGGCAGGGCCAGACTGTGCAAGGCCCTGTCAAGGCTGAACAAATTTGAAAAACGTGCTTCCCCAGAGCAGGTTCATTAGGAAAAAAAGTGTTCTTCTTGGGAAGGAAAATTAGAAAAAGGTTCTCCATCCTTTCTGTTGATATAACCCTAAGCTCTGGAACAGAACTTGGGTAGCAGCAAGCTGGAGGAAGAAAGACAGGCAGTACAACCAACCACATGAAAACAAAGTGGGATTGATTTCAAGTGATGGGGAGAGTGGCTAAAGAGTTTGAGCAAGTGACAAAAACAGGAAGGATACAGTTTAGGACACCATGGTGCTTGAGTTTCACTTTTGACTCCTTTGCTAGGGCTAGATGTTAAACTTTGGTGTGTCTTCACTTCCCTATCTATCCGTGACTGCATGCTAAGTTGCTTCAGTCATGTCTAACTTTTTGCGGCCCTATGGACGACAGACCACCTTGCTCCTTTGTCCATGGGATTCTCCAGGCAAGAATATTGGAGTGGGTTGCATGTCTTTCTCCAGAGGATCTTCCCAACCTAGAGTTCAAACCCACTTCTCCTGCGTCTTTGGCATCTACTGTGTCTCCAACATTAGCATATAGGTTCTTTACCACATGTGTGACCTGGGAAGCCCTCCCTATCTCTAAGATAGGCATATAATTATGGGGTCAGTTCTTTGAGGGATTGCTATTACTAAATATGTGCAATACATGTGAAGCACTTAGAACTGTGCCTGAAATAAAGCAAGTGTTTCATAAGTGTTTACTAAGATTATTATCTAAATTATAGGTTTGAAATATTATCTGGCTAATGTCTTGAGAATAAACTTTAGAGGACAAAGAATAGACATAGAAAACCAATGAGAAATCCCTTGTATTATTGCAAGTGAAAGATGATGGTCTTTGGACCAGAATAACTTTAATGGATATGTAATTATGTGATAATTGATATTCAAATATAGTAACAGATATCATTGATATCAATATGGGCTTCCCTCATAGCTCAGTTGGTAATGAATCCACCTGCAATGCAGGAGACCCTGGTTTGATTCTTGGGTCATGAAGATCCCCTGGAGAAGGGATAGGCTACCCACTCCAGTGGGCTTCCCTGGTGGTGCAGAGGTTAAAGCATCTGCCTGCAATGTGGGAGACCTGGGTTCAATCCCTGGGTTGGGAAGATCCCCTGGAGAAGGAAATGGCAACCCACTCCAGTACTCTTGCGTGGAGAATCCCGTGGACAGAGGAGCTTGGTGGGCTACAGTCCACGGGTCACAGAGTTGGACATGACTGAGTGACCTCACTTTCACCCACTCCAATACTCTTGGGCTTCCCTTGCAGCTCATCTGGTAAAGAATCTGCCTGCAATGGGAGAGATCTGGGTTTGATCCCTGGGTTGGGAAGATCCCCTGGGAAAGGGAAAGGCTAACTCCAGTATTCTGGCCTGGAGAATTCCATGGGCTATATAGTCCATGGGGTTGCAAAGAGTCAAACACGACTGAGTGACTTTCACTTTCACTTCACTTCAAAAACATGAGAAACCTTTTAAAACACTGACATAATACCTTCATCACACTTTGAAACACTGATAACTTCTTACTGTTGTCAAATATCAAGCCGGTGCTTCAAAATTCTATATTGTCTAATCTTTTAGTTAGTTCAACTAACAATGTCTATCTTTCCTCTGTACTTGGTGAAAAAAAAAAAAAAAAAGGATACTCCTTTAGCATATCCTTCTATCTGGATTTTGCTATTGCATCCCACAATGCTATTCAGCATGTTTCTCTATCCTGTTTCCCTGTATATCAGTACTTTAATGTATATATATTTATCTACATTGTCTTATTAGTATTTAATCTACATTTAATCTGCATATTCTCATTAGTTCTGCCTCAATCATTCTACAGAGGAGGCTTATATTTCTGTAAGAAGATGCATGCCAGACACACACAAAAGACCTTTATGATTTTGAATGATAGTATCTGTTTTATTTACTCTCTAGTAGATTCTTCAAGGAAATCTTGTGGTAATGTTATTTCTTGAGATATTAATATCAAAATAATCATGGAATTCCCTGGCAGCTCAGCAGTAAAGAATCCACCTGCAATGCAAGAGATGCTGGTTAGATCCCTGGGCAGGGAAGACTGCCTGAAGAAAGAAATGGCAACCCACTTCAGTATTCTTGCCTGGAGAATTCCATGCACAAAGGAGCCTTGCAGGCAACAGTTCAGGGGTTTTGCAACAGGGGTTGCAAAGAGTTGGACATGACTTACCAACTAAACAATGTTCTATATACTCTCTAGTAGGTTTTTTAAGGAAATCTTCAATTCATTTCATTCACTCAGTTATGTCTGACTCTTTGTGACCCCATGGACTGCAGCATGCCAGGCTTCCCTGTCCATCACCAACTCCAAGAGCTTGTTCAAACTTATGTCCATCACATCTGTAATGCCATCCAACCATCTCATCCTCTGTCATCCCCTTCTCCTCCCTCCTTCAATCTTTCCCAGCATCAGGATATTTTCTAATGAGTCAACCCTTCACACCAAAGTATTGAAGCTTCAGAATCAGTCCTTCCAATGAATATTCCGGATCTTGCCATAATATTACTTTCTGAGATATTAAAATAATCATGATAGAATTTCTGATGCCTTTAAATTTAAATCTGGCTGCAATGCAGGAGACTTGGGTTGGGAAGATCTGCTGGAGAAAGGAAAGGCTACCTCCTCTGGTATTCTGGCCTGGAGAATTCCGTGGACTGTATAGTCCATGGGGTTGCAATGAGTCAGACATGACTGAGCGACTTTCACTTTCACTTAAATTTAAAGGCTAGTTTAAATAGATATAAAATCCTAAGCTCATGTTTTCTTTCTTTGATTCCATTTGTCTTTTGGCATAAACTACTGATGTTAAAAAGTCTGATGACAATTCAGTTTCTTTCCTTGTTAAGAGACTTTGTTTTAACTCTGGATGCAAAGGAATTTCTTTTTATTTTCTATTATATTTTAAGTCACAGTTTTACTAGCCTATATCTTGGTATTACCTACTCCAGTTGGATTTTTCCCAGGTGTGTGGCTAATCATTTTAATATGTACTTTTGTATATTTATTTCTAGGAAGTATTGTTGATGGTAATACCTGGCTTTTGTTCTGTAACGTGGCTTCCCTTTTCTTCACTGTTCTGTTACCATGCATTGAACAGGTCTTCTTTGTTTATCTTCTGTGTCACTTTTCTTGATACTTTATGTCTTTCTTACTTGCTTTTGGATTTTAAGATAGTTTTCTTCTCCCTCTATTTCTTTTAAAAACTTTTAAGAAGTGTTTACTTGCTCTTCTGTTAGTTTAGACTTTCTGTTCAGTTCAGTTCAGTCGCTCAGTCGTGTCCGACTCCTTGCGACCACAAAAATCGCAGCACGCCAGGCCTCCCTGTCCATCACCAATTCCCTGAGTTCACTCAGACTCACGTCCACTGAGTCCGTGATGTCATCCAGCCATCTCATCCTCGATCGTCCCCTTCTCCTCCTGCCCCCAATCCCTCCCAGCATCAGAGTCTTTTCCAATGAGTCAACTCTTCTCATGAGGTGGCCAAAGTACTGGAGTTTCAGCTTCAGCATCATTCCTTCCAAAGAACACCCAGGGATGATCTCCTTCAGAATGGACTGGTTGGATCTCCTTGCAGTTCAAGGGACTCTCAAGAGTCTTCTCCAACACCACAGTTCAAAAGCATCAATTCTTCGGCTCTCAGCTTTCTTCACAGTCCAACTCTCACATCCATACATGACCACAGGAAAAACCATAGCCTTGACTAGACGGACCTTAGTCGGCAAAGTAAGGTCTCTGCTTTTGAATATACTATCTAGGTTGGTCATAACTTTTCTTCCAAGGAGTAAGCGTCTTTTAATTTCATGGCTGCAGTCACCATCTGCAGTGATTTTGGAGCCCCAAAATAATAAAGTCTGACACTGTTTCCACTGTTTCCCAATCTATTCCCCATGAAGTGACGGGACCGGATGCCATGATCTTCATTTTCTGAATGTTGAACTTTAGGCCAACTTTTTCACTCTCCACTTTCACTTTCATCAAGAGGCTTTTGAGTTCCTCTTCACTTTCTGTCATAAGGGTGGTGTCATCTGCATGTCTGAGGTTATTGATATTTCTCCCAGCAATCTGGATTCCAGCTTGTGTTTCTTTCAGTCCAGCGTTTCTCATGATGTACTCTGCATAGAAGGTAAATAAGCAGGGTGACAATATACAGCCTTGATGTACTCCTTTTCCTATTTGGAACCAGTCTGTTGTTCCATGTCCAGCTCTAACTGCTGCTTCCTGATCTGCATACAGATTTCTCAAGAGGCAGGTCAGGTGGTCTGGTATTCCCATCTCTTTCAGAATTTTCCACAGTTTACTGTGATCCACACAGTCAAAGGCTTTGGCATAGTCAATAAAGCAGAAATAGATGTTTTTCTGGAACTCTCTTGCTTTTTCCATGATCCAGTGGATGTTGGCAATTTGATCTCTGGTTCCTCTGCCTTTTCTAAAACCAGCTGTGACTTTCTGTTACAAGTGGCTATTTCTCTTATTTCTAATTCTTTCCTAAGTTCCAAAATTCTCCCTCCAGTCGTCTCATCTCTGAGTGATTCTCTTTATTATTTTATGTGCTTGTTGATAGTTTCTACTACTTTTCCATCAGCTTGCTTGAGAATTTTAGGTTACAGTGTGTGATAGTGTTCACCTGCTTTTGTGGACGTGTTTGCTGAAATGCCTTCATTGTCTGTGGAAGAGTTACTCTGCTTCCCTCACTCTTGTTCCCATGGTCATATATTCTCTTTTAATAAAAACCACAGATGTGGGAATTTATTGCCATGGTATTCCAGTTCTGATAGTGCTGTGAGATGGTTTTTCTGGTGCTCTTCACAGGAGAATGTGAACCCCACTATCTTTTTTTCACAGATTTCTAGAACCTACAATCTTCTACAATTTCTCCTACAATCTTCTTTCAGTGCTAAAATTGTAGCCTTGCCCTTGTTGAAATCTCTGCCTGCTTCTCCTCCCCTTTTTATCTGCTCCTTCCCTCTTTTTTCTGATTCTTCTCTTTTCCTTCTCACTCTTATCCTTGTTCTATCCAATTTAGCTTCTACTTCTAGCCATTTCTCTGTTCTCCATTTTGTCCTGGAAAATTGCTTTGGCTTGTTCCTAGATCTAGACTGCTCCAGCACTACCCAACTCTTGCTCTTACAAGTGAGTTTGAGCTACCAAGTTTCTTCCCCCAGGCCTGATTCCTATTTGCAGATTGGCCAGACATGTTTCCTTGAGAATCTACAGGGAACCTAGGTGTTCTGTGCCTTTGTTGGTCAAAATCCCTTTACCTTTTGTCTGTCACTACACATACCTGTCACTACACATAACCTGTTGGTTCCCTAGGCCTCCATTTTTTAAAAATTTGATGTATGTGGGGGTTTCATACCTTATGTATAGGAAATTTGGGAGAGATTTGATAACCATGTCACAACCCTACAATCTCTCCTGCAATCATTTCCCATCCTTGCAACCATTCAAGAAGTAAGAAGGGAAGTTTTATTACTTCCATTGCATATATGGAGAAACTAAAGCTAGGAGATATTTAAAACCTTAAACAAATTCTCAGAAATAGAAAGAGGCAAAGACAGGATTTGAACCTGGGTCTATCTGACTCCCAAACTCATTTCTTTGCACTACAAAAATATTTTTCCTATTATCATTGGGAGTAGGGTTGCACTTTCTTTGTCTATTATTTCTTGGTATGAAAAGACCAAGAAGGTCTGAAAAGAGACTCACTGAACACTGGAGTAGGAAGGGTCCTAAGACAAGGCTGTACGTGCTGTGGTTCTTCCCTAAGTCACCTTCACTGAACCAAATTTTCTTGGAAAAAAAGGGACTCTAGACTTAAGTCTTCACTGTCCAGCTGGATAAATAAACATTGAAAACAGTTTAAGAAGTGTGTTTAACTTGTTCAGTAATTAAGATAGATCTCTGTCTGTGATGGTTTGCACACGGTCCTGCACAGAACTAGGGCTGCAGGTGCAACGCATGATCTCTTAGTGTTTCTTTTAGAAATATAATCTCTGATTGTGTAAATTCACTACTTCAAGTCCACTGAGTTTAGGCTGAGTGGGGTCAAGGTTTAAGGAGAGATAGGCAATGTTCTGAACTACTTCTAAGAAAGAAATGAACGGCTGATTGGACCCCAAACCTATCTGAAGACAGGTCACAGGAGTCATACATGAGACAATCACACATAATCTGTTCTCTGCTCTATGAATAGGCCAAAGTGAAGTAGATGTTCAGAATATTACTCAGATACTCAGATTTTATAATACCAGGTGAACAGTGAGGTCAGGGGATGGTTAGAGATGAAGGCATTGCTCCAAGGAACTGATCCTTGAGTCAGGAGGGAATTCACAAAGGCACCAAACAGCAGCCAGTGATTCTATATGGAAGATGAAATAAATACAGGAAGTCACTGAGTCCCACACCATAAGCATTCATTCATATTATTTTGCTGAATTTCCTTTTAGTGAAGGAGGGGAAAAAGGATCCTGGAACATATTTGGCCCACTTTAATTCATTTACATTCATGTCAGATTAATTATTTATACCTAATTTGCTAGAATTCAATGTTTAATTTTTAAAAATTAATGCCTTAGTAGTATTTTAATAAATAATATCTAATAGCTAGTAAAGATCATTCAAAATACACAGTAACTTAATTTCATGGTACAATATTTTTTGTGGCCCCATAAACAGAGACAAAATATTGCCTACAAGGAAACTCAGAACTTGGACTCATTTACAAAACACATCCTTAGTTCTTCCTGTATTGTTAGTATTATTAAAAGTACCTCTGCACCCTCTTAGAATCTGTAACTCAGAATAATTTTGTAAAGCAAAAATATCTACAGGAAGAACAACCCAATTTCCAAAGGTAAAAACAGTACTCTATTCCCACATACACACCTGAGTCTTAAGAGAAATTTGGGATAACCATATAGCATGTTTAATGATCAGTTTCATATGTGTGTGTGTGTGTATTTATCACAAACTAGTAAGCATTACAACTTTCACTACTTCATCTAATTATTATCTTCCCATATTTTCCACAGAATCAACTATGAAAAAGGCCAATCTGACAACACCACTTTTAGAAGAGAAGGAAATGTACACAAAATTAATAAAAGTTCATGATGAAAATTCAACCTTTTTATGACATAAGGAAGAATTATAAAGAGTAGAGATATGCATGTGTTATTTTAACAGTTAATTTTATTAGTACACAAGTTTAGACTGAACAAAATTTACAATTCTAAATGAATAGCCTGATTGGTTTACACACAGTCAAACATGTGTGACCCAATATAGTCCCCACCCACCTTTTTAGCCCTCTGTGCTATCTCTTCCCAGCACCACCGAGTTCCACTTACATGAGTCTTTTTCCATGGTCTTCTTAAGAGTCATGCCTCCTGATCCCTTTTTGTCTCCTTGCTTTTTCTTCTCCTTACCACGTTCTTTCCCCACACTGCTTTTTGTACAGATTTTTACTTTCCCTAATAACTCAAGCCAGATGCAACACTTTATAAATCAAAATTAGCCCCCTCTCTGGGCTTCCCAGGTGGTGCTAGTGGTAAAGAACCCACCTGCCAATGCAGAAGATATAACAGACACAGATTCGATCCCTGGGTCAGGAAGATCCCCTGGAGGAGGTCATGGCAACCTATTCCAATATCCTTGCCTGAGGAATCCCACGGACAGAGGAGCCTGGCTAGCTACTGTCCATGGGTTTGCAAAGAGTTGGACACTACTGAAGTGACTTAGCATGCACGCACGTACCATCCCTTCTGTGCTTCTACTCCCCCTATACCTACACAGAACATTGCAGACACTTGTTTCATAACAACTAGCTAGTTATACAGTCCTTCTTTACTTATCTCACACTAAAGCATTCGTCTCCCTTGCAGGACATTTGGTCTTGTCCAAATTGTCCTTTGAGAAATTTGGTGCACAGTAAAAGAACCATATGCGGTACTATCCAAAATGTCTATTGAGGCATTTGATACATGCCAAAATGTCTTCAATATTTGTCCCTACCCAAAACATCCATTGAGTCATTTGGTCCATGATTCATCAAATAATACAAACATTTGAGTTTATCAAAATATTATTTAGATTTTTCTTACTGTCATTCGTGATGAATTTTGGATTTCACATTTATTTTTGTTCTACCTTGTCATAAAGTTCAGCAAGGTTACTCTTAAGTCAATGAGCAGTTGCTTTAAAGCATATATTGACGTGATTATTGGCTTTTTTTATTAGGTATATCTGCTAACAACTTTGGTTACACAAATTTCATTTTGTTGATATCATCATGAAGTTGCTTGTTGTATCTGAGTGTGATCACCAAGAATCTGGGTCATAACTTGTTCATGGCTTTGTTATTCATCTTTTCACACTTCAATAAACCTTCACTTTGAAGGATAATGCACACCATCAGCTTCTGAAATTTGCCATGCCAGCCTTCCACTGCACTGTTTGTCCTGGGATTGTTGTTCAGGGCTGATGTATAAAAATCCCAAGTTTTCTGAGGAAATCAAGATTCCCATGGTCTTATTTTGCCTCTGCCCTGCCTTCCATGGACATATACGTTCTCAACAGAGTCCACTAGGTCATTCATACTTTTTTCTTCATTCTCCACAAAGTCCTCAAAGATTTCATTGACCTCCCGCAAAAGTACAAATAGAAGTTCAAACAACCTGGATGCACACTTATGTGTGTTACTTTCCATTTTCATATATTGGATTAGCCAGAAAGTATTTCATAAGATGGTATGGAAAAACTTGAATGAATTTTTTGGCCAACCCAATACTTTCATGTTAGATCCAAAGAAGACACATTTTTTTTTCCCCCACAGTGATTGTGAAAAGTGCAACAATCATCCTTTTGCTTACACATTTGATATGAATATTTGAATCATATCTATATTAGCAATCTCAAAATCCATCATGCTCAATGAAGTGTTAAAAATGCAAGTATTTTTCATATGTATATTTGTAAAGGTCTTCTCACATTTTCACTGTTAGTACATCAATGAACGGTATCATACAACTCAATATTATATCACAAGGTAAATAAATTTAGTAAATGATCTTGGTAATGTCTTGAAGGTGTCACCACTTAACAATGTGGTTCTGATTCTTAAATATCAAATCTTGTCATAAGTTTTATAAATAAGATCTGTTTTGTTCTCTTGAGCACTGGAATTGTACATAAAAGAAGAAGGTTCTCCCCATCTGATCACTTTATGCTCTGCTGGAATTTCATATCTGTACAAGGAAGTGGGTTTGGCAGTTAATCTCTGTTTTGAATTCTATTTACTCGCCTCCTTAATGAGTTTCTGGTAACATTAATAAGACCTCTTCAACACAAATATCATGAGAATTCTTTGAGGTACCTGCAATGCTGCTGCTTTTCGTTCTTCTTCTGTTACAGGTTTTACCCTGTTTATGGTTTTCTTTACTTCCCCTTCAACACTCAGGTCCTGCTGATATTATCTTGTCCCATTTTTAATGACTGTAATGTCTTCCAGTATTATCTTGACTGGTTGTATATGAGGCACTGAAGATTCTCCTCTCTTCACAGATCCCTGTTAAAGGAATTAAAAGTATTTCAAGGAGGCATTGACTTTTATTTTGATGGGAATACTTTTCCTGCCGTACTCCACTGAGAAATTTCAAACAAAAATCTCATATCGCTAAGTACAAAAGAATTTTTTTCTTCTTCTTTTTAAGTCATCTAACCAATGGCTTCTGGTTTACTGGTAAAGAAACCTTACTAACATTTTATGGATTCAGCACCTCAGCCAGTAGGCAGGTACCAGCTGAGGGCATATTAGTCCATGCTGATTGGTAGGCTAACATGGAAATCACACCCACTAAAACCCCTTCAAATAACAGCAGACATCTCCTTCAGTCTACTGGATCATGCCTCTATAGGATGTCAATTCAAGGGAAACACCACTCATTAACCCTGGGCAATGGGATAGTTTTGGGGGGTTAATTGGGTGCTCAGTATCCCCCTTATGGATGCTTGCTATTATACCTGATCGCTGTGTGGTGGAGAGCCACAGCCATTTTCACTCCTCCTTAACAAGCAAGATGCTCTGTAAAGTGTTTGCTCAATGCATTCTAGGTTGTTTGACATAGTGGCTTGATCAAGTTCCTCCTATCAAATTCCTTTCTTATTGAACAATCCAGCCACATTCAGGCAAATGCTCAGTGACATATTAATGCAACTTGCATAGAGAAATCCCATCTTCAAATTATCCTCTGTACATTTCTCTAAATGTAGGACTCTCTTCCTCCATTGAGGTTCAATAGATCAGTCATGTCTGACTTTTTGCAACCTGATAAACTGCAGCGCGCTAGGCTCCCCTGCCCTTCACCATCTCTCAGAGTTTGCTCAAACTCATGCCCATTGAGTTGACGATGCCATCCAACCATCTCATCCTCTGTCATCCCCTTCTCCTCCTGCCCCCAATGTTTCCCAGCATCAGGGTCTTTTCCAATGAGTCGGCTCTTCACATCAGGTGACCAAAGTATTGGAGCTTCAGCTTCAGCATCAGCCCTTCCAATGAATATTCAGGGCTGATTTTCTTTAGGATTGACTGGCTTGATCTAACTGCCTCTAATTCTAGGGCTCTCTTCCTCCATATATATGGTTAATATAAACCCCACTCTCCTGCAGCATCCGAACCCCAATCCATCTACTTTAACCATCGGTGCAATTAACAGCTAGACTAAGAATGGTTATTATTGACCATACAGCCACAATACAATTATTGAACAAATAAAACATGATATTATTTTATATATTGATCCTGTAAACCAACGGTATAAGTAGACTTTATGAGCCATTTGAACCCAAGGTTGTTTTCTTTCTTTTTTTTTTTCTTTTTCTTTTTTTTTCCTTCAATATGCCAGCAAATTTGGAAAACTCAGCAGCCAAGGTTGTTTTCTAAGTGTGGACAATTGTGACAGAAGTGTCGTCCCTGATCACTCAGTTGGTAAAGAATCTGCCTGCAATGCAAGAGACCCTGAATTCCTGGGTCAGGAAAATCCCCTGGAGAAGAGATAGGCTACCCACTCCAGTATTCTTGGGCTTCCCTTGTGGCTCAGCTGGTAAAGAATCTGCCTGCAATGTGGGAGACCTGGGTTCAGTCCCTGGGTTGGGAAGATCCCCTGGAGAAGGGAAAGAGTACCTACTCCAATATTCTGGCCTGGAGACTTCCATGGACTATATAGTCCATGGGGTCACAGAGAGTTGGACACGACTGAGTGACTCTCACTTTCACTTTTTTCAAGTATCTCAGAGGACATTTTGGACAAAGCCAAATGTCCCCTAATCATGAGCTCGTCTCCAAGCTAAATTCTTCTAAACATTGCTGTATCTATAGTATCTTAAGTAAGTCCTGGCAGGGACAAGTAATTCACATTTTTGTCATCCATTCTGTTTATCTCATTAAGGCAAAAATATTCTTGGGTGAGGTGTTTATATTTATTCATGGAACTGTCTGTTTGAAATCTCTACTTGAGAGATCCTTCAGAAAACTATGGTCCTTATATTCACCTTCCCTGTCTAAATTGGTCTTTTGCATTTCAATAAGTAATATCACACTCCATAGAAATATAAGGATTTCTTTTACTTTTCTTCAACCCAACACCCAAACTTTCAGCAAATTAAGTTGGTTCCAACACTGAAAATAAACTTTGAGCCCATAGCTAGGTATAGTATGCTAAACTACTATCAACCTTTATCTGGACTCCTGCCATAGCCTCCTAAGTGACCCTATTTTATTGTTGTCTCCTTCTAGTCTATCCTTCTTAAGTAGCAGAAGCATCTTTTAAAGTGAAAATAAGATAATGCCATCTCGTTTTTAAAATGTTTACTTAAAATAGTAGCTTCTTGTTCCACTTATGTTAAAATTCCACCTGGTTATCATGAATTATAAGTAGGGCTGCTAGAATTAGCAAATAATAATAGAGGACACTCATCTAAATTTGAATTTCAGATAAACAATGAATTATTTTAGTATAAGTATGTCATGCAATCTCTGAGATATAGAAAAAAAGATATTAGTCATGTGAAATTCAAATATTACTGGGCATCTTGTATAGAATTATCTTGCAATTCTAGTTTTAAGGCTCAGTAAAATCAGGCTATTGTTTGACTTTCTAACTTTATTTGGTATTGTGCCTGTGTGTGTTCAATTGTGTCAAACTTTGCGACCCCATGGACTATAGGCTTTCAGGATCCTCTGTCCAGGGAACTTTCCAGGCAAGAATCCTGGAGTGGGTTGCCATGTCCTCCTTCAGGGAATTTCCCAATCCAGTGACTGAATCCATGACTCTGCATCTCCTGCATTGGCAGGTTGGTTCTTTATCATTTGTGCCACCTGGTGAGCCCATTGCCTCTCACCTACCATGCACAGCTCTTACTAACATGCTGACAGTTCCTAGAATATGCTGTTTATTCCCATGACAGTGGTTCTGCATTTGTTGTCCCTCTACCTATAGCATTTCCCCAGTCTTTTTATGCTTAATTCTTTCTGATCACTCAACTATCAACTTGAATGTTGTCCCTCAAAGAAGCCCTCTCTGACCATCTATTTCTGCATTATTGACTATGCCAAAGCCTTTGACTGTGTGGATCACAATAAACTGTGGAAAATTCTGAAAGAGATGGGAATACCAGACCACCTGACCTGCCTCTTGAGAAACCAATATGCAGGTCAGAAAGCAACAGTTAGAACTGGACATAGAACAACAGACTGGTTCCAAATAGGAAAAGGAGTATGTCAAGGCTGTATATTGTCACCTTGCTTATTTACCTTCTATGCAGAGTACATCATGAGAAACATTGGGCTGGAGGAAGCACAAGCTGGAATCAAGATTACCGGGAGAAATATCAATAACCTCAGATATGCAGATGACACCACCCTTATGGCAGAAAGTGAAGAACTAAAGAGCCTCTTGATGAAAATGAAAGAGGAGAGTGAAAAAGTTGGCTTAAAACTCAACATTCAGAAAACTAAGATCATGGCATCCGGTCCCATCACTTCAGGGCAAATAGATGGAGAAACAGTGAAAACAGCTGCTGACTTTATTCTCTTGGGCTCCAAAATCACTGCAGATGGTGATTGCAGCCATGAAATTAAAAGATGCTTACCCCTTGGGAGGAAAGTTATGACCAGACTAGACAGCATATTAAAAAGCAGGGACATTACTTTACCAACAAAGGTCCATCTAGTCAAGGCTATGGTTTTTCCAGTAGTCATGTATGGATGTGAGAGTTGGACTGTAAAGAAAGCTGAGCACCGAGGAATTGATGCTTTTGAACTGTGGTATTAGAAAAGACTCTTGAGAGTCCCTTGGACTGCAAGGAGATCCAACCAGTCCATCCTAAAGGAGATCAGTCCTGATTATTCATTGGAAAGACTGATGCTGAAGCTGAAACTCCAATACTTTGGCCACCTGATGCAAAGAACTTACTCATTTGAAGAGACCCTGATGCTCAGAAAGATTGAAGGCAGGAGGAGAAGGGGACAACAGAGGATGAGATGGTTGGATGGCATCACTGACTCGATGGACATGAGTTTGAGTAAGCTCCGGGAGTTGGTGATGGACAAGGAGGCCTGGCGTGCTACAGACCATGGGGTCACAAAGAGTCAGACACTACTGAGAGACTGAACTGAACTGACCACCTGAACTGATCACAGTGCTGAGTTTATTTTGTTCACAGTACTTATGACAGTTCAGTAAATCCTTTTTGATTGCTTATTTATCTCTTTCTTGTTTATTCAGTTCAGTTCCGTTAGTAGCTCAGTCATGTATGACCATTTGCAACCCCATGGACTGCAGCACGCCAGGCTTCCCTGTCCATCACCAACACCTGGAGCTTGCTCAAACTCATGCCCATCAAGTCAGTGATGCCATCCAAGCATCTCATTCTCTGTCATCCCCTTCTCCTCTTCCCCTCAATCTTTCCCAGCATCAGGATCTTTTCAAATGAGTCAGCACTTTGCATCAGGTGTCCAAAGTATTAGAGTTCCAGCTTCAACATCAGACATTCCAATGAACACTCAGGACTGATATCCTTTAGGATGGACTGGTTGGATCTCCTTGCAGTCCAAGGGACTCTCAAGAGTCTTCTCCACCACCACAATTCAAAAGCATCAGTTCTTGGGTGCTCAGCTTTCTTTATAGTACACCTCTCACATCCATACATGAATACTGGAAAAACCATAGTTTTTCTTGTTTATAGTTTTATTAAATAATTTTCTATATAAATTTCTTCTATGAAGGTAGACACTTGTCTGTCTCATACAGGATAAGTTGAATATTTATTGAATGGGTGTAGAAAGGAAAAAGGAAATTCAGCTCCAATAGATTTCAATTTAATGTCTGGCCTCAGTGCTAGGATAGACTTTAAAGTAAAGACTGAGTCTGATTGCCAGGGTTTAAAATCCCAGTTCTTACAGTGTGGGTAACTTGTGAACACGTCATCTAATATTAAAAGTTTTAAAAGCATTATTTCTTCATTGTTAAATTTAGAATAATAGTGGTACCTGCCCCATAAGGCTACAGTAAAAATTAAAAGAGAAATTTTTTCACACCCAGTAGATAGAAAATATTGAGTAAATGTTAGATATTACCATCACTATTGCTGTTGATATTCTATAAGCAAGCCAATTTACCATCGATTCTTTAGACACTCTCCAGATTCATAACACATTCAAGTTTTGATCTGAGAAGTTTACTTAAAAAAAATAATGCTTAATAAAGGGTGACTTAAAAAGTGAGCAAATGTGGAAAAAAGCTACAGAAATATTTCCCTCAGTAAACTAGGGTAAACAGGAACAAGTCAAAAACAAAGAGTAACACAAATAGTAAAGAACTATTTGCCCTATCTGAACTTTAATATTCTCAGGGCCTTCCAGGGGGATGCAAGAAAAAAAGAAAAAATAATTGTTCTATTTTCCACCTCTTCTAGTGTCATTGTCTAATTCGCTTATCAGAATGAACTTGATAGGGCCAGAAAAAATAAATAAATACAAAGTAAGTAAAAAAAAAGGGGCGGGGATTGTTGACCCAATGATGTTATTGCAGGGACAGGCAAGCATTCCAGGACTGCCACTATGAAGGCATCTGATCCCTATTATCTCATGGGGGAACTGTCAGGATGGCCTTTCTGATGGCGAGAGTCCGAGATGAGCAAATATCTGAGAGAGAAACCCGACGTGTTTCTGAATAAAAACGAAGGGACTTATTAAGCAAATCCAAGGATATTTTAAACACATTCTACTTTCTCAATTTTGTTCAAAATGGATGAACCCCAGAATCCAGATGTTTTTGTATAATTTCAAAGTTAAACAAATTTTTTTTGCAGATACAAAGTTACTGATTTAAGTGTAATTTTCCAACACTACAGAGAAGGAAGGAAAAAAAAATATTCCATTATATGACGCTAATTGTTAGAGAAATTTAGGTCTTAAAAATCAATCTTTCCTTCCCAGAATAGAGAGAGAAGAAAAACTAAAAATCACTCCAAACTATTTTCGTTCTCTCAGACCAGAACATAAAGAGGTTTGTTCATTTTCAATTGAATTAAAAATAAAGTTGTGGGGATGAGGAACAGTATATCAACTTTCTGTTCAAAATGCATGTTTTCAACATTAGATGTAGTATCATAAACATGATGCTATTGTAACTGAAATCAAGCTCTGGGTACTCTGCCAAATGCATGTTTTTAGGCATGCAAATAGTCTCCTTTTAAAACATGCATTTATAACTCACTCTGAAAAAATTATTCAAAAGGATTCCTTCATTCCCTTTTAAGTCCACTGTTTTTACAACCAGATCATCCCAGGAATATTATTGAGCTTAGCATAATATGGCTTTCATTTGACTAGCCACTGCCCATTATACTGTAAATACCAAAGGTTATTCTTGACCAAACAAATTTACCTAAGAGAAAATAAGAAAGTCAAAGAGAGATCTTGCCTTAACTAATCAACCATTTACTTGTTTCTGAAGTTCCATAATCAGACATTTAAGTGTAATCGTATAATGGAAGGAGAAAGAAATTACAGACTAAACTTCAAAGCAGCCATTAGAAAATGACACAGAAGTGCTGTTCTTTATTAGCTGAATATGTGAGGATTGGATTCTTCCCATACCCTCCTTTCAAATTATAGCATAATGTCTTTGGAAGATAGTCATAGTTGCCTAGGAAATTCAGTCAAGATTATCCAGTTAGATAATGCCGTAATCATTGGCTTGAAACATTTTCAATGGTGTAAGTTTATAATCAAATTATAGGTATTATAAATGGCACAATAAGAATAATTCATACATAAATATATCTATTAATTATTTGTCCGTAACTAAAGGCCTACTTTCAAGGCAGCCCATTATCCACTGAATAGAAAGAACTGATAACTGTCAGAGTATAATTAGAAAATGCTGAGTTATGTTGGTAAACTTGAAGGCATATTCATATACATCCAACCATGCATTATATTATGCAGCAAAATGAATTTTCAGTAATATACCTCATCTAACAACTTATCATTAAAACTCATGATTTATTTTACATATACTGAAAGGTGCATACTTTAAGTTGATTTGATGACCTAAAAACACACTAAGGACATGAATGAATTGGAATCTCCAATCATATCTAATATGCAAAAGAGGAGTATTTTAAGCCTGATAGTATCCAGTCAACATATAAATACATTTAACCTCATTATAAAATAAAAAGTCATCAGTTATGCAAAGCTGTGTAATGTCAGCATGACTGGCAAGCTTTTTCACAATAACTATACAAAATGAGCTTTTAGCTCAAACTTAGGCAAAATAATGAATATTGAACTCAGGTTTTCTTGGCTTCTCTTCCAGACTCCTCCATGTATTTTCAATATGAGCATATGAACTTGAGCTTATGATTCAGTTTCTCTGGATCTCAATTAACTCCTGTGTAAAATGAGGACAACTTGCCTTATGGGATGTTTTTGCTAACAAGTCAATATTGCTGGCATTTAGCACATGCTCAGAAGTGTTATTTCCTTTTACCTCTTGAGAATGAAGCAAGGATGGTCAACCTTCACAAGTTGAGGAGAGAGGCTTGAGCTTTTAAAGGACACTGAGAATCACTGCAAACTTGAGTTTGTATTAATGTTTGATATGGTTCTAGTTCAACATTCCAGATACTCCAAAACAAGCAACTAGCCTTCCTTCCAAGTTAGAATGTTCTAGAAGCAGTAGTAAAGGCAGAGTCTGAATAGAGACTGAATCAATAAAGATTGAAATTTGCTTTGTAAACTTTTCCCTGGCAGTCAAAGAGAACTTGAAGAAAAACCTTAGAAATTACTTTTGGGGTAGAGTACCTAAAAGTCACAAACAGACGTCATTACCTTATTCCTCACGATATACACCCTTACCACCACTATCCCATCTTCCCCATGATCAACTGGTCATTACATGTTCAGAGCACAGTGCTACGTTAGCT
Source organism: Oryx dammah (assembly GCF_014754425.2). Lineage (NCBI taxonomy): Eukaryota > Metazoa > Chordata > Mammalia > Artiodactyla > Bovidae > Oryx > Oryx dammah. The sequence continues at coordinate 2,932,674 of NW_024070199.1, read as the reverse complement.
GTCTCTCTATTTCACATCACTATAGAATGCTTAGGTTATCATTTCTTAGTAAGCAAAAGCTAAGAATCATAACTTCACAATCTATTTTACCATTTCTCAGTCTGTGGAGCAAACTATAGACCACCAGTTCCTCAGAGACCTTGTGATTGATGTAGACCCTGCCTCAATGACATCAGATTCTGCTTGTCAGTATTAACCCTGTGAATCTGTGATTCACTCTAAAGAGGCAAGTCAGCTGCTAATTTCTTTCTTCTATGTAATATTTAATAGCACAGACCAACAAAGATCAATGCAGGCCCTGCAGGCTATATAACATGATGTAAAATTATTAGATGTGGAATTCCTTAGTTTGGAAGGTGATGCCATATTTCCCTGGAGTCTTTGCTGACATTCCCTGGACTAGGTAGACATCCCTGCCATGACCGTTCACACAATACTGAGTTGTCCTGTGACCTCCCACTCATACATTACTTTAATTATAGGTTTATTGTTAGTCCTCCCAATCAGACTATATTCACTGTAAAAACATGGGGTTTATCTGCTTTGTTGTATTCTAGGGATCTGGCATTCTGCTTGGTTCATAACAATGTTTAAGCACTTTTGTCAAATGACTGACAGTAACAATATAATGCTTCTTCTCCATATGAATAGGAATACCATTCTTTACACTTGGGGAGAATTTTTCACTCTAGGAGTATTTTACAAACATATGCCCTTGCTTTCAGCTTAAATATTTTCTATCTTTCTATTTGTAGGTATATACCTACTCTAGCCAGGGCCTGATACACAGAAGACAATTAATAAATATATTTGAATGAATAGATTAGTTAGTAAATTAACACTCAACATTGTATTCTAAGGACATTGATTTATAACTAAAAATCCCTGGGCCATACAACAGATTTCTATTTTGTTCTTAACTAAGGTTAGAGTCCTCCAGTGGTCAAATTGACTTTTTCAGATTTTTTCCATTACATAGGCCATAAACCATAAAACTACAAATTGTGAGAAGGTAGTTCTGCTGTGAATGCATTTTAAAGGTAAGTGTTGGCTTTTTCTGTTCCTTGTTAAACGTTTATATGATAATAGCTTCATACTTAGCATTCTCCTGTTAAAGTAGATACTAGACTTGATTTAAAACAAACATCTCTAGTTAAGTGTTAATGTATTAATGGTCTTGTTCTTAATGCTCTCTTATGAAAATGCAAACATTCTAAGACCTTCCCTAGCTACACAAGAGTAATTCCACAGTTTTGTTTTGTTTTTAATTCCAAGTTGATTCAATTTTCTCACAAAACTCCAGTTAAAATAAATTAGAAATTCTCAATAGGTGTTATGAATGCTCCAATACTTCATAACAGATATTATGAACAGGTATTTTAATTCATAACGGATAAAATGACGCTCCAAAACTTTGGCCACCTAATGGAAAGAACTGATTCATTGGAAAAGACCCTGATGCTGGGAAATATTGAAGGCAGGAGGAGAAGGGGGCAACAGAGGATGAGATGGTTGGATGGCATCACCAAATTGATGGACATGAGTTTGAGCAAGCTTCAGTGGTTGGTGATGGACAGGGAAGCCTGGCATGCTGCAGTCCATGAGGTCGCAAAGAGTCAGACACAACTGAGAGTCTGAACTGAACTGAACAGGTATTATAATTCAGAATCACATTAATAAAGCACAGGAAAACTTTTTTTCTGAATCAAGGGACCACGCCTGAGTTTTTATTTGTAGACATATCTAGAATGGCCTACTAATCTTGTTGCAGTTTTGTTGGCCAGCGGCATCACGATGAACATGTGTGTCCACGCCGCTTTTCACTGTCAGCTTGAGACCTTTTACAGCCATTTTTACATAATCCATCTGGTTCTGAAATCCAAAACAGCCTTTTATATTTGAAAGGAGGAACTTTGTATTGAAACTGTTCCCTCTCAAGACCATGTGAGGCTAAACTGGCCAACCTATAGATGAAGTCCCAGGTCCCAGGAACCAGAGGGGACCACAGTGTAGCCACAGAAATTTCTGAGGAGTTGAAAGACTTAGGAAACTCAGCTCAGCACTAAAACAGTTCTGAAAAGTTTTCAAAGTAACTTCATCTCACAAAGACTCGCAAAGACTCAAAATTAAAACTGTGTTTTTATGTTTGCTTACTTTGGTATGCCTATGTGGTTTTAACACAACACATCACAATCACTGGGATCTATAATTTAAACACAACATTAAAGTGTCACCTTAACTCTGTTGGGCTATGAGTCATAAGATGCCTTCTGTCAAACAAGTGAGAGAGATCCCTCTGGAACCAACTAGTTAAGTCAGTCTGACTCAAGAAGGCATTAAGCTAAAAACAAACAAACAAACAAAAAAAAAAAAACCAGAATAAGCAAACTTTGAATAAATGCCCATGGTCCCTTGAGAAAACATTCTTTGCTTATGTGTAGTTATCCATGAAGATCTTCTTACTAGCTATGTTAAATATAATCTAGAAGTGAGCCCACAAACCCCCTTTTTTGTGCTACCAGAGCTGTAGTTTGTAATGTAGAAAAAATTATACAGCTGACCAAAATAGCCTGGTAAGTGAAATCTGGAATATTTCTTTAGAATCACTATTTTCTGTTTTTCTTTTTTTCATTTATGTTTAAGCTAAGGAAAGCTAAATACTGCTTGTTTAGTAACCAGTTACCAGGAATTTCAGATTAATATTGGTCTATTCTTCCTTATGTCCAAAATCTTTGTTTATGTCCATGAAAATTACATCTATTTAACACTACTTTTGTATAACCTCCATTCCCAGAAACCTGAGAACATATTTATGCAAAGGTAAGTTCTTGGCAATAGTTAGATTTCTTACCCTGATTCTCTTGAAATGTCCAAAAAAGACCATCCACTGGGCTGTATTCTTCAACTTTAAAAGCAGAATCACCTTTCTCAAGGAGGCACTAGAAACCCCATTAGGAAATCCCTAACACTCTGCTGTCATTGCTGCTACCTGGGTTAATGGTTGCTGGAACATTCTTTAAAGTGTCATTCTGCTAGTTTCTTTTATTCCTTATTGTCACCCCCTTCTCTTAGTTGCATTCTTCCTATTTAATCTCTTCTGGATGTGGAAACCATCACCTTTGCCTGCCCCCACTATCAAAGTGGCACAGAAACACGCTTGAGCCCCATCGGTCATAGTTTATAGTTTCTTCATTAACTATGGTAAAATGCCTACTATCCTTTGTTAACTGTTGAATCTAGTTATGTGTTAGTTTACTGGCTTTCACTAAATGCACTGAGTTAACCTTCTTTTAGTTTTATTAGGTAGTAAATCTGTTAATTTGGCACAACCTTGTGTTTCCTTGCCTTGGCATCCTGGGTTAGTAATTGCTTCCCTATAATCAACGGATTTACTCATTTCCTAATAAATCTCCTATTTACCTTCCTAATTGTAGATCTTCATCTTTATTTAAAAGCCAATTTAGGAAAAATGGCGTCCTTGCCTCCTTAAATTTGGATATTAGGTAGAAACAGCATTTCCTTCATCTAATAAGCATTATTGAGTGGTTAGCTAGTTTTTAGCATTCTGCTGAGTGCTGTGGAGAAAACAACTGTGTTCTCATGCATTCATGCTCAGTTGTTCTGACTCTCTGAGATCACATGGACAATAGCCCACCAAGCTCCTCTGTCCATGGGATTCTCCAGGCAAGAATACTGGAGTGGGTTGCCATTTCCTCCTCCAAGGAATCTTCCCAACCCAGGGATCAAACCTATGTCACCTGCTTGGCAGGTGGACTCTACCTCTTGAGCCACTAGAAAAACCCAAACAGTTTATATATACCACTGGCAATTTGAATAATAACTATGTAGTATAAATAGGCCCTTAAATATCTATGTTTTTCACTAATGACACTTTTTAAGTGTATAAAATGTTGTCATAAACTTCAACATTCCAAGAATTTAGCTAAAAGCATAGCTTGGATCCATCCATCCTTAAGTCAGAATCTCAGAGATCACAACTCCATATCATAGAATCTACAGTAAAGCTTTTACTGCATTTGAGGAAAATAAGAAGCATACTCATTGGGTTTCAGAACAGCCCTGGTGGAATGTAGCCTACGTTGAATAAATGTTGGTTTGATTTTAAGTATCAGCCAAAGATGTTTGGACCAGGAAGTAACAGAGATCTGAGTCTGCTACACTCTGCTAATGTGGCCTGGGCAGTTTATTTCACTTCCCTGGGTGTTAGTTTCTTGATTAATATTACAAATGTGGTAGAATTAACACTGGTTAAGAGTACCTTGCTGTGTGAAGAAAATGCAATTCTATCACATGTGATTGGTAAAGTATATAAACATTTAGGCAACAGGGAACAATTCTAAGCAAATGCCAAATTTTCCAGGATTAGACAATATGTATTAGATAAATTTAGAGGAGAAAGAGTTTGGGACCCTTGAGCCAAAAAGTCAATTATAGTTATTGTAAAATAATCTAGATGATCCAAAGTGACAGACCATGAGGATAAACTGGACAGGCATAGAAAACAGGGAGAAGTCATTAGCCTTCCTCAGACAGATGGATCCCCTGGTGTATTGCATAACACATGTGAGCCCAAAATGAGAGGTTACATCAGCTGTTATTCCTAGAATGTTCCTAGATGGACATTGCCAGGTGGGTTGACTTCAGAGTAACTGGATATTACATTTCATCAAACTGAGAAGGAGAAAAAGCAGGTTCATGGTAAGAATATAGAGGATGGTCATCTTTCCCCCATAAGGTCTTCTGGAAAAGAAAAAATAAACACCACAGGCAGATTACTTATAAAAGTTGTTCTAATATAAATTTGCAGTTGATGAGAAAAGTAATGAGAAGTGAGTCATGGCATTCAAGGAAAAAGCCAGCCTCATTTGCATGAACTGGGAGTCCAAAGCACCCACTAGGACTTATAATGACTCATGCAAATGTACAAATCAGTAGAATGTCAGATATCTCTATTTGGAGGCCAGCATCTGAGTGAAGCTAGACTAATACATGAGGAAGGCAATAGCTTTACAGTTGTGTTTTAGAAAAGAGATCCTCGAAAAAATGAGGGTAAATGCTACATCCATAGTTCAGGCTGGTCTCCACAAAATGGCTGTGCTTAGTCATGTCTGACTCTTTGCACCCCCATGGACTGCAGCCCGCCAGACTCCTCTGTCCATGGAATTTTCCAAGCAAGAATACTGGAATAGGTTGCCATTTCCTATTCCAGGGGACTTTCCCAATCCAGGAATCAAAACTGTGTTCCTGCATTGGCAAGCGGATTCTTGACCACTGTGCCACCTGGGAAGTCCATAACAGGGCTGTATGGGAAATCAGATTTTGAAAGGAACTTGTCCTTCTGTGCACTAAAGGTTTGCACTAGCAAACATTAGTGACCATGGTGCCAGGAGTTTTGAAAGCAGCCCAGGAGGCCAGTGGAAAATTAAGTCAGCAAGCAGGTAATTGTTCTGTCCATGATCCAATTAGGGACACAAAGAACCACAATTCACTTCCTGCAGTCATTAAAGGCAGCAAGGGACATGAACTGCCATTGTCATAAACACATAATTAAACGTGCATTGTAACTGCAAATAGGGAGAAACAAGCTGATTTTTCAATAGGCCACTAACATGTTTTAGCACTTACTTTGTTCCTAGCAGGCAACGAATTGACAGCACAACTTTGAGCACAAACTAGTTGAAGGTCACAGAAGGAATGAAAATACTCCCTTAATGAAAGACTTCAGATGAGAAAGAACATCTTATCTGGAGAATTCATTACAAATGTTTCCTAATGTAAGCTACACATACCAGAATCTTCTGTTTTTTGTTTGTTTGTTTGTTTATTTTAAGGAATCAACAATTTCCAGATTCCAGTCCAAAAAAATTGAATAAGAAACTCTGAAACTAGGACCCAGGTATCTGCATTGTTAAATGCTTCCCAAGGTTTTGAAGCAACCAGCTTAGCAAGAGAATTCTGCTGACTGCTGCTGCCCATTAAATATGAAATAGAAAAGAGCCACAGTCAATTAAAATAATACCATTTTATTTTCTGTCTATATGTGTGTCCACGCCAGGCTCATCAAAACTAAAGTATAAAAATGAATTCCTGCTAAGTTATAGCTATAAAACTCCCCTGTCCAATTTTCAAAGAAGGTTTGAAGCGCTCTTTTAGAGAAAATTAAAGATTTGGAAACAATGTATGCAAGCAAAACAATAGAGTGACTGGAATAAAATATCAAATATAGTTTAAAATCAACATAATCCACCATGATAAAAAGTGAAACAAGCAAGCACAACCAACAGAATATAAAATGTCAAAAAGAACAACTTGCTAAAAGTTTCATTCCATCACGGTTTGTATTTCACCCTTGGGTGTTTACCTTTGTTGGGTTTGAAGAGCTGGAAGTAGACTACAAAATATTACAGTGTTTGAGGTGGGAGAAAAGATTCATTTTTAAAATAAGTAACTGCAGAGACATGGATGGTCATAGACTATCACACATGGTGAAGTAAGTCAGAAAGAGAAAACCAGATGTTGTTTATTAATTCATGTATCTGGAATCTAGAAAATGGTATAACAACATATAATAATGTGTGCTTGGTCATGTCTGACTCTTTGTGATCTCAGGGATGTTAGCTCACCAGACTTCTCTGTCCATGGGAAATTTCCAAGCAAGAATACTGGAGTGGGTTGCCATTGTCTTCTCCAGGGGATCTTCCTGACCCAAGGATTGAACACAGGCCTCCTGCATTGGCAGGCGGATTCTTTACCGCTAATGCCACTGGGAAGCCTGGAGAAGGGAATGGCAACCCACTCCAGTATTTTTGCCAGGAGAACTCCATGGACAGAGGAGCCAGGTAAGCTACAGTCCATGAGGTCACAAACAGTTGGACATGACTAAGTGACTTTGAGAGAGAGAGAGAAATGGTATAAATGAACTTGTTTGCAAAGCAGAAATAGAGACACAGACATAGAGAACAAGTTGCAGAAACCAAGGTGGGAAGAGGAGATGGGATGGATTAGGAGATCAGGATTGGCGTACTACTATGTATAAAATAGATAACTAATGAGTTAAACCTACTATATAGCACAGGGAACTCCACTCAGGCCTCTGTAATGACCTAAACAGAAGAGAAATCCATGGAGGAGCAGATATATGTAAAGGTACAACTGATTCATTTTGCTGTACATCAGAAGCTAACACATCATTGCACAGCGACTATATGCCAACAAAAAATAAATAATAGTCGATACTTATCCCGTGTCATGCTCTGTGCTGTGTGCTGAGTGCAGACCAGTGGTTCTCAACCAGGAGCAACTTTGCCTCTCAGGAGACATTTGTCAACATCTGGGGATATTTTTGCTTGTGAAAATTGGGAAAGGTGAGGAAGGTGGAATGCTCCTGGTTATCTGGTGAGTAAGGCCAGGGTTCTGCTAAACATCCTACAGTGCCCAGGACAAGCCTTCACAGGCAAGAACTATTCTGCCCAAAATGTTAATAATGGCCAAGTTAAGAAACTTTGGTATAGACTGAAGAACAAGCCAATAATGCTGTTTGACTTTAATGTAATTTATTTAACATGGCCTTAAACAAACATGTAAATTAATGTATGACAAAATATTGTCAAAAGTGCTTTGACTAAAAAAAGTACCAGAACATATAACATTAGAACTAGATGTCCATCAGATCAACAAAAAAGAACCAGGTCTAACAGATGGTAGGCATTCAGATCTGTGTTGAATGAATGAAATCCTCTCTATACCCACAGTTGCGATAGCCTGTAGTATAAAGACCTTTTTCATTCAATTTCCTTTAACCCTATTGCTCTTCAATTATTATCAACCTATGTGAAAGTGGACACCCAGATTGTTGTTTGAACTTTATCCCAGTACCAGCCACGGCAGCCATTCCTCCAATGCCTTTCTAGACCTGCTGCCCATGGTCTCTCTGCCACATAAATGGAATTTCAGCTGTTTAATCTGGTCATCTTAGAGTAATGTTCAGTGGCTGGGAGTGGATGAAGGAGATTTTCTCTGATGACGTTAAGATAGAATATGAGATTGTATAGAAGTAGTAGCAGAATAAACAGTCAGTTACAGATACATCTCAATTTAGCATCTGTAGAGCAGCGCAACAGCATCCTGTCATTTTTTTTCCTGATTGGAGAACCATTTTCCTAGAGAGAAAACACTTCCTGACTGTGGATCTGAAATTTCTGGTTCTAGGGAAACACAAAAGCCTAAGAAATAAAGGCCAATGGTATTCAAGTCTGGACATTGGTTAGAATTTGGGGGTAAAAGGGTATTTTCTTTCCATTGCAATTGTTGACCGGAAAATATGAGTCTGTATTGTCTGACCACAAAGGAAGGCGTACTTTCCTAAAACTAGAGTTATGAGAGAAACAAAGTAGGGCATGGTACCAAGGATATCACTTGATCCCCAGGATCCAGCCTTATGCCAGATAACCTGGGTGAATGTGTCAATTTGATTTAAATCATTAAGCAAAATTAGATACTTGTGTGGTCCTAAACTAAAATCCAGCTGAACTCACAGGCAAATAAGACATGTTCCTGCCATTAAGAATTTCACAGCTGTTTAAGAGGAAACAGTTTTATTTGTGAGCATCTATCATAGCTTAGTTCTTGAATCTAGATACTGGTTAGGTACAAACTAAGACCTAACTTTTCTTGGTTTTGTTAGACACTGTGCTTAGTAACTTTCCCAAGTCACAGAAAAAGTAAATTGTCATCCAGATTTTGAATACAACTCTTTCTGATTCTAAAGCTTCTGCACTTTGTTCCACCTTATGTTGCCTCTGCAATGATCATACAAAGATAATAATTTAATTGTAATAATAAGATTCAAAGACATTGCTGCTAGTATGCGGAAGTAGGAAAAGTAGAAAATTGTGCAAGTGTTTCACAGACAATCATTTTTAGTTTGCAGAGTGAGGAAGAAAGAAAAATAAAAGATGGTCTTCTAGGAGACTAATTTTTATGGATCCTCTGAGCCAAGCACTGTGCTTAGCATATTACTATATTGACTTGTTTATCCTCACAGTAACCCTATCAAGTGATTGCTATTATTTTTACCATTTTTAAAGCTAGCATGGGGCATGGAGAGCTGAAGCAATTTACCCACATAACCTTTTCATAGGATTAAGATTTGAACCCAGGTGGTCCAGCTCCAGAGCAGACACTTTGTACCCTATGCAGACACCTATACAACTATCCACAATCCTATATTTGATCTCATATGGACTGTACACAAGTGATGCAGTAAGCTTAATGAGTATCAGTGGCAAGAAATAAATGAATATGGTGAATTAGATCCCAGTCTGATATTTGCTTATATCACTTATAGAAATTTATTTTTCAGAATTAATTCATTTGAGATGCCCTTACTATCAATGTACACGCTATCAATTTGACATTTTTTAACAGAACAAGGACAATTATAAAAGTTAACATGTTACAGTTCAAGGTTAAACTTTAGTTAAATAGTGAGAGACGACATCTCTGACAACTCATTTACTGGCAGTGAAGGACAGTTAAGTTCAATATATTTCTTCAGCAACTATTTTGTGTCCCTACCCTTACCAAACATAGAGTCTATAAAGCTAATTGCAGTCTGTCAAATAAAATCATAGATAAAGCTACTTTTTTAGATAATATACTTTATGTCTATGTGTGTGCATGTGTCTGTATATACATGCGTGTGTGTGTGCAAAGTCACTTCAGTTGTGTTTGACTCTCTGTGATCCTGTGGACCATAGCCCTCCAGGCTCCTCTATCCATGGGATTTTCCAGGCAAGAATACTGGAGTAGGTTGCCACGCTCTCCTCCAGGGGATCTTGCTGATCTAGAGATCAAACCAGCATCTTACATTTCCTGAAGTGAAAGCCAGGTTCTTTACCACTAGCACCATCTGGGAAGTTCTATATACACATATGCATATATGTAAAATATATACACATTAACAAACACAGAGATGTAATTCCCTTTATTTTTTAATATACGCTGGGCTACATCTAGAAAAAGATAAATAAGTCCTAATGATTTCGGTTGAATCTGCTTTTGCCTCAAAACATGGCATAGAAGTAGTTTCATTCCCTATAGCAAAATTTTAAATAAAAGATTCTAAAAATCACATTTAATCAACTCTGCTACTTGTATAATACAAAGCTTTAATAAACAGACAAATACAAAAATAAATATGATCACAATGTAATATCAAATATCATGGAATTTATTGTATGCTATGAAAAAGTGGCTGTACCACACTTGCTATGAGTTTGGTGAAATTACTCAAACTCTCTGGAGCTTAGGTTTTTCTTTTTTTTTTCTTCCATAGTTAAGTATGAATCTAAAATTGTTGTAAGATTATTGAGATAATTAAATTAATTATACTGATGCCACATTATAAAGACTTAATGAATAATTGCTTTAATTCTTTAATGTGTATAAACATTGGAAAAGACCCTGATGCTGGGAAAGATTGAAGGTAGGAGGAGAAGGGGACAACAGAGGATGAGATGGTTGGATGGTATCACTGACATGATGGACATGAGTTAGTAAACTCTGGGAGTTGGTGATGGACAGGGAAGCCTGGCGTGCTGCAGTCCATGGGGTTGCAAAAAATCGGACACAACTGAGCGACTGAACTGAATTGAACTGAGAGAACTCTAATTGTCAAGTGGGTCAAACATATAAATTCTTTGGCAGTACATCTCTTCCATTTCTTTTCATTTCATTTCACAACTGAGCTACTGAACTGAACTGATAAACAGTTCCAGTGTATATAAGCTGTGTATTATTCATAATCCATAACACTGCTTTCTGAGATAAATCAGAATGTTAAGAAGCACCTTAATAAAAATATTGACATCTAAAAGAAATTCTCTGGAGATTTTTTTCAAGTTGTCTTTCAAAAGGATTGAATATACTAAGAAAAATCAGGACACGTTTTGAAAAAAAAAAATTAGAAAAGCATTCTGAGAAAATGTTGCCTTCTTTTCTTTTTTCATAATCCCTTATAGTCAGTATCTACACGAGAAAGAAGCTACAGTGTTTGTCTTTTGATTGCTTTGGAACCTGCTTTCACGAAGCTACCTTAGTACAAAAGCACCTTTAATTCTCCCCTGTGGGTGATGGATGCAAAGCAGGAGACATGGCCCTGCTGGTCCACTCCTTCCACTCCTCACCGACCTCTGAGTCCCCCCATGCTACAGAGTGAAAAACTTTCTTAAAATATGACTGTAAAATATGATATTAATTTGCTCAAATTAGCCAAGAACATAAGCACTTAAAAGCGCATCAGAATATAAACAGTGTCCACCATGATGGGCATAATTTACATAGAGTAAACTGTTGGAACACAAGAAAATACATATACATGTGTGTTACATATACATGTGACATGGAAACACTGCTTTATAGAGACAAACTGAAAATGAAGCTAATATCAATCGGGTGCTGATTAAGTGGAATCGTATACAGTCACTAAAAAGAGCATTGCATATCTGTACATATTGAATCAGAAAGCTATCCACAAATGTATTCATGAGGGGAAGATAATCAAGCCACAGAGCAACATGTCTTTTTTGAAACTATTTATACAACAGTCTACACATAGATATAAATATATATATATATATATATGAATAGAGATGTATCTGAAAGAAATATTATTTTCCAAACCTCAAAAATTATTCCCTTTGAATATTATGATTTTAGGTAATTTTTATCTTTATATGATGTTCTTATTGTTTACATTAAATACATACATTGACATTTTTATTAAGTAAATGTAAAACTATCAGATGCAGAACTCCAATATTCGTTGATGTTGGTGGGGTACTTGTTGAACTGTATCCAACTCTTTGCAACTCCATGGACTGCAGCCTTCCAGGCTCCTCCAACAAAATTTTCCCTGCTGCTGCTGCTGCTGCTGCTGCTGCGTCGCTTCAGTCATGTCCGACTGTGCCACCCAATAGACGGCAGCCCACCAGGCTCCTCTGTCCCTGGGATTCTCAGGCATAAGTAAATTTTCCCAGGTGGGTTGCCATTTCCTTTTCCAGGTTGATATTCATTGTGCCAAGCTAAAGTAAAACTGTATTGATTTTGATCCAGAGAGAAAAGAGCAAATACCTTTTCAGTTGTCATTTTGATCTATAAACATTTAACATGCTATCTCAGCTGGACTTCACATCAATGGATTGAGAAAAGTAGGATCACACTTGTAGTTAAAAGAAGCAAATTGCTGCTAAGAGAGGTCAAGTCACTTAGTCAAGTTTACACAGCTAGCAAGTAGTAGCTAAAACCAGGATTCAAACCCAAGTTCCATTTTCTTTCCAAACGCACAACACAGAGAAGAAATGTTATGAACCAAATTAAACCTAATCATAACTTCTTGTTGCTTCCATCTCAAGATTTATTTATTTTAAATATCCAACTAATATAAAAAACTATTAAGGAGTTTATGTGATTACTTTTAGTGATAATATTTTATGTTATAGGTAATAAAGAGAAGAATCACAAGAGCTTATTGAACCAGGTTCTTTTTAAAGTTTTGACATGGATTGCCTTATCTAATATTTACAACCAGCCAATTAATTACATGGACTTCCCTGGTGGCTCAGATGGTAAAGCATCTGTCTACAATGCAGGAGACCCGGGTTAGATCCCTGGGTTAGGAAGATGCCCTGGGGAAGAAAATGGCAACCCACTCCAGTACTAGTGCCTGGAAAATCCCACGTACAGAGGAGCCTGGTAGGCTACAGTCCATGGGGTCGCAAAGAGTCGGACACAACTGAGCGACTTCACTTTCACTTTCAATGAGTTACATGATGAACAAGAGTAATTGAGAGTCACATAATGAACAAACTGTGGCAAATAGTTAAATAACTTACCCAAGTTCCCGTAGAAAGTGAGCGGTGAAGCTGAAGAGTCAGTCCCAGGTACCCTAACTCCAAAGCCTGCCCTCCTAACTATAATTCTTTCATAGTGGCCATCTTTGCAAGCCAGGTGTTTGCCTCACTAAGCTGCTATTTTTAATGTAAATGTGCGCATTTTAGTAGCTCCAGAGTGTCTCCTGGTTATATACATGCACTTCTTCTAGGACTGATAATTTGGGGTGCATTTCTCTCTTTTTTTTTCTTTCTGCCATAGCTCATATCACAGTAGGTCTTCCCTATGACCTAACAGACAAAAGTGAAAGAACCACGGAGTTACTCAGCTGTTGCCCTTGGCTTTTAGTTGCTACTCATCAACTGAACAGGCTAGAAGACCCCTCACGTGTCTGGCCAGAAAACAACCAGCCTGAATTTCATCCATTTGCACTCTGCCTACTGGCCTTATTGAGCCCTAATGAGATGACCTGGGAAGAATGAGAATTGTAGACCGTCACAAATTGAAGGCTACCTATGTCCAAGCAGAAAATACTAATTTACATATGAAAGGATAATCTTCTGTTTATACTTCAAAACAAGGCTGTAATTACTCCTCTAAATACTATGCAGTTAGAGGCCATTAACGGCCATTAACATGTAATACTCTCTTGTATTTCTTCTGTATATTGAAATTTCAAACCAAGAAGCAACATTTAGCTCATTCAAATTAATTCGCATGTGATCCAGAACTTAGACTAATAAATATTTAGTGTGAATCTCAATGTGAATGCAGAGAAGATTGTAGGGTGCATATTATTAAATTCTGTGTAAATATATTCCATATATTAAAGTTATAAAAGTTAAAAAAATTAAATTTCTGAATAAGGTAATTTGTATATACCCCAAACCAATCATCAAATCACATTTGATATTTTCATATAGTAGGAATACTGAAATTTGTAATAAAAATAGTTCAAGCGTTTTCATACCCATCAAAGGATACATGCCCAGAAAGGTTAAAAAAAAAAAAAAAGTCCCTAAGTGCTTTTTGCTTTAGTATTATTCAAATAATTACTCATACTATCCTTATATGTCTACTGGGCTTGAATCCTAGGCTGGCTTCTCTACAGGAGATCAGCGGAGTGTGAGCTATTCCTGATGCACAGTAGGAAGTCACGGGATTCAAACTGCCAGAAGTTTACCTACTGATGCAAAATTAAAATGAATGAAGCAATTATAGAGCTATAGAAAAAGTGTATAATTAACCTTAGTATTCTTTCTCTCAGTTTGATCTATTATCCAAATGGTTAGTTGGATTGAGCTAACGTTACTTTTAGAAGAAATGTTGAATATATCAATCCTATAGAATCATTAAAAATTTTATTTTTCTTAAAGGCATCACAAATGATTTTTTAATGATTTTTACAAAGAGGAGTGTAAGAGGACTGCCAAACTCACTACCTTCTAATGGACTTACTCGTATGAAGTGCATTAAATCAGAAAAAAATGTTAAATGATTTAATTTATTATCAGCTTTAAATATGTAAGTCTTCCTTATTGCTGGCATATAAATAGATAGACAGCTAGAAAATACATAAACTATGTATTCACATCACACATACACATCACTGAATAGTAGAAATGATGGAGAAGGAAATGGCAACCCACTTCAATATTCTTGCCTGGAGAACCCCAAGGACAGAAGAGCCTGATGGGTTACAGTCCATAGAGTCTCAAAGAGTCAGACACGACTTGAAGCTACTAAGGAAATGGCAACCCACTCCAGTGTTCTTGCCTGGAGAATCCCAGGGACGGGGGAGCCTGGTGGGCTGCCATCTCTGGGGTCGCACAGAGTCAGACACAACTGAAGCAACTTAGCAGCAGCAGCAGCAGCAGCACACATCTAGTATAGTATATATTTGATTAACTGAATTGCATTGATTTTATTTTGACCATACCTATTTTTCACACACTCCGCTGAACTTCACTCCAGTCCCACAAGGTGCTTAGTCAAGCAAACTTCGTCTTTCTGACTCTGTGCGAGATGGCCTTGTGGGGAAAAGAAAAAAACTACAGGGATTAAGAGAGGACAAAGGATCTGTCCCTAACAGGCCCAGGGTCTGATCGATGTGATCTAAGCAAACGAGAACCAATCACAGAAACACACAAATCAGTGTGCCAGGACTGAGAAAAAGTGCCAGGAGGAGAATGTTGACCACTAAGAGACAGAGTTCCTGCCCCCGCTCTGCCACCATGTAGCTGCAGGAGAGCCTTGGATTACAAGCTTATTTTCTCTAATCCTTTCTTTCCATCTCTGGAAAACAAGTCTGAGCAAACTAGTGAGCCTCTACATCGGGCAAGTCTTTCTGGGCCATACCTACCTCCCTGGTGGCTCAGACAGTAAAGAATCTGCCTACAATGCCCGGGTTTGATCCCTGGGTCAGGAAGATGCCCTGGAGAAGGGAATGGAAACCCACTCCAGTATTCTTGCCCAGAGAATCCCATGGACAGAGGAGCCTGGTGGGCTACAGTTCATGGGGTCGCAAAGAGTGAGACACGACTGAGCGACTAACACACTGTAGCTAGTGGGAGGCTGCTGTATAGCACAGGGAGCTTAGCTCAGTGCTCTGTGAGGACCTAGGGGGTGGCATGGGGGTGGGATGGGAAGGAGGCTCCAAAAAGGGGTGTATGTATACGTACAGCTGATTTGCCTCGTTTTATAGCAGAAACTAGCACAGCATTGTAAAGCAACTACCAGTCAGTTGGTCAGTTCACTCAGTCGTGTCTGACCCCATGAATTGCAGCATGCCAGGCCTCCCAGTCCATCACCAACTCCCAGAGTTGACCCAAACCCATGTCCATCGAGTTGGTGATGCCATCCAGCCATCTCATCCTCTGTCATCCCCTTCTCCTCCTGCCCCCAATCCCTCCCAGCATTAGGGTCTTTTCCAATGAGTCAACTCTTCATATGAAGTGGCCAAAGTATTGGAGTTTTGGCCTCAGCATCAGTCCTTCCAATGAACACCCAGGACTGCTCTCCTTTAGGATGTACTGGTTGGATCTCCTTGATGTCCAAGGGACTCTCAAGAGTCTTCTCCAGCACCACAGTTCAAAAGCATCAATTCTTCAGCACTCAGCTTTCTTCACAGTCCAACTCTCCCATCTATACATGACCACTGGAAAAACCATAGCCTTGACTAGATGGGCCTTTATTAGCAAAGTAACGTCTCTGCTTTTTAATATGCTATCTATGTTGGTCAGAACTTTCTTTCCAAGGAGTAAGGGTCTTTTAATTTCATGGCTGCAATCACCATCTGCAGTGATTTTGGAGCCCCCCAAAATAAAGTCTGACACTGTTTCTGCTGTTTCTCCATATATTTCCCATGGAGTGATGGGACCAGATGCCATGATCTTAGTTTTCTGAATGTTGAGCTTTAAGCCAACTTTTTCACTCTCCTCTTTCACTTTCATCAAGAGGCTTTTTAGTTCCTCTTCACTTTCTGACATAAGGGTGATGTCATCTGCATATCTGAGGTTATTGATATTTCTCCTGGCAATCTTGAGTCCAGCTTGTGCTTCTTCCAGCCCAGTGTTTCTCATGATGTACTCTGCATACAAGTTAAATAAGCAGAGTGACAATATACAGCTTTGATAGTCCTTTTCTGATTTGGAACCAGTCTGTTTTCCCATGTCCAGTTCTGACTGTTGCTTCCTGACCTGCATACAGGTTTCTCAAGAGGCTGGTCAGGTGGTCTGGTATTCCCATCTCTTTCAGAATTGTCCACAGTTTATTGTGATCCACACAGTCAAAGGCTTTGGCATAGTCAATAAAGCAGAAATAGATGTTTTTCTGGAACTCTCTTGCTTTTTTGATGATCCAGCAGATGTTGGCAATTTGATCTCTGGTTCCTCTGCCATTTCTAAAACCCGCTTGAACATCTGGAAGTTCATGGTTCATGTATTGCTGAAGCCTGGCTTGGAGAATTTTGAGCATTACTTTACTAGCATGTGAGATGAGTGCAATTGTGCGGTAGTTTGAGCATTCTTTGGCATTGCCTTTCTTTGAGATTGGAATGAAAACTGACCTTTTCCAGTCCTGTGGCCACTGCTGAGTTTTTGAAATTTGTTGACATGTTGAGTGCAGCACTTTCACAGCATCATCTTTCAGGATTTGAAATAGCTCAACTGCAATTCCATCACCTCCAATAATACCCACCGCCCAAAAGAGATAGGGGATTCTCCAAACACAAAAAGAAATTTAAACAATGAGCAGAGAAAACCTGAGCCTTATTCAAAGATGAAGAAACCCCCATCCTTTATGTCACAAAGCCACACAAAGGACACTCTTCAGATATGGTGAACTGTTTGAGTCAAATCAAAATGAGTGTTGAGCACAAAAGCATATTTTCAACACATTGCAGAAAGTTCCTTCTTTTTCTCCCTCAAAACACTACATTCAAAATCTTCTCCTGAATATATACACATTTTAATGTGATTAGTGATGAAGTCTGCCCTCCCCCAGCAAGACTAAGCTTAGTCTTTGTATTCTTGGCACATTTTAGGGATGAAATAAATATGTTACCTTGTGTGGTTCTGTTTGTGGAGGTTAATAGATAATTAAAAAAGCACATATGATGGTCAATGGTTAATTTTTTTAATACTTAAAAAATGCATGAAATTAATAAGTAAATTACTAATACTTTAACAGAAACTATATATAGCAAAAGGCAAATGGAGAAAGGAAATGTAACTCAATAACAGCAAATGTGAAAATTTTCAATAACCCAAAAAATAGAAAATAATAACAAATACCATTTTCATTTATCTAATTATCAAGGATTTTTCCAAGCCATACTACAATATATAGTCTATAAAGTCATGATACTATGTAACTCAAGGATCCAGTGAAATGGGCAGATTCATATAATTATAGGAGAATATAAATTCATATCACTTAAGACAAGCAATTCCTAACATGTATCATGAGACTTAAAATTCTGATATCTTTTGAGATTCAACAATAACTATCCTAATTCTTTATGCAAAGGGGAAATGTAGGAATAAAAAAACAAAATGTTCACCAAAATGCCATTTATAGTAGTTAAACATTAGGGTAAAAACATTACTTTCCAGAAGTTTATAAATGGTCTGGAATATAACAAAATATTTACTTAAAATTTATTATGCCACCATTGAAAATGATGTTTATGAAATATTCATACCAATAGGGGAAAATGTTACCATATGTATCTTGTACAGACAGGCATTGTAACTAATCACACCCCACTGGAACTGTTTCCTTACATGTTTGATCTCTTATAAAATCATAATCTCTTCAAAGTCTTGTATCTCATCTTATTTATCTTTTTTGTTATAAGTAACTAGAACGCTATTACCTAATTTGAGCCCAATATATTGTTGAAGTGTGAAATGAGTAAATGAATAAGTAAGCACATAAATGTGTGTATGTCATTAGGAAGTTTTCTCCCTGAACAGTATCTATGTCTGTTACTTTATGTGCTCTGTGACATAGAATGGTGCAACAGAAGACAATTAATCTATATCATGCAAATCCTGTGCTCAAAAAATCCCTTTTGAAATCCAGCACCTCATCAGGTGGAAAGCTTTTTACTTTCCCTTTGATTTTATTCAGCAGGTATAAAGCTAGATACAATGAGTTCCTGATAAGTTACAATCCTGAATGGATTTTCAAAAAGCCTCTATAATTTAAAGGAGACATAATTTCCAAAGGCCTTGAACAATATGATAAAATTTACATATGCGTGCATGCCAGCACACACAGACACAGGAACACACAATCTGTCATGCTATCCGTGCCTGCCTTTCCCAGCTCTTAGTTCAGTCCTACTAGCCCTAAATATTGCCTGCAGAGGATGCCAGAGAGTGGAAAAAATTGCGGAGCTCTTAACTGAGCATTGACAATCTCATTTCGTGACACTCAGATGTGAAGGAATGTTGAATGGTACTCACAAGAATTATAGTCATGTGTGTTTTACCAGTTGCTTAATCTTCAGATCAGGCAGAGTATAATAGTACCACCAAGCCAGGTCAATTGCCAGACAGAGACATGTGCCTCTAAGATCACATAGGGATATGTGGTGCCTGCATCACGGAAAGTTCATTGAAAATCTGATCTTCAGACACTCAAAAATGACTAAAATATGCTGACCCTGTAGGTAGCATTGGAGTTTACACACATATCATATCAATTATTCATGAAATGGTTTATGCATAAAGAGTTTGTTCCAAGGTTATTTATAGACATAAATAGGAAAAACTCATAGGAGGAAAAAACTCAAAGCCGTATTCAAACATCTGTTTATTCTATCACAAGTTTCTCAAGTCAGATACAAGGGCTCCAAAAAGTGCCTTGTGATATAGAATGTCTCCTGAGTTAACAAAGTAAATTCAGACAAGGTGGGAGTGATGCTGAGCTGGAGATTGGAGCTGAATTGGTGAGAGAACAAGCTTTTGAGTCTGATACCAGAGCTCAGCTCCTAACACTGCGCTCATTACCTGAGGGCCTTCAGTGACACAATCAGTCTTGCTGCCACTTCCCCATCTATAAATGGGAGTGATGATGATGATAGCAACAATAGCAATGACAATATCTATCTCATCAATTCATTGTGAGAATTAAAGTGAAAGTGAAGTTGCTCAGTGGTGTCCAACTCTTTGCGACCCCATGGACTGTAGCCTACCAGGCTCCTCCCTCCATGGGATTCTCCAGGCAAGAGTACTGGAGTGGGGTGCCCTTTCCTTCTCCAGGGGATCTTCCTGACCCAGGGATTGAACCGGGGTCTCCTGAATTCCAGGCAGATGCTTTAACCTCTGAGCCACCAGAGGTAAGGCTGTGAAAATTAAATGATCCCACAAACCACTTAACCTAGTTCATGGGTCACACTGAATACTAAATAATACTATTTAGTTGACTAAAATTTTAAGTTCATGTGACTCAAGTGATAAGCCAATAGCACCTGACAACAATGGAAATGTTTTACCAATCTGATAAGCGGCGTGGGTTTCATTTTTTCTTTTTTTTTCCAGGTACAGTCTTATAAGGAGATTAGGCAGCTTAACACAAAAGACAAGAAGGTGAAAATTAAGACTAGTAAAGGCTAAGAATATCAGGATTGCCTTTATTTTTTAATATAAACTTATTCATTTTAATTGGAGGCTAATTACTTTACAATATTGTATTGGTTTTGCCATACATTGACATGAATCCTCCACAGGTGTACATGTGTTCTCTATCCTGAACCCCCCTCACCTCCCTCCTCATCCCATCCAGATGGTAACGGGATTGTTTTTTAAAAAGCTCAGAAGCATAGAAACACTGCAATGTAAGTTGTTGACTAGAAATTATCCCTTACTATCTGGTTCAGAGTTGGACTGTGAAAAAGGCTGAGCGCCGAAGAATGGATGCTTTTGAACTGTGGTGTTGGAGAAGACTCTTGAGAGTCCCTTGGACTGAAGGAGATCCAACCGTTCCATTCTGAAGGAGATCAGTCCTGGGATTTCTTTGGAAGGAATGATGCTAAGGCTGAAACTCCAGTACTTTGGCCACCTCATGAGAAGAGTTGACTCATTGGAAAAGACTCTGATGCTGGGAGGGATTGGGGGCAGGAGGAAAAGGGGACAACAGAGGATGAGATGGCTGGATGGCATCACTGACTGGATGGATATGAGTCTGAGTGAACTCCGGGAGTTGGTGATGGACAGGGAGGCCTGGCGTGCTGCGATTCATGGGGTCGCAAAGAGTCGGACACGACTGAGTGACTGAACTGAATTGAACTGATCTGGTTCTACAAGGACAAAGACACTAGCTGCTGCAGCTGTTGACCTTCAACAAAACTGAAAAGAGTTCAGGATAGAGACCGGGAATGAGGTGCTGAATGCTCCGGGAAAAAGTGGCAGAATAGGCCTCCAAATATACATTTTCAGGACAAAATTTTATAAGCCAAATTTCTTGCATTTTCTCACACCTAGAAAAGCACTAAATCATTAATGGAAACAGCTGCTCCTCAGGACTAGCAGCACTCTTCTGCCAAAATGTTCACTTGACTGCTGGTACCCACCTCACTAATACCTCGTGTACACAGACCTCTTCTTTGGAGTAGTTACCTGGAGCTATCTAAGTGGCTATCTCCGAAACTATAGTTCTCATTTAACCCCAAATAAAACTTAACTCACAGTTCTCATGTACTCTTTCTTTTCAGTGGACAAAGTAATAGGGTAACTCACTTCCGGGGCCTCACTTTGATCTGATTACAGACTTGGCATGGAGGCAGGGGAAGGGCAGGAACTGAGTGCAGAAGTTCAGATGCTTCTGCTGTTACAGGGACTTTTCAGTCACTTGACTGCATTCACAGCAAAAACACAGCCAGAGGAAGGAATGGAGAAATGGAGGACTTACCTATAGCCTGCCTTTAAGAGATGAAAATAAAATCCTAAATAATATGGTCCAGAAAAGAAATAATAAACATTACCTATTCCATAAGCAATACTTGTTTTTCCTAGAATCCTCTGATTAAGCATGCTAACTAGAATTGAAATATTACAGTAATAAATTTTTTAGAAAACATAATTTTTATTTAAAGATATCACTTCATTTTTGCTAACAAAAGTCATCTCAAAAATTTTTAGTGACTTTACAATTAATAAAACAATCCTTCATGATACTCAAGTCCAGTTTCTCTAAGGAGAGCATTTTAAAAAGTATTACAGCTACAAACATTATTTTGTTCAAATATTTTGGTTTCCCCTTCGTTTTTTCATTACACAGTATTTTTTTAAGTATACACAGAATAGAGGCAATCAGTAAGTTAATACTTGCTGCTACTGCTGCTGCTAAGTCGCTTCAGTCGTGTCTGACTCTGTGCAACCCCATAGATGGAAGCCCACAAGGCTCCCTGTCCCTGGAATTCTCCAAGCAAGAACACTGGAGTGGGTTTCCATTTCCGTCTCCAATGTATGAAAGTGAAAAGTGAAAGTGAAAACACTCAGTCGTGTCCGACTCTTAGCGACCCCATGAACTGCAGCCCACCCGGCTCCTCGGTTCATGGGATTTCCCAGGCAAGAGTACCGGAGTGGGCTGCCATTGCCTTCTAGAGTTACACTATTACAATCATTGATCATATACTGAACTATACATTTGATCAACTGCTTCAAGTCTAGTCATTATTTCTGTTGAAGGCTCAGTCATATACTTGGTAATACAAGAAAAACTAATCTTGTGAAACAAGCAAAATACAAATGGTATAGTTAATAACATTAGTGGAATTAAAAGTAAATATTTTAGCCATGAGCCTTCCACACCAGTTTTCATTTTAAAGATTGTCAAGACTAGGGAATGGGTCACTTAGAACAGAAATCTAATTTTTCATGTGGTTCAAATATGTAACATTAAGGAATTTATCATGTACAAAAATATAGCATTCAGTTTGAATTATAGCACAGATATCTCCCTGAGAAGCTGTAAGGTGTCAAGGGTCTTGCAGTTGTGTAGCACTGCCTTTCTCATCATAGAGATCTCAAAATTCAATAGGCTAATAGTCCGGTTGCTGCTGCTGCTAAGTCACCTCAGTTAATACTTAATACTGTGATGTTTTGTCACATTTTCTGAACAGCCAAAAATTACTATGATGGGTGCCTCATTTTACTGAAAGACCAGTTGTCTCATAATGCAATCTACAAGACAAGAGAATTTTTTTAAAAATTTAACATTAGAGTTAAGATCTGTGAATAGCTAAATGGGAAAGACCAAACAACCAAGAGGTTGTTTCTTAATTTCCACACTTCAGCTTGTTGTTTCAGGTTGTTTCCACACTTCAGTTTCCTTATCTGTAAAATAAAGGTAAAGGGGCATGCATCTATACATCAGAATCTATCATAAGCCCTAACAAATAAATTATTTTATTTGCATAGCTACCCCCTGAGGACAATATTTTCTTCTCCATTTTACAGAGGAGGCAACTGAGATACAAAAAAGAAACATCACACTTATTCAGAGACACACCCAGAATTCAAATACAGGATTCTCAAACTTGCCTTCTTAGTCACAATGCTATATTTTGAAGGATACACAAGGACATCAGCAAAAGACCATGGTCTATAAAGTGTACACAAATGTTTCCAGACGATCAAACAGTTTAAAACAACTCTAGAATTAGGCATTTCAAATTCCTTCAGTCTGTAATCTGGGGCGGGGCGGGGGGCGGATTCTCACCAGAAATCAACATTGAATTTCACAATTCTGTAGTATTCTCTTGGGTTTAGAAAGAGTTTGAGATGGAAATGAGTGCTGACATAAGAATTTGCGACCAGATCAATGTGTAATTATGCTTTGGGTATACAATTCTCTGAGGGAAAACTGCACTCAAATTGTCCTGAGAGACTCAGCTTCAGCTTATGGATGATTGGAGATAGGTCACATTAGGAAGAGAAAGGAAATAGTGGTGAGAGGCAGCACACTGTAGCGGCATACTTCCAAAAATGCCCTGCCTCAGCCAACAGGGCAGGGAGCCTCAAGTCAGAAGGAGATTCAGTATTTCTTTCTCTTTTGCTGATGACTGTATCAGCTGAGCATACGTGCATTCAGTTGCTTCAGTTTTGTCTGACTCTGTGCGACCATATAAACTTTACCCCACAAGGCTCCTCTGTCCATGGGATTCTCCAGGCAAGAATACTGGAGTGAGTTGCCATGCCCTCCTCCAGGGGATCTTTTGGACCCAGGGATCAAACCCATGTCTCTTATGTCTTCTGAAATTGGCAGGCGGGTCCCTGACCACTAGCACCATAAGTGTTTACTAAGTGCTAATCTTTCTGAAGAATATTTATGTTTTTTTTTTTTTTTTTGGTTCAAGAGAAGAGTAAACAGCATACTGAAGATGATCTTTTCAACCAGGTCTTTTTAATCTCTATCTTCTACCTCAGAGGATAGCTGTTTAAAAATATAATAAGTATAGGTTTGGTTTGCAATTAGAAGTATAAAATATCACAGGAATTAGAAGAAGACATAATAATTAATAATATCTATAATAACATAATAGCTGACTCTGGAGCCTCCGTCACATTGCACAAGTCCCAGTTCAGTGACCACCGCGACATCTACCCTACAAATGTTGCCCTGTAGAACTATGTAGCATCATGATTCCTCTGGTAGTTAACTGATCTAATCACTTTTTAAGATTTTTTTATTATTTGTTTATTTGGCTGCACTGGGTCTTTGTTGCTGCACACTGGCGTTTCTTTAGTTGCAGGGAGCTGGGGCTATTTTTGTTGCATAGGCTCTAGGCACATGGGCTCAGTAGCTGTGGCACCTGGATTTAGTATGTGAGATCTTCCCAGATCAGAAATCAAACCCATGTCCCCTGCATTGGCAGGGAGATGCTCAACTACTACACCATCAGAGAAGTCCCTCTAATCACTGTTTATATGTTAGCTAGCTTAATCTTCAAACAATTATGAGAAAGCAATTATCATGTCCCCATTTCAAAAAGTTGTTGTTGTTGTTGTTGTTTTAAGTCCAAGTCCTACTTTACACAGTAAGGAATGAAAGCATAATTCAGAGCAAGGCTTTCTGGTCCTAAAATCTACTTATAACCACCACACTCTGCTTCTTTGCTAGGAAGAAGAAAAATACAAGGAAAACAGAATCAAAAATAGTAGTAACTAGAGTTAACAATGCATTTCAAGATAGACTCAGCACCCTACAGCCTATTTTCCCAACTGGTTAGAATTTAAAACCTTAACATAATTTAAAGCTTAACTATCAGAGAACACTACGAAATAAACAATAGTGAGAGGAATGGGGAAGAAAGTCAAAATGTGAAAAAGGACTCATGAAGGAAGTGATTTTTCCCATTTGTTTCCCTCCTCTGCCTGTCAGCTGAACAGAATGAGGCCCAGTTGTGAAACATTGCAGTGGCATGAAGACATGAAGAAGAAGCTCTTCCTTACTGACCAGGAAAGCACTCTGTGAGCTGAAGAATGTGGGAAGCAGCCACATTTTGTTTCTTGAATTTTTCTTTCCATGTCCTGCCCAGGGACAGACCCAGTCATTAAGATCTGGCACTGCAATATCAGTGTGGGCATTTAAGACTCCAAAGGGGAAAGAGAGAGAGAAAGAGTGGAAGGGGGGAAGGAAGGAAGAAATGAAGGAAGCAAGGAGGAAGGAAGGAAGGGAATGAGGAAAAAAAGGGGGGAAAGGGAAAGGAAAGAAAAAACAGACAGAAAATACAAGAAAGGAAGGAAGAAGAAAGAAAGAAAGGAAATGTCCTGCCTGACTTCAGACTATACTACAAAGCTACAGTCATCAAGACAGTATGGTACTGGCACAAAGACAGAAATATAGATCAATGGAATGAAATAGAGAGCCCAGAGATAAATTCATGCACCTGTGGACATCTTACCTTTGATAAAGGAGGCAAAAATACACAATGGAGAAAAGACAATCTGTTTAACAAATGTTGCTGGGAAAACTGTTCAACCACCTGTAGAAGAATGAAAACTAGAACAGTCTCTAACACCATACACAAAAGTAAAATCAAAATGGATTAAAGATCTAAATGTAAGATCAGAAACTATAAAACTCTTAGAGGAAAACATAGGCAGAACACTCTATGACATAAATCACAGCAAGATCCTCTATGACCCACCCTCCAGAGTAATGGAAATAAAAGCAAAAATAAACAAATGGGACCTAATTAAACGTAAAAGCTTTTGTACAACAAAGAAAACTACAAGCAAGGTGAAAAGACAGCCTTCAGAATGGGAGAAAATGAAACAACTGACGAAGAATTAATCTTTAAAATATGCAAGCAGCTCATGCAGCTCAATACCAGAAAAATAAATGATCCAATCAAAAAATGGACCAAAGAACTAAACAGACATTTCTGTAAAGAAGACATACAGATGGCTAGCAAACATATGAAAAGATACTCAGCATCACTCATTATGAGAGAAATGCAAATCAAAACCACAATAAGGTACCATTTCATGCCAGTCAGAATGGCTGTCACCAAAAATTCTGCATACAATAAATGCTGGAGAGGATGTGGAGAAAAGGGAAGCCTCTTACACTGTTGGTGGGAATGCAAACTAGTACAGCTACTATGGAAAACAGTGAGGAGATCCCTTTAAAAACCAGAAATAGAACTGCCATATGACCCAGCAATCCCACTGCTGGGCATACACACCAAGGAAAGCAGAATTGAAAGAGACACATGTACCCCAATGTTCATCACAGTACTGTTGACAATAGCCAGGACATGGAAGCAACCTAAATGCCCATCAGCAGATGAATGGATAAGGAAGTTTGTGGTATATATACACAATGGAATATTCAGTTCAGTTCAGTTGCTCAGTCACGTCCGACTCTTTGCGATCCCATGAATCGCAGCACGCCAGGCCTCCCTGTCCATCACCAACTCCTGGAGTTCACTCAGACTCACATCCATTGAGTCCGTGATGCCATCCAGCCATCTCATCCTCTGTCGTCCCCTTCTCCTCCTGCCCCCAATCCCTCCCAGCATCAGAGTCTTTTCCAATGAGTCAACTCTTCACATGAGGTGGCCAAAGTACTGGAGTTTCAGCTTTA
The DNA here is from genome assembly GCF_014754425.2 of Oryx dammah. NCBI lineage: Eukaryota > Metazoa > Chordata > Mammalia > Artiodactyla > Bovidae > Oryx > Oryx dammah. The sequence continues at coordinate 2,906,160 of NW_024070199.1, read as the reverse complement.
GCATCATTCCTTCCAAAGAAATCCCAGGGTCGATCTCCTTCAGAATGGACTGGTTGGATCTCTTTGCAGTCCAAGGGACTCTCAAGAGTCTTCTCCAACACCACAGTTCAAAAGCATCAATTCTTCAGCTCTCAGCTTTCTTCACAGTCCAACTCACATCCATACATGACCACAGGAAAAACCATAGCCTTGACTAGACGGACCTTAGTCAGCAAAGTAATGTCTCTGCTTTTGAATATACTATCTAGGTTGGTCATAACTTTTCTTCCAAGGAGTAAGCGTCTTTTAATTTCATGGCTGCAGTCACCATCTGCAGTGATTTTGTAGCCCAAAAAATAAAGTCTGACACTGTTTCCACTGTTTCTCCGTCTATTTACTCAGCTATAAAAAGGAATTCATTTGAGTCAGTTCTATTGAGGTGGATGAAACTGGAGCCTATTATACAGAGTGAAGTAAGTCAGAAATTAAATATGTTAATGCATATATATGGAATTTAGAAAGATGGTAATGATGACCCTGTACACAAGACAGCAAAAGAGACCCATATATAAAGGACAGAGTTTTGGACTATGTGATTTGAGAGAACAGCACTGAAACATATATATTACCATATGTGGAACAGATCACCAGTGCAAGTTCAGTGCATGAAGCAGGGCCCTCAAAGCTGGTGCACTGGAACAACCCAGAGGGATGGGTGGGGAGGGGTCATGGGAGGGGGTTCAGGATGGGGGACACATGTACACCCATGGCTGATTCATGTCCATGTATTGCAAAAACCACTATAATATTGTAAAGTAATTAGCCTCCAGTTAAAATAAATTAATCAATTAAAAAAAAAAACAAACAGAAAAATGTCCAGAGAAACTCAGAAAATGGGTCCTGTATCTAGAAGTCTCAGTACAATCTGTTATTTTTCTTTCTTTTTTCTCTTGCAGTTTCTCCCTCAGAACCGCTACAACTGTGTAGAGCTATGTGACTGAACAGCAGACTAACACTATGGGTAAACACTGCTTTTCTGACCAGTAAAACTGGGAATGAGGTGCTCTACATGCTGGACGTAGATTCTGCAAAATAAAATCTGGATAAAAAGTCTCTTGATTCTGTGAATAAACTAACATGTGTCCCAGACTCAGCCCCAAGCTGTGTGTGCATGGAGCAAGCAGATAGAAACATATCTAAGGCTATGAGAATTAAACAACAATATAAACCACCACCAACTCCCAAACTAAGACCTGAATTGCACACACCAAGAGCAGACCTAAAGCAGCATAGCAAAAGATTGGAAAACTAAGCTAATCTTGGAGTTTAGCTAAAACTTGCTGTTTGAATCTAACTTTAATGATTGACTGCTAAAACAAACAAACAAAAAATAAGTTTTCAGAGGATTTTAACAGGGCTCAGAACTTGGCAGGCAATGTTCAAAATGCCTAGGATAGAATTCAAGATGAATTGGTATACAAAGAACCAGGAATGTGTGACCAGTTAAAATAGATAATTAACAGATGCCAACCGTGAGATGGTTTAGACGTAACTTTAAATCATCTATTATAAGCACACTCCATGATATAAAATTAAGTACTTTTGAAAGACAGGCATTCTCATGACAAAAATAGAAAGTAAAAAAAAGGAAACAAATTTAGAACTAAAAAATAAAATATCTGAAACTTTAAAAATTCACTCAATGAGATAAATAGAAAAATGAAGAGGTTAGAAAAGAATCAATGCACTTGAAGATAGAGCAATGAAAATAATCCAATCTAAAATTTAATAAGAAAAATATATAAATGAAATGAGAACATGGCCTCAGGAACTTGTGAGAACTATCAAAAGGACTAATATTCTTATCACTGAAGTCCATTGAGATATATATACACACACACATATATATATGGGCTTCACTGATGGCTCAGTGGTTAAAGAATACACCTGCAATGCAGGACGCACATGAGATGTGAGTTCGATTCCTGGGTCAGAAAGATTCCCCAGAGGAAGAAAATGACAACCCTCTCCAATATTCTTGCCTGAAAAGTCCCATGGACAGAGGAGCCTGGTGGACTACAGTCCAAAGGTTGCAAAGAGTCAGACATGACTGAGCAACTAAGCACCTAGATATATATGTGTGTGTGTGTGTGTGTGCGTGCGTGTGTATATGCAAAAATATACATATAACATAAATATATGCAGAATATATACATATATATGTAGAAATAATGGCTTAAAGCTTCCCAATTTTGCTGAAAGATACAAATCTATAGATTTTTAAAAGTTAGTATATACTCAAATAAATACATGACAAAATATATCATAATAAAGCTACTAATATATATATGATCATTTTATATATATATGTAAACATTATATTATAAAAGAAAATTATCAACTAGAATTCTATACTGAATAAAAATGTCTTCCTTTGAATAAAGACAAAAACTTTTCCAAGTGAAGGTAAACAAAGAGTATATGTTGCTGTTAAACTTATTCCAAATGAAATGTTAAAGTATATTTTCAGGCACAAAACAAATGACACCAGAGGGAAACTTGAAAGTTCAGGAATAAAGGAAGAATAAGAACAACAAAAAATGGTAAAGATGTAGGTAAATGCAAAGTGATTGTTTTCTATCTTGACTAATTTAACATGAATGACTATTGGAAGCAAAAATAATACTGTCTTCCAGTGATTAGTTCAAAGAACATAGATACATTACATATGATAATTATAACATAAAACAAGGGAGTTAAAGGAGTAGGGTTAAAAGGTTTATATATTTTCTTCAAGGTGATAAAATATGAATTCCAAGTATACAGTGAAAGTGAGATATGTATGCTTTATTTCCTAAAATAACCTTTAAAAAGTAATACCATGAGATACCAGAACTCCCTCAGACAGTAAAGAATCCACCTGCAATACAGGAGACTAGGAGAGATAGCTAAAAAGTCAATAGCTATTGGTGTTCAGTCGCTAAATTGTGTCCAATTCATTGTGACCCCATGGACTGTGGCATTAAAGGCTTCCCTGTCCTCCACTATCTCCAGGAATTTGTTCAAATTCATGTCCATTGAGCCAGAGATGTGATCCAACCACCTCATCTTCTGCTGCTTCCTTTTCCTGACAAAACATGGACCACAGGAAGAAGGAATGGCAAACCATTCCAGTATCCTTGCCACAAGAACGCCATGAATAGTATGAGAAAGTCAGTAGATAAGCTGGAAAGAAATATTAAAATATCAAAAGTATTCAAAAGAAGGTAGGAAAAAGGAGGCAGAGAAACAAAATCATAGAAACAAACAGAAAGAAATAAAATAGTTGACCAAAAACCTACCATACTGTGTCATTTATTGATGCAATAAATTGATCTATTAATGTCATGGAGATGTAAATTAAACAAAAGCCATTGCCATAAGTCATTGCCATATTGGACAGAAACAAATTAATACCCAATTTTATGTTGTTTACAAGAAACCTGTTTTAAATATAATTATCTAAACAGTACAGCAATGAAAAGAGACTATGCAAATATCAGTCTAAAGAAAGCTACAGTAGCTATGTTAATATATGACAAATTAGATTTAATATCAAGGAAAAATGCCAGATATATTACCTAATGATTTTAAACAGGCCTTTCCATCAAGAAATGCAATTTTAAATGCATATGGAGAAAGCAATGGCACCCCACTCCAGTACTCTTGCCTGGAGAATCCCATGGACGGAGGAGCCTGGTAGGCTGCAGTCTATGGGGTCACTAAGGGTCGGACACGACTGAGCAACTTCACTTTCACTTATCACTTTCATGCATTGGAGAAGGAAATGGCAACCCACTCCAGTGTTCTTGCCTGGAGAATCCCAGGGATGGGGGAGCCTGGTGGGTTGCCGTCTATGGGGTCACACAGAGTCGGACACGACTGAAGTGACTTAGCAGCAGCCCTTATAAATCAAGTTTCTAAATAAAGGAAGCAAACTTTTAATAGAACTTGAAGTAAAAATAGTCAAATTTGTTTACTTTGTGAAAGACACTGGTTTAAGAATGGAAACAGAAGTCACAGACTGGGGGAAAATACTTGGAAATCATATATTTGACAAAATACTAGAATCTAGACCATGTTAAGAATTCTCAAAACTCAACAATAAAAAATAAATAACCCAATGTAAAAAGTGATCAAAAGATTTGAATGTTAACTTCACCAAAAAGATATATGGATAGTTTGGGAAGCTGTACAATGGTCCCAGAGATGTCTACATCTTAGCCATCAAAACGTGTGAAAGAACTTTAAAATTGCACTTGTATTAAAGATTTTGAGGTGAAGAGGCTAGTTTCCATTACCCAGGTACCCAGGTAGGTTTTGGAGAAGGAAATGGCAACCCACTCCAGTATTCTTGCCTGGAGAATCCCAGGGACAGGGGAGCCTAGTGGGATGCTCTCTATGGGGTCGCACAGAGTCGGACACGACTGAAGCGACTTAGCAGCAGCAGCAGCAGGTAGGTTTTATATAATCACAATGGTCCTTATAAGAGGGAAGCAAGATAATCAAAGGCAGAAGATATAAGTTGGGAAGCAGAGGTCGTAGAGCAAATATCGTGTTATATGCCTTGCCTTGATGATGGAGGAAGTTGTCATAAGCCAAGGAATGCAAGCAGTTTCTAGAAGCTGGAAAAGGCAAAAAAGTAGATTCTTTCTTAGATTTTCAGAAGGAACACAGCACCTTGATTTCAGGTGCTGCTTTTAGTGAAACTGATTTTAAACTCCTGACATACTGAATTATTGGATAATAAATCTGTGTTGTTTCATAAGCCACTAAATTTTTTTTAGCAACAGTATATAGAAATATATCAAAACTACTACAGATGGTGAATACTTAAATGAAAACTCATCATTATCATTTGGGAAATGCAAATTAAAATTACAGTGGAATACCACCACAAAGATACTAAGATTATAAAAGAAATAAAACCTAATAATATCTAGTGCTGATGAAGTTGAGAAACTAGAACAATTACACATTGCCAACAGAGCTGCAATAAGATGCAACCACTTTGGGAAAAAAGTTGGGCAGTTTCCTCTAAAATAAACACTTACCCAGAAATTCCTAGCTGAAGCATTGACCCAAGAGGATTGACAGTTAATGTTCACACAAAAACTGAATGCAAATGTTTAAGGCATCTTTATTTATCTCCAGAAACTAGAAGCAACCAAAAGATCTTTCAACTGGTGAATAGACTTAAAAAAAAAATTTATGATACAGTGATCAGTAGAACTCTACCCAGCAATAAAAAGGATTTAATCAATTATTGATACATGCAAAACATGGATGAATCACAAATGAAATATGTTAAGGGGAAAAATCAGAGTCAAAAGGCAATGTACTATGCAATTCCATACATGTATAGCATTTGGTGATGGACAAGCAAGCCTGGTGTGCTGCAGTCCATGGGGTTTCAAAGAACTGGACACAACTGAGCAACTGAACTGATAGTATTCTGGAAAAAGCCAAAGGTCAGAGAAGAGCTCAGTGGTTGCCAGGGGGAGAGCAAGAAAGATTTAGAGAGTGATGATGCTGATGATACTGATGATGAGGGCTATATGACAATATTTAATTGTCAAAATTCCTACTGCCATGCACCAAAAAGAGTAAATTTTGCCATATATAAATTCATAATTTTTTGATAGTAGGAACCAACTTACTGTTTTCAACCTAAGTATGGTTCTGATTGCACCACAAATTGTAACAGTTATTTTAAACAAATTTTTAAAAATTCTCTGGTCAAAAATGTTCTGTCCAGAATGTAGGCTTGTAAGTTACATCCTGATACTGTGAATATTACAAGAACACATATATCAGTAAAGTAAGTGGAGTTTTTAAATGTCAAATCAGTTCAGTCGCTCAATCATGTCCTACTCTTGGCAACCTCATGGACTGCAGCACACCAGGCTTCCCTGTTCATCAGCAACTCCCAGAGCTTACTCAAACTCATGTCCAATGAGTCGCTAAGGCCATCCAACCAGCTGTTTTCCCCTTCTCCTCCCGCCTTCAATCTTTCTCAGCATCAGGGTCTTTTCAAATAGTTGGATGGCCTTAGGGACTCATTTCTAGCCTTTATTGTGCCTATGTTTGCATGAAACATTCCCTTGTTATCTGTAACTTTCCTGAAGAGATCTCTAGTCTTTCCCATTCTATTGGTTTCCTCTGTTTCTTTGCACTGATCACTGAGGAATGCTTTCTTATTTCTGCTTGCTATTCTTTGGAACTCTGCATTCAGATGGGTATATCTTTCCTTTTCTCCTTTGCCTGTCATGTCTTTTCTTTTCTCAGCTATTTGTAAGGCCTCCTCGCACAGGCATTTTGCCTTTTTGCATTTCTTTTTCTTGGGGATAGTCTTGATCCCTGTCTCCCGTACAATGTTAGGAACGTCCATTCATAGTTCTTCAGACACTCTATCAGATAAAATCCCTTGAACCTATTTGTCACTTCCACCGTGTAATCATAAGGGGTTTGATATCAGTCATACCTGAATGGTCTAGTGGTTTTCCCTACTTTATTCAATTTAAGTCTGAATTTGTCAATAAGGTGTTCATGATCTGACCCATAGTCAGCTACTGGTCTTGTTTTTGCTGACTTTATAGAGCTTCTCCATCTTTGGCTGCAAAGAATATAATCAATCGGATTTTGGTATTGACCATCTCATGATGTCCATAGAGTCTTCTCTTGTGTTGTTGGAAGAGGGTGTTTGCTATGACCAGTGCATTCTCTTTGCAAAGCTCTGCTAGCTTTTACCCTGCTTCATTCTGTACTCCAAGGCCAAATTTGTCTGTTACCCCAGGTATCTCTTGACGTCCTACTTTTGCATTCCAGTCCCCTAAAATGAAAAAGACATCTTTGGGGTGTTAGTTCTAAAAGGTCTTGTAGGTTTTCATAGAAGCGTTCAACTTCAGCTTCTTCAGGATTATTGGTCAGGGCATAGACTTGGATTACCATGATATTGAATGGTTTGCCTTGGAAATGAACAGAGATCATTCTGTCACTTTTGAGATTGCACCCAAGTACTGCATTTCAGACTCTTTTGTTATGGCTACTCCATTTCTTCTAAGGGATTCTTGCCCACAGTAGTAGATATAATGGTTATATGAGTTAAATCCACCCATTCCAGTCCATTTTAGTTCACTGATTCCTAAAATGTCGATGTTCACTCTTGCCACCTCCTGTCTGACCACTTTCAATTTGCCTTGATTCATGGACCTGACATTCCAGGTTCCTATGCAATATTGCTCTTTACAGCATCAGACCTTGCTTCCATCAGCAGTCACATCCACAGCTGGGTATTGTTTTGCTTTGGCTTAATCTCTACATTCTTTCTGGAATTATTTCTCCACTGATCTCCAGTAGCATATGGGGCACCTACTGACCTAGGGAGTTCATCTTTCAGTGTCTTATCTTTTTGCCTTTTCATACTGTTCATGTGGTTCTCAAGGCATGAATACTGAAGTGGTTTGCCATTCCCTTCTCCAGTGGACCGTTTTGTCAGAACATTCCACCATGACCCATCTGTCTTGGGTGGCCCTACATGGCATGACTCATAGTTTCCTTGAGTTAGACAAGGCTGTGGTCCCTGTGAGCAGATTTAAGTGTCAGGGTTTAAGGTATGCCCACTTGACTGGATAATCCTATTTTGTTTGTCCAACTCAGACACAAGCAATATTGGTTGTGTTCTGTCCTTCCTCCCTTGCTTTTCAGTCAGTCTTAAAGTGAGGTTCATTTCTGTTTCAGTTATGATGAAAAAGCCCATACCTCCTTGGAAGAAAAGTTATGACCAACCTAGATAGCATATTTAAAAGCAGAGACATTACTTTGCCAACTAAGGTCCATCTAGTCAAGGTTATGGTTTTTCCTGTGGTCATGTATGAATGTGAGAGTTGGGCTGTGAAGAAGGTTGAGTGCCAAAGAATTGATGCTTTTGAACCGTGGTGTTGGAGAAGACTCTTGAGAGTCCCTTGGACTGCAAGGAGATCCAACCACCAGTCCATTCTGAAGGAGATCAGCCCTGGGATTTCTTTGGAAGGAATGATGCTAAAGTTGAAACTCCAGTATTTTGGCCACCTCATGCAAAGAGTTGACTCATTGGAAAAGACTTTGATGTTGGTAGGGATTGGGGGCAGGAGGAGAAGGGGACGACAGAGGATGAGATGGCTGGATGGCATCACTGACTCGATGGACGTGAATCTGAGGGAACTCCGGGAGTTGGTGATAGACCGGGAGGCCTGGCGTGCTGCGATTCATGGGGTCACAAAGAGTCGGACACGACTGAGCGACTGAACTGAACTGAACTGAATTTGATTTTATCTAAGATATAGCTCATAAAGGAGAGAAGGAGATATCTGACATCAGAGTTTTAAATAGTCATTCCATTTGCCTCCTTTCCCCAATCTCCCTGAACTCAAACTTGAATCATTTCTTCGTTACCAATCCCTATTAGAAACCCAACCTCCTTAACAGCCTTCTGAGCTCTAGAGTCTTACTGCAGGCTCTCTTCATCTCTGAATATGTTCTTAGCCAATGCAGTTTGAGACTTACCTATCATTGCATTTTTGTGTAAATGTGGGTGAGAAATTCTAATAGGAAGGCAAAGCCAGCAATCAGATTGGAATATTTTGAGTAACAGCAAGGTGAATTAGAGGCAAAAACTAAAAAATCTTTCAGGAAAGATATTGAATAAACAAATCTTACATATAAAACAGGGCTTCCAAGGTGGTACTAGTGGCAAAGAACCCACCTGCCAATGCAAGAGCCTTAAATGACCATGTTTGATCCCTGTATCCAGAAGATTCCCCTGGAGGAGAGTATGGCAAACCACTCCTCTATTCTTGCCTGGACAGAGGACCCTGATGGGCTACAGTCTACATGGTAGCAAAGAGTCAGACATGACTGAAGCAACTAAGCATACAGAAATGCACCCATAAAACATGTGGAACACCTAAACCAGAGGCCCTCTAAAAGAATTAAACTGTACAGTTCAAGTTAAGTGATGAGAAATTTCAAATAAGAGAGGGTGTTTTGCTTTCTCTTTTTTCTTTTAACCTGTAAGGTAATCAATCTATTGATTGATTAAATCTCTGTTGGGTACGCAGCCCAGTCTTGCATCACGAACAACCTCTACTGCTTCCCACTCAGACACACACACAAAATAAAACACCAGTATATCTGTGTATGAATTGGCCATATAATAATCCAAATAGAGTAATTAAATTTCTGCTAGCTTATTCCAGAAAAGTAGAACTTTCTACTTCTGATTGACTAAGAACCCATCTTCCTCCAGAGAAAAATGAAATCATTTGCTTCCAGATGAAGTAGAGATAAGTCTCAAAAGTTGGTTCACTCTTTTCATATTTTCCACATACTTGAAAATAACTACATCTACAATTTATGGTAGAGATTAGGAGACCCAAGAGTTTCTATTCACTCAAATAAGACTATCAGATTTTTGTGCTTTCAGACTTAGATTTAAAAAATATCCACTACAGTGAAGTAAAAAACATAGAAAAACCTTGAAATCTAGTAGTTAGCAATTTAGTCTAAAATAATATTTGTCCTCTTTGCACACAATTAGTTTGATTATAATAAAAGTGATCTGGTAATATAAGTCCCTTATTCAGAAATATTGAATTGAACATCAGTTATATAGAGAGCACCAAGTAGCAGGTAAGTTAAACAGATGACAAAATTTGACACCTAACATTTTTAAAATAGCATCAGGATCAGCAAAATACTGCTTGCTTTTACAAATAAAGTTGCATTGGGACATAGTTGCACCCATTTGTTTATGTGTTATGGGATTCCCTGGTGGCTCAGAGGGTAAAGTGTCTGCCTGCAATGCAGGACACCTGGGTTTGATCCCTGTGTTGGGAAGATCCCCTGGAGAAGAAAATGGTAACCCACTCCAGTGTTCTGGCCTGGAAAATCCCATGAATGGAGAAGACTGTAGGCTACAGTCTATGGTAGGCTACAGTCTATGGGGTCACAAAGAGACACAACTGAGCACCTTCACTTTCTTTTCCAGGCAGAGAAAAGACATGGTAGACAATTGAAAAATTTAGTCCATAAGCACTTATACATGCTGCCTGGGCAGATCCAGAATTATTTTATGGAAGTAAGAGATGTGATTTCTGCAGATTAGATAAGAGAAGACCCAGGGAATGTGGCTTAAGATAAATATTATCAAATTTGTGACATAGGTTTTCCTGACTCCATTCCTCACCAAAAGACCAATGAGCAATGTCCATAAATAAGACACCATTGTGAAAATTCCAGAACTGGAGGTGAGACTGAAGCATGCCCTGGACCTCAGAGATGGAGAAGAAGCACATTGGAAGAGAAAGGGGAGCAACGTCACTCTGGGGCACTGCCAGAGTGGGAAGGACTCCAGGGTGCCTAGGTTATGGGAAGGGAAAAGAGAATACAACACGGGGATTCCGTTCCCCAGAACTGAAGGAGGCTTCCTGGGAGGCTCATTCAGGTCTTGTCTCATGGAGATCACTGAGGAACCTGTGGGACTTGACGTCTGGGGATTAGATGGGGACAGGAAGAGGGCCCAGGCTGACAGCAACCAAGGCTGAGATCTCACGGGCTGCGGTCCTGCTTGCAGCAGCACCCACGCAGAGATCCCAGCCATCCGGGATGCTCTGTCCATCCGCACAGCTGAGGGTGACCTTGTAGGGCCAGGGCACTCAGTGCTACCTAATCCGCGCCCCAGGCAAAAGGTTGTACTGGTCCTGGAGCCTTTAGCCACCCCACTAGGGAAGGAGGCCATTTCCCAGTCCTGCCCAGCCGCTGAGTGTAGCCACCAGTTCCGCTTAACCAGAGAACCTTGGCCCCGGAGCTCCTACTATAGCCCCTCCAGGGCATGAAGCAGGCCAGCAGCTCCACGTAGGCTCCGGCGCCACATAACCAAAGATCCTGCAGAGCACACCAGGCATCCCAGAGCCCGCTGTAGCCCTGAGCAGTGAAGTCCAGCCTGCAGCCAACCCAGTGCCAGAGTCTAGCCTACAGCCCACCCCAGCAGAAAAGCCTAGTCTGCACCCTTGCCTAGCTGCTGAGCAAGGCTTGAGGTTTTGCTCAAGTAGAGAGCCCAGCCAGCGATGCCACCCAATTGCAAAGCAGGACCTGAAACCCCCTCAGACAAGGAAACACGCTGACAGCAGCCTTTTGTTAGCAGCTCAGTCGTGGCTGACTCTTTGTGCCCCCATAGACTGTAGCCCACCAGACTCCTCTGTCCACAGGATTCTCCAGTCAAGAATTCCAGAGTGTGTAGCCATTTCCTTCTCCAGGGGATCTTCCCCACCCAGGGATAAAACTTGCATCTCTAGCATTGCAGGCAGATTCTTTGATGTCTGAGTCACATGGCGTCAACATACTAATGATGTTCTTTACAATTCCTATTATATAGTCACACATTCCAAATCAACTCTATGCAAGACATTATCTAGGACTCCATAGAAGATACAGATATGAAGCAGTTTTCTTCAAAACTACTACTAATAAGAGAAAGCAATTACATACATGTCAGAAGGAAATGGCAACCCACTCCAGTACTCTTGCCTGGAGAATCCCATGGACGGAGGAGCCTGGTGGGCTACAGTCCACGGGGTTGCAAAGAGTTGGACACAACTGAGAGATTTCACTTCACTCCACTCCACTTCAGAAACACAAGTTAGAATGTGATGGGACGTTTTTGTTCTGAGATCCCTCTGTATTGGAGCCAAGTTACTCTAAAGTGTTTCTATGGCCTCCTTGCATATACCTTATTGCTCAAAATTACCAGAAACCATTTTATGTTACCTCATTTCAAATTTTTTTCACCTAAAATATTAACTTGTGTCATGAGTTGTAGATCTATACCTTCCAAAATAAAGGTTCTCATAATTAATGCTAAACATATTTCCTTTTAATGCCTCTTTTTCTACCTTCTCAGAGGACTGCATAGTATTAACATATATATATATACACACACACAGACGTCCCCAAAATGTTTTTTATACATGTGCAAGTATGGAGCAATATACTTCCACAACCTGTGTCTTCCACATACTTATATTAAGGATCTCTTGCAAAAAATAACAAAAAGCCTAAATTTTCAAGATATCTGAATTGGCAATTCACTCTAATGATTAAATGACTCTGTTCTGCCTGCCCACAAGATATTGAAATTGCAGTTATTTTAAATGCATCAGTGCATAAAAATGACTAAGATATACAAGTAACTCCAGTGGAATTGCTATATTATTCTGTCCCTCAAATGTCACAGGCAAATTTAACAGCATGTGTTCAAACAGTATTGACACAATGGTTCTTTTATATTTTACTCCTCTGAATGCAAACTATAAAGACATGAAATGTACATCCATATCATAGACATGCTTCATAGTGAAATATAAATTCTGTTATGAAAGTAACTTCAAAGTTAAGTCAAAAGTTGACTCAAGAGTATAAAGCTAAAAGTGATACTCTAAGATTTGGATGTTCACATTCTATTTTAAATGGACATTACTGCAAGTTGGCAACTAGAGAGTAGATTTCACAGCAGGAGGAGTCTTGTGTGTGAGTCACACAGTCTGGCAATCCCAGTAGCTCTCAGGAGCGGACCAAAACTGAGAGCGTGAGTGAGCAGTAAGATGCAGCACCTCTGTTCAGCATCTGTGAGGTTGTTCTGCTGATATATAAGGTCTGGAACACAGACCTGCTTATATGCAAGATCTGGAAGACCCTCCATGTGGGCATGGAGGAAGGCACACTGAACCCATTCAGTTTAGGACACTAAAAAGTTACAAGAGGTTAGTTAGGGAGCAGCGTAGTCCTCAATGATTTTGTTTGAAAATTTCAGAAAATAAGCAATCAAGTCCAGCACAGTTCAGGAAATCTTTGTGGAAGTACAATGTACGAAACTTAACACTCAAAATTTCTAATATTCAAGAGGTAGTTGGTTAACTGGAAATGGCAAGTCATGGTAATGCAGAAAGAAATTATGCTGGTGATCTCAGTTTTACTGGCAACCAAGAAATCAACAAGCTCTGGGAGAGAGTGAAGGACAGGGAAGCCTGGCATGCTGCAATCCATGGGGTCACAAAGAGTTGAACAATAGCAAAAAGACACCAAAGCAAAGGTGATGATAAATTAATAACATTTCATATCTGCCCTCACCCTTTATTTCAAACACTAAGTTTCTTCAGCATATTTAACTTGGTACCATCTTTGAGAAGTGATGCATATTAACCAGAACTGTATGGACTGTATAAAATAGTTAATGTATAAAATATATATATATATATATATAATGATGTATAAAATAGTAGTTAATTAGCATAGAATGAGAATCACAATAACCAAAGAGAACAAATGCATATAGATTATAGCCAGTTCAATCTCTCTTCGGAGAAGACAATGGCACCCCACTCCAGTACTCTTGTCTGGAAAATCCCATGGATGGAGAAGCCTGGAAGGCTGCAATCCATGGGGTCGCTAAGAGTTGGACATGACTGAGCAACTTCACTTTCGCTTTTTACTTTCATGTATTGGAGAAGGCAGTGGCGACCCACTCCAGTGTTCTTGCCTGGAGAATCCCAGGGACGGGGGAGCCTGGTGGGCTGCTGTCTATGGGGTCGCACAGAGTCAGACATGACTGAAGTGACTTAGCAACAGCAGCAACCTCTCTTAGCAGGTAAGTTACATAACAAGTCAAATAATTCAAAATGCCAGTGTGTTACTTGTAATTAATTAGAGAATACTATAATGTAATTAATGAGAGAATTCTACAATTCCATGATGGTGTGATCACTCACCTAGAGCCAGACATCTTGGAATTTGAAGTCAAGTGGGCCTTAGGAAGCATCACTATGAACAAAGCTAGTGGAGGAATTCCAGTTGAGCTATTTCAAATCCTAAAAAATGATGCCGTGAAAGTGCTGCATCCAATATGCCAGCAAATTTGGAAAACTCCACAGTGACCACAGGACTGGAAAAGGTCAGTTTTCATTCCAATCTCAAAGAAAGGCAATGCCAAAGAATATTCAAACTACCACACAGTTGCACTCATCTCACACGCTAGCAAAGTAATGCTCAAAATTCTCCAAGCCAGGCTTCAACAATACATGAACAGTGAACTTTCAGAAGTTCAAGCTGGATTTAGAAAATGCAGAGGAACTAAAGATCAAATTTCAAACATCCGTTGGATCATCAGAAAAAAAAAAAAAATAGCGTTTCAGAAAAGCATCTATTTCTGCTTTATTGAATATGCCAAAGCCTTTGACTATGTGGATCACAACAAACTATGGAAAATTCTGAAAGAGATGGGAACACCAGACCACCTTACCTGCTTCCTGAGAAATCTGTATGCAGATCAACGAGCAATAGTTAGAACTGGAAATGGAACAACAGAGTGGTTCCAAATTGGGAAAGTAGTACATCAAGGCTGTATATTGTCATCCTGTTTATTTAACTCGTATGCAGAGTATATTATGTGAAATACTAGGTTGGATGAAGCACAAGGTGGAATCAAGTTTGCCAGGAGAAACATTAATAACCTCAGATACGCAGATGACACCACCCTTATGGCAGGAAGTGAAGAAGAACGAAAAAGCCTCTTGATGAAAGTGAAAGAGGAGAGTGAAAATGTTGGCTTAAAACTCAACATTCAGAAAACTAAGATCATGGCATCCGGTCCCATCACTTCATAGCAAATAGATGGAGAAGCAATGGAAACAGTGAAAGACTTTATTTTGGCGCTCCAAAATCACTGCAGATGGTGACTGCAACCATGAAATTAAAAGATGCTTGCTCCTGGGAAGAAAAGCTGTGAACAACCTAGACAGCACATAGCATATTAAAAAGCAGAGACATTACTTTGCCAACAAAGGTCCATCTAGTCAAGGCTATGGTTTTTCCAGTAGTCATGTATGGATGTGAGAGTTGGACTATAAAGAAAGCTGAGTGCTGAAGAATTGATGTTTTTGAACTGTGGTGCTGGAGAAGACTCTTGAGAGTCCCTTGGACTGCATGGGGATCCAACCAGTCCATCCTAAAACATCAGTCCTGAGTATTCATTGGAAGGATTGATGCTGAAGCTGAAACTCCAATTCTTTGGCCACCTGATGCAAAGAGCTGACTCATTTGAAAAGACCCTGATGCCAGGAAACATTGAAGGTGGGAGGAGAAAGGGACGACAGAGGATGAAATGGTTGGATGGCATCACCAACTCAATGAACATCAGTTTGAGTAAGTTCTGGGAGTTGGTTGGACAGGGAGGCCTGGCGTGCTGCAGTCCATGGGGTCCCAAAGAGTTGGACACAACTGACCGACTGAACTGAGAGATTTTTAATTGTCAAGTGGGTCAAACATAAAAATTCTTTGGCAGTACATTTCTTTCATATAAGCAAGCTACATGGAAAAGTAATTGGTAATCAAATATTTGCTGGTATATCGTAGTCTTAAAACAAATGATATAGTTTGAAGTTTTAATGCTTATTGATCCAGGCTTGGGTAGCCTGACCCACTCAACCTGGAACCAGACAGATAGTATATTGGGAAGTACAGCCTTTCCTTGGACCATGCATGGAAGACCAGAGCCTCAACTGCTAGTTATAGCCTCCTCAAAGCCATCTTCCTAATATATACATACAGTTTTTAATCCATCTCCTCCAAGTCAACCCCTTGGCTTTTGAATTAAATATACTTCCAGGCTGCTTTCTTCTACCCTGGAGTTCAAGAAATGAAATACATTTCTTGCACCCCACTCCAGTACTCTTGCCTGGAAAATCCCATGGATGGAGGAGCCTGGTAGTCTGTAGTCCTTGGGGTCGCTAACAGTCGGACATGACTGAGCAACTTCCCTTTCACTTTTCACTTTCATGCATTGGAGAAGGAAATGGCAACCCACTCCAGTGTTCTTGCCTGGAGAATCCCAGGGACGCGGGAGCCTGGTGGGCTGCCGTCTATGGGGTCGCACAGAGTCGGACACGACTGAAGCGACTTTGCAGCAGCAGCAGCAGCAGCAATGTGATCCTTCAAGATCATGAGGGTTTGAGGGTGGTGATGAGCCAAGTCTCATTTAGTTTTATGGTTTGTTTCTCACTTTCTTTCACAAAAATTATACCATTTAAAGTTGCATGGCATATCAACTTTTTCCTAACAGCACTTTGTTGTCCGTGGCTCCACACTTAATTTTTAAAAGCTGTATAGATCTCCCATGATGCCTTTTAAGAAATTTTACACCCCTGCATCCATTGTACACTCCTCCTCTCTGGCAGTGTATTTCTTCAAGTCTGTTATTCTTCCTCAGTCACGCTAGGCAAACTAGTCCAATGAGGAAGTGTCACTGTAAGACACACAAGCAATACAGTTTGGGTGTTTACTTTAAAGATCTCTATACTAGTATGGTTACAAAAATGCATTAAGATTCTTGCAAAAGTATACTGTTGGCTAGGACATACGTAACCAGTGCCAAAGGAAAACATTCATCCATCCTAGGAAGATAAGCATTTTGTCACCTCTTGTGTTATTTGCAAAATCCTCTGTTTGCACTGGAGCTAGCTTGTGTACTCACCATGCAAAGTGATGCAGAACAGTTTTAGTTTCTTTCTTCTACCTCTACACTCAAATCATTGCTCCCACCTCCATCTTTCAAATTATACTTTGCTAAAAATCTGTATATGGGGGCTTTCCAGGTGACTCAGTGGTAAAGAATCTGCCTGCCAATGCAGGAAACTCGGCAACCCACTCTAGTATTCTTGCCTGGGAAGTCCCATGGACAGAGAAGCCTGGCATGCTACCGTCCATGGGGTCATAAAGAGTCAGACATGACTTAGCGACTGAGCAGGAGCACAGAAATAAAACAAGAAATTAAGAAATAAGCATATGACTTGTGCATATCCATCCTAATAGCTGCTCATTAGCTACACAAAAATCTCAGCTAAGGCTTTTAAAATGAACCCTGAGAAATGATACAAATGTAGATCTGACATTATGTATATTTTACCACAATTCAAAAAGAACACCTGTAAAGTATTTATCAACCTGCCATCTTCCTTCTCAGACTGAGCAGAGAGCAGGGAAGGAGGATGGTTTCTTTAGCCTAGTAACACCCCTTTAATTCTCCTTTTTGTGTTGTTTATTTCCATTGCAGAATAATCTCCCTAATGATTGACACATTCTTTCTTTAGATATGTTAATATCTTAACAATGCCTTAGAGATTTCAACAATATAGTTCAACTAGCCTGGAAATCATTCTTTGACAGAGGACATTCAGGGGAATCATTATTGCTTACATTTCAAAGTTACTTGGGAACATTTTACCATTATTTCAGTGCATCACCTACTTTTGCTTTAGAACATTTTCCTTTATTACCTAACTTTATGGGTAAGAAGGTATTATATGTAATAATGACTATGTTCATTAAAAGCATGAATTCCAGAGTCAGATTTCCTGGATCTGCATTCCAACTAATCCACAAACAAGGTGTGTGGCCCTGAACAAGTTATTTGATCTCTGTGTATCTCTGTTTCCATACCTGCAACATAGAGATAATAATTATATCCTCCATTAGTGTTGTTGTAAGAAAAAGTGAGTTAACAGATGTAAAGTATTTGGGATAATATATGGCACATTAGTGCTTCCCAGGTGGCACTAGTGGTAAAGAACCTGTCTGCCAAGGCAGGAGGCATAAGCAATGCAGGTTTAATCCCTGGGTTGGGAAGGCCTCCTAGAGGTGGCTATGGCTACCCACTCCAGTATTCCTGCCTGGAGAATCCCATGGACAGAGGAGCCTGGCGGGCTACAGTCCATAGGGTCCCAAGAGTCAGACACAACTGAAGCAACTTAGCTTGCACACACATAGCACATTAACTATTATTTATTGAGCTTATTCTGTAGGCTATGTACTAGGAATCAATGAAGAAAAAGGAAATTTGGATCCTGTAAAGGGGAAAATGCACTGTTTTCTTTTTATGCTGTTAATACTACTTTAAATGTTTGGGGATTTACTCTCATAATGACCAATTCTGATACCAGATGGCTATCCAATTTAAGTCAGCTCAGTCACTATCTACCCGGAGTTAGCATCAGATTCCTCAGATTAAGGGCTCAACTCTCACAAAACTGCCTCCACTTCTGCTGTAAATTTCAAGTCCCAGGTTGCCCCAACTGCCTCTGACTTAGCAGCTGTAAGTTAGGGTTCTCACAGCTCACTCCTAGGATTTGATTATTTGTTATAACAGCTAACCAAGCCCAGTGAAACACTGACTAGCAGTTACCAGTTTATTTTCTAGTAAGGGATCTGACAGAAGATACAGATGAACAGCCAGATGAAGCAATGCACATCTCAGAAGGCTCCTGAGTTGAGGACCTTCTGTCCCCCTGGTTATTGAAGTACACCACTCTCATGGTACATGGATGTGTTGACCAACCCAGAAGGTTTTCAAACCTTATTACTCCAGGGACTGTTTTATGAAAACTTCACCCCATAGGCATGATCCATTGCTAACTTAGTGTTCAGTCCCTCTCCCCTTTCTGGAGATTAAGGGGTGAGGATAAAAGTTCCAAGCTTCTATTTATGGCTTGGTACTTCTAGTAACTAGTTGCCATCTAAGAACCCACCAAGAGTTGCCTCCTAAGGACAAAAGATACTGCTATCACCCAGGAAATTCCCAGGGACTTAGGAGCTCTGAGTCAGACACCCCTATTGAACGAGTTTGAAGACTGAATATTAGCTGAAGTGGGACAAAGACATAGTTAGATAGATAGATAGAGATATACCTTCTTATTTCAGCTCCTTTCTCAACAGGATACATGAAGTTTATATTCCATTTAAAGTGACAGACCAAAAACTCAAATAACACAGGCAAATAAAACAAGCACATGTTGGGCTCAATCCCTCTGTCATGCTCAACTCTTTGTGACCCCATGAACTGCAGCCCACCAGGCTCCTCTGTCCATGGGATTATCCTGGCAAGAATGCTGGAGCTGTTGCCATTTCCTCCTCTAGGAAATCTTCCCAACCCAGGGATCAAACCTGTGTCTCCTGCATTAGCAGGCAGATTCTTTACCATTGGGCCACCAGGGAAGAAACAGCATGTTACAGTGAAGCTTATGAAGAAAAGAGAACAAGAGTTGAGACAGAAAATAATAAAGGGAAATTTGTTCAGATAGAAAAGTCAGGGAAATTTTCTCTGAGGTGATCACAGTCAAGAAAGTGAATAATTACCTATTTAGAGATCAGTGACAAGAACATAGCAGTGTATAATGTCATGAAGAGCTTGGTTTTGAGTAGCTAAAAGGAAGTGTTGGGAAAGATGCAGTGTGTTTTTTGGTGGTATTTCATAAAGTCAATCATCTGCCAATATTAATGCAAAATTTCTTTTTACATTCATGAGCCCAGTGCCTGATCCCAGAAGCTTCCCATGTTGGTTTCTGTAATTCAAGCAAAGCTTATCAAGTTATCAAGGGCAAAAAAGAAATGCTATAGGATCATAGTACAAAAGATATTAATTTTGCAAAGTTACTGTTTTAGCATATGTCTTGAGATAACCTGTTTTTCCAAGTGTCTAGTGACTTTACAATTTTGGCCCCAGTTCCTATATATGCATTTATAAAAGGATTTAAATCTGGATGTAAGCTATGAGATTTCACCTGTGACACCATAAATGGCACCAAAACTCTGTTGACAATGATCCACTGTGAGCAGCGGGAAAGAGACAGACCCAGAGCCAGAGAAGGACAAAAAAAAAAAAAAAAAAGAACAAAAACACAAATGGTCAAGAAACAATGGACTGCAAAACCAGCCTGGTATGAAGACATCTAATGAATTGAGACAGGAGAGAGACAGGAGTACAGTTCTGAAGGACCAGAGGAGGCCGCCCAGCCCAGATCACTATCACAGATGATGCTAGGCTGCAGCATCAATTTATTATTCCATATTGAATATCCCAGTTGTAATTCTAGCACGTTTTCATGTAAATAATCTGACCTGCAGGTTTTCACAGAAGGAATTCTGGCAGATGGAGCCAACTTCTAGAACAGTTTAACACCAAAAGCAACATCTGGTAGTGCCCCAGGAGCAGTTCAGTGAACCCTAAACTCTCAGCCAGGTGGAATGCTTATTTGATGAGATCTCACGGAAGACTCAAAGCAAGCACAATGTAATTAAGCACACTCCCTCTTACCAGGGAGTGTCAACTGGATACAACCAAAGGTTCTTGATGTAACAGCCCCATCTTTATAATCAGACACAGCTCATTACCTTAAAGTCATAGACAGAAATATCAGTCATTTCCTAAAGTATGAGTAACCTAAGATCCCAGATACCTTCTGTACAACCATCTTACCATGAAGTGATGAATACTGATGCTGAGAGCTTGATAGCAGAGGGATATTTTTTTTTTTTTTTTGAGATGTCCTGAAGTGAAGTTGCTCAGTCGTGTCCAACTCTTTGCAACGCTATGGACTATAGCCCACCAGGCTCCTCCATCCATGGAATTTTCTAGGCAAGAGTACTGGAATGAGTTGCCATTTCCTTCTCCAGAGGATCTTCCTGACCCAGGGATCAAACCTGGGTCTCCTGCATTGCGGGCAGATGCTTTACCATCCAATGTCCTGGCGTGTGGTAAAGAACACACTACCCACCAGTCAGAATGGCCATCATCAAAAAGTCTACAAACAATAAATGACTGGAGAGGATTGGAGGAAAAGGAATCCTCCTAAACTGTTGGTGGGAATGTAAACTGCTACAGCCACAATGGAGAACAGTATAGAGGTTTCTTTAAAAATTAAAAATAAAACTGCCATATGATCCAGCAATCCCACTCCTGGGCATATATTTGGAGAAAACCATACTTTGAAAAGATACATACACCCCAAACTTCATTGCAGCACTGTTTACAATAGCCAAGACATGGAAGCAACCTAGATGCCCATAAATGGATGAATCATTAAAATTATATTTTAATTCTCCTCTAAGAATCTCACCAAGTCATAGAGCATTAGAGTCTACATACTGAAAGAATTAAAATACATATTTCCTTAAATCTTTTTTGAAACTGATTCATCATTATTAAACACATCATTAAGAAAGAAAAACCTCCTCCTATTAAACTTAGCACATTGCTAGGATACTATCAATTGTAAGATTTATCCCAATTTCAGAAACATTGAAATATGCAAAAATAAATAAATTTGATAAAAGTGTGAGGTAACAATCATCTGGCTTAGTACCTGTTTACCATGAAGATACGGAGAAGGCAATGGCACCCCACTCCAGTGCTCTTGCCTGGAAAATCCTATGGATGGAGGAGCCTGGTAGGCTGCAGTCCATGGGGTCGCAAAGAGTAGGACACGACTGAGTGACTTCACTTTTCACTTTCATGCATTGGAGAAGGAAATGGCAACCCACTCCAGTGTTCTTGCCTGGAGAATCCCAGGGTCGGGGGAGCCTGGTGGGCTGCCGTCTATGGGGTCACACAGAGTTGGACACGACTGAAGCGACTTAGCAGCAGCATGAAGATAACATGACCTTTGGAACTGGAGGTATGTGACAGACAAATTTAATTTCTTATTATCATAGGAAAGAAAACTCTGTAAATATGAAAGAAATAACAGATACAATTTGTGGATCATATAAGGCATTTATTTACCAAATCATATTTTCCTCAGTAAACTCAGAATATATGATGCAGACAATATTATTCTGATAAAGCTTGTTGAATGATGATGTTTTCTGATACAATCATTGATAAGAATCCATATACAGACACTTCATGGATCTAAGGTGCAGAGCGGAGTAATATTCACAGTTGGTTTGTGAGTGAGTGGGTCTATGTTGAGGAAAACTTTTAGAAGTGTGAGTGGAGGTGGAGAGAAGAATCTGGGACCTGAGTTGCTTGAAAATATTATCAGTGTCGTAGATGAAAGAAGGATCCTTTCATTCAGTTTGCAGAAAATAAGTTTTTAAAAAACTAAACTCGAGAGAAACTAAATGCAAAGCAGACTTGATCAAGTAATTATCTATTCAAATATGCAAATAGTCAATAGCTGGTAGTAGAAGATACAGTCTGGAAATTAAAAAGAGCCGTCTAAATATAGAACTGGAAACAATATGCAAAACAACCTGGAATGGGCCTAGACGTTAAAAAAAATAGAGAACATGAGTTTTGTACTTCTCAGTCAGTTCAGTTCAGTTCAGTCGCTCAGTCGTGTCCGACTCCTTGCAACCCCATGGACTGCAGCATGTCAGGCTTCCCTGTCCATCACCAACTCCTGGAACTTACTCAAACTCATGTCCATTGAATTGGCAATGCCATCCAACCATCTCAACCTCTGTTATCTGTACCTGCTTTAAAAGGATTTGCAGAAAAATCATGCAAGGAGAAAAAGCTAAAGGCAAATCTTGAAAGGATGAAAGAGCTATGGACAGTTACCTAGAGAGAGCCTAAAGGAAGTACTGACCTTTGTCTGCCCCATAAGAAGGGAAGGAAAATTAGCACAAGTTAGACCTTTTCTGTAGGGCTTCCCTAGGGCTTAGATGATAAGGAATCTGCCTGCAAAACAGGAGACCTGGGTTCAATCCCTGGGTTGGGAAGATCCCCTGGAGAAGCGAAAGGCTATCCACCTCAGTATTCTTGCCTGGAGAATTCCTTTTCTATAAGGTCATTGATAGAAAATATCACAAAGAAAAGGATTTCAATGACATAAAAAGTAAATATGCAATTACCATCAATTAACAGTGTTATCCCACAGGAAGTGATCAGGTCATTAGTTAAATATTCTTTCTAAATTCCTGTGGCCACTTGTCATTGATGAGATACTGTTTCCCAAAGTACTTTTGACAAAGCAGCTCTAAAGATGACAATATATTAAAACTGGGGGAGAAAAGGTTACATTATATAAATATGATAGAGAAACTCTGGGTTAAACAATAGCAAACAAGTTGCTTTATCTGAAGTGTCTCACAAGTTTTTAATGAAATCGTGTAGGAATCTACAACATAATCTCTAATTTAGACTTGACAATGGTACCTTCTTTCTCACAGGGCATGTTTATGGAGCTGCTGGAGCTCTATAGAGATCAATTCTGAAAATCCTAATGCAGGTGAATCTCTGCCCTCAAAGGCGGCCTGAAATAATATCTTCCTCAGACTATACCATTTCTTTTTTTTTAATATAAATTTATTTATTTTAATTGGAGGTTAATTACTTTACAATATTGTACTGGTTTTGTTTTATTTGAAAAATTATGTGAACGTTTTGTTTCACCAAACCATG
This sequence comes from Oryx dammah, assembly GCF_014754425.2. Taxonomy (NCBI): domain Eukaryota; kingdom Metazoa; phylum Chordata; class Mammalia; order Artiodactyla; family Bovidae; genus Oryx; species Oryx dammah. The sequence continues at coordinate 2,882,873 of NW_024070199.1, read as the reverse complement.
AAGGTGTGGAGAAGATGTGGTACATATACACAATGGAGTATTACTCAGCCATTAAAAAGAATACATTTGAATCAGTTCTGATGAGATGGATGAAACTGGAGCCGATTATACAGAGTGAAGTAAGCCAGAAAGAAAAACACCAATACAGTATACTAACACATATATATGGAATTTAGAAAGATGGCAATGATGACCCTGTATGCAGGACAGCAAAAAAGACACAGATATGTATAACGGACTTTTGGACTCAGTGGGAGAAGGAGAGGGTGAGATGATTTGGGAGAATGGCATTGAAACATGTATAATATCATGTAAGAATAGAATTGCCAGTCTATGTCCGATGCAGGATATGGCACACTTGGGGCTGGTATGTGGGGATGACCCAGAGAGATGTTGTGGGGAGGGGGGTAGGAGGGGGGTTCATGTTTGGGAACGCATGTACACCCGTGGTGGATTCATGTCAATATATAGCAAAACCAATACAGAATTGTAAAGTAAAATAAAAAATAAATTAAAAAAAAAAGAAAAGAAAGAAAGAAAACAGAGGGAAGGGGGCATTATCAAATAGTTCTAAGAATAAACAAAGGACTCCCAAGGTGGAAATTTTTACTTGATACAGATATGAACATTGTCTTGGGGATCTAATTCTAATCTCTTAGAAATGTGGTGGCTTGATTATAAAATCATTTTGCTTTCTTTCCTTTTGAGAAGCTACTGCATAGACATAACGCTTATGAGATTGAGTTACAATCTTCTAGCTCTACTTTATAGATTTTATTTTCTCAAATAGAGAAGTATTAAATTTATCTGTTTGTGTATCAGGTAGTGCTACTCTGAGGAGTGATGAACATTGGCTTTAAAGCTCAGTTGAGTAAAACACCATTTCAGACCCTGCTGCCTGGGTTCTATTTGCAAAGAGAGCAGAAACTTAGGAATACCTTGGAATCTGCACGTGCAATGCCATTATGTGGATCCTCCCATGGATTTTAATATTATGTCTGGTAAAATGTTAAGGTATGTAAGCAATACATCTTTGCTAGTGTCAGGAGAACATCAAATTCCTATTAGACTCTAAGAAATAAGTGTTTATTCTGTTCCGGCTACAAACAGCACTTTGGTAGCCTGGCTGTTCTATTCATTTCTGCCTGTCTCATATTACTCATAGAATATGGATTACTTAGCCTCTCATTTAGCCCATGATCACATTTAAACATTGAAATTTTTTTTTATATAATAACATTGTTCGATGCTATTATTCATTGAGTAAAGATACTAATCTTGTGAATTATCACTCCTATCTAATATAATTAAAGTACTGCTGCTTGTTCAGTCACTCAGTCATGTCTGACTCCTTGAAAGCCCGGGGACTGCAGCACAGCACTTTCCCTGTCTTCACTCTCTCCTGGAGTTAGTTCAAATTCATATCTATTGAGTCAGAAAGAGTTGCTTTTGACATTGCTGCTTGGAAAGAGTTAATTCAAGTATCCAAAGTCACACACCAAATAAATGGCAAAGCTGGGCTTTTTTAGTTTAAAGTCCATGCTGTTCGGGACTGAGTACTAGTTATTCAGAAGATCAGCACTCTGTGGCCTTTATACTATAGGCTAATTGATTTGAATGGTCAAATATGTGATGCTAACGAGCCCCAAATCACAAATCACTGTCAGGACTGCCACTGGTTTCACAGTTGGCCTATGAATAGGTGAAAAGGTTTAGGCTTAGCTAAGGTCAGCTTAGACTACAAACCGAAGAACAACTTTGAAGTAGCCAGTGCTTCCTGATTCCCACCACACATGCCTTTGCACATTTGATAGTGACTTTTGAGTTTGAGACGAGACGCATAGGTCAATTGATCCAATATAAAATTACAGAAGTTAGATGTATAAGTCATAGCCTAAATACTTCCATCTTCCCATTTTGTGTTTCTTCTCAAATAGCTCACTCTTCCCAAAGCCAAAGCACATTCAGTCTCCTTAATATCACTTACGCTTCTTAAATATATATGCTTAAAAGTGATTGTTTTTGCACATCACAACTTATTTCATAAACACAGCATCGTGCACCACGCGCACATGCTCTGTCGGGTCAGGTTCTTTTGGACCTTGTGAACTGTAGCCCAGCAGGCTCTTCTGTCCATGGGATTTCCCAGACAAGAATATAGGAATAGGTTGCCATTTCCTTCTCCAGGGGATCTTCCCAACCCAAGGATCAACCCCCCACCCGTCTCCTGCATTGGCAGGCTGATTCTTTACCACTGAACCACCAGAGAAGTCTGTGTGTATGTGTGTACTTTATATTTCTTGGTTCATTTATTCATTAACTGACACTGGTTGCCTTTCTTTCATGGCTATTGTGAATCATGCTATAATGATCGTGATAGTACAAATGTCTGTTTTAGCTAATAATTTAGTTTTCTTGGGATATCCACCTAGAAGAAGGATTGTTGGATCATATGGCAGTTCTATTTTTTATTTCCTTTAAAATCTCCATATTATTCTTCACAGTGGTTTTATCAGCTTCCATTCATACCAACAGTGTACAAACGGCTTCTTTTCTCTATGTTCTTGCCATTTACTAGCTTTCATGTTCTTAATGACACAACAGGTGTGAGATGATAGCTTATTGTCATTTTGACTTGACTTCCCTAATGATTAGTGATGTTAAGCAACTGCTCATGTACCTATTAGCCATTTGTATGTCTTCTTTGTAAAAAGTCTAGTCAGATCTTTTGCCCATTTTAAAATTATGCTATTTGTGGTTTTATGCTATTGAGTTGTATGAGTTTACTAGCATATTTTAGGTATCAAAATGTGATTTGATCACATTATCAAATATGTGATTTGCAAATATTTTCTCCTATTCTCTATGTTGTCTTTCCGTTTTGCTGACAGTTTCCTTACCTGCGTAGAAGCATGTTAGTTGGCTGTGGACTCATCTATTTGTTTTTACTCTGTTGCCTTTATTTTCAGTATTGAATGGGAAAGAATCTTTGCCACTGTCAAGGAGTTTCAGTTTAGTTCTGTTCAGTCGCTCAGTCCTGTCTGACTCTGCAACCCCATGGACTGCAGCACACCAGGCTTCCCTGTCCATCACCAGCTCCTGGAGCTTGCTCAAACTCATGTCCATCAGCTCGGTGATGCCATCCAACAATCTCATCCTCTGTTGTCCCCTTCTCCTGCCTTCAGTCTTTCCCAGCATCAGGGTCTTTTTCAGGGCATCAGTTTTTGCATCAGGTGGCGGAAGTATTGGCGTTTCAACTTCAGCATCAGTCCATCCAATGAACATTCAGGACTGACTTCCTTTACGATTGACTGGTTTGATATCCTTGCAGTCCAAGGGACTCTCAAGAGTCTTCTCCAACACCACAATTCAAAATCATCAGTTCTTCGATACTCAGCTTTCTTTATACATCCATACATGACTACTGGAAAACAATAGCTTTGACTAGATGGACCTTTGTTGGCAGAGTAATGTCTCTGCTTTTTAATATGCTGTCTAGGTTGGTCATAGCTTTTCTTCCAAGGAGCATGTGTCTTTTAATTTCATGACTGCAATGACCATCTGCAATGATTTTGGAGCCCCCCAAAATAAAGTCTGTCACTGTTTCCCCATCTATTTGGCATAAAGTGATGGGACCACATGCCAAGATCTTAGTCTTCTGGATGTTGAGCACAAGCTGGAATCAAGATTGCAGGGTCAAGGAGCTTATTTACCCTTTATGTTTTCTTCTAGGAGTTTTCTGGTTTTAGGTTTTATATCCAAATTTTTATTCCATTTTGGCTTGATTTTTATGTAGTTTCACCATCATTCTTGACTGATGTCCTTGTCATTCTTTCCTCCATAGAGCATTTAAACCCAAGACATCTTATCTTTCTACATTCCTCACCATGATTATGATTTTTTTTCATTTCCACTCTACTATTCTTATAATCCTTAGAAAGAATCAATGAAAAAAATAATCTCTAGTCTATATCTGGAAGGAAAGCACAGTTATTCATACTTTATCTGATTCCTCCAAGTCCTGCTAAATCTCTCTACCCCACACTTAGCAAATTTGGAGACAAAGGTTTAACATAATTCTTAATACTCATATCCATCTGAGTGTACTAACTGTTCTTACTAAAGATGTCTATGAGACTAGAAGAAACTGAAATGATGTCTTAATTCATCTTTCATGTACTAATTAAGAAAAATATTTTAAAAATTCAGGAAGTTTCCATACATACATTTTAACAAGAACAGGAATATAGCAGAAATTCTGCTAAAATGTTTACCACAGTATCATTTTCATTGAAGTGTCATATTTAAAATTAAACCTCTTTCCCAAGCAATTCCACTGAGCAAAAGTCACTGTGTGTGGTTTTCAGATTACTGTATAATTACCTCTCTGCATTTAACATTCATTATCATGGGAAAATGAATCTGTGCAATCAACATTTGTTTATACACACTGTTTTGTCAGTACTTGGGTAGCAAATGTCACTAAGCTAAATAAAAGCATTTCTTACATATGTCTATGTAACAGAAAAGACGCTTGGGAAGTTAATTCTGTCCTGCTGTTGACTTCGAATGTCAGTTAGCTTTGACAATGCAATAGAAATTGGTTCAGGTAGTGTTGACAGCTGATGAGGATGGGCTAGAGCAAGCAATTCACTGTTGATTCAGAATCTTAACACGGTAGTCCTTGAATGGAGAAACCCAGGTGACTGACATGTAATTCAGTAAGTACTAAAATAAATTATGGATCACTTTGTTAAATTGATTCAGATTTTTGGATGACATAGACTAGAAAAGATAATCCTTTCCTATCATCCAGACACTTTGATAAGAGTCCTCAATATAGTATCTTAAACCACAAGTAAAGGGCATAACAACTGTTGAAATGTTTTCAAAGACTATCATGACTATTTACATGGAAACTGGCACCAAATTCCATGCTATCTGCTGGACCAGGGGGTCAGCAAACATTTTCTACAAAGGGCAAGATGGTAAAGACAAGGGCCCAGACACTCTCAGTTGCAACTACTCAGTTCTACAGTTGTAGCACGAAAGTAGCCATAGCTAATGCCTAAGCAAACAAGCACACATGAGTTCCAGGAAGACTTTGTTTACAAAAGCAGGCAGCGGAACAGATTTGTCCTGTAGGCCATAATTTCTTGACCCCTATGCTAGATTATGACTCCTTGGAAAGTTGATGGTAGGTGTGAGAAAGGCAGTATTCCCAACAGCACAGTGTATTTATGAGACATGCTTCCAATCGTCTTTGAAAGGCTCTTGGGTTCTGAACCTATGGAAGTTTAGACTGGAGTCACACAACAGAGCAATTGTACATATATGTCATATGTACAATTCATCATGAATGTCCACTGAAAGCACTCCTTCCAATTAAAAGGAGTTAACCTAATTATCTAAGACTTTGGCTTAAATTTTCTGTCCATGACAGTACTCTATTTAAATGTTAATGTTTTTGTGCAGTGGAAAAAGTACTACAAAAAAAAAATTTTTTTCTAATTCTGTTCTAATCTCTCTGATAAGTATACAATCCTGGGCACTTAATTTCAGGCCTTTGAGGCTGAGTTTGTTCTGTATAATAAAAGCATTGAATTTGATTATTTCATGTCTCTTCCTACTCAAATACTCTGTTCTGTAAATGGTCCATTTTCAGTATCTTTAGTACAATTGCTGCAGATAATGAATTAGCAAATGCTAAGCCATTGATCCCAGGAGGAAAACTAGAATTAGGTTTCTGAGAGCCTCTCACGCTTGTGCTCAGTTGCTGCAGCCATGTTTGACTCTTTGTGACCCCATGGACTGTAGCCCACCAGGCTCTTCTGTGGGCTACATGAAGCCCATGGGGTTCTCCAGGCACGAATACTAAAGTGGGCTGCCATCCCCTCCTCTAGGGACCTTCCCGACCCAGGGATTGAACTCATGCCTTCTGCATCTCCTGCCTGACAGGTAGATTCTTTACCAACAGCACTACCTGGGAAGCCGGAGTCAAGACATGGCCTCTCGGGTCAAAACATTCTTTAATCTATCAATATATATACTGGCTTTAAGTGTATTTCTATTCAAAGATACTGTATTTAATCAATAGAATTAGCATTAACTTGATAGCCAAAAGCATGAAAACTCATGTTTGAGCAGAGTTTACCTAAGATACACTTTCTCCTTAAGGCATAGCACAGCCTTCTGGAATGTACGAACCCTAGACAACACTTCATTATCCTTGGACACCTTTTTGAATAGTGAAATCAGCAAGATAAAGCACCAAATGGCCAAAGTTAGTTCAGTTCAGTCGCTCAGTCATATCTGACTCTTTGCGACCCCATGGACTGCAGCACGCCAGGCCTCCCTGTCCATCGCCAACTCCAGGAGTTTACTCAAACTCATGTCAGTCAAGTCGGTGATGCCATCCAATCATCTCATCCTGTCTCGTCCCCTTCTCCTCCTGCCTTCAATCTTTCCCAGCATCAGGGGTCTTTTCAAATGAGTCCATTCTTTGCATCAAGAGGCCAAAGTATTGAGTTTCAGCTTCAGCCAGTCCTTCCAATGAGTATTCAGGACTGATTTCTTTTAGGATGGACTGGTTGGATCTCCTTGCAGTCCAAGGGACTCTCAAGGGTCTTTCCCAACACCACAGTTCTAAAGCATCGATTCTTTGGTGCTCAGCTTTCTTTATAGTCCAACACTCACATCCATACATGATTACTGGAAAAACCATAGCCTTGAAGAGACAGACTTTTGTTGCCAAAGTAATGTCTCTGCTTTTTAATATGTGTTCAGGTTGGTCATAACTTTCCTTCCAAGGAGTAAGTGGCTTTTAATTTTGTGGCTGCAATCACCATCTGCAGCGATTTTGGGGCCCCCCAAAATAAAGTCTGTCACTGTTTTCACTATTTCCCCACCTATTTGCCATGAAGTGATGGGACCAGATGCCATGATCTTAGTTTTCTGAATGTTGAGTTTTAAGCCAACTTTTTCACTCTCTTCTTTCACTTTCATCAAGAGACTCTTTAGTTCCTCTTCACTTTCTGCCATAAGGATGGTGTCATCTGCATATCTGAGGTTACTGATATTTCTACCAGCAGTTTTGATTCCAGCTTGTGCTTCCTCCACCCAGTGTTTCTCCTGATGTACTCTGCATATAAGTTAAATACGCAGGGTGATAATGTACAGCCTTGAGGTATTCTTTTCCCTATTTGGAACCAGTTTGTTTCATGTCCAGTTCTAACTGTTGTTTCTTGACCTGCACACAGATTTTTCAGGAGGCAGGTCAAGTGGTCTGGGATTCCCACCAGATGGTCAAAACACGGTCTCCTTCCGTGTCTGCCCCCGAGGGCTCTGGGCTTCTGGATGCGCACTGGCCTCCGGGCCTTTGAACCGCCACCTGGCGCCCGATTTGGCCCCTGTTCTGGAGACGCCCGCCTGGGCCTGTGTGCGTCCAGCTGACCCGACTCGTGGTGCCACTTCTGGCGGGGCGAGGTGGCATGGGTCTTCTGCCCCATGGGCCCCCACTGCGGACACCCCGGGTGGCCTGGACGACCCCTCCCTGAGGCTCTGGCCGCGTGTCGGGCGTCCCCCGCTCGTGCCCTAGAGCAGGCACGTCCCCGCTCTAGCCCGCGGCGGGGGAGGCTGCTGGGGAGGCCGAAAGCAGCCCTGATGACTGTCCCCGCCGGGCCTCCCCTCGCCCGTGGCTCCACGGACGGCTGTGGTGACGCCTGCTCTCCTGGGCCCGCCTGAGCCGCACCGCCGTGAGGCACCGGCCTCCCGGCCCACGTGTCGGCTCCCCTCGGTCTGTCCAGGCCCTCGCCGTCTTTCCCCTGCGCGGCGGGGAGGGCGAGGACGGCGCCGGCCGCACCTTCGGTCTCCTTCCGGCTGCCTCACTGCGTCTTCTGACGCAGCAGACACTCTTGCTTTGCCTTCTTGGTGAAATGGTCAAAGCACGGTGCTAAATAGACTGCGCACAGGACACAGCTCCAGCATGAGGACAGAACCAGCGAAGAACAGCAACAGGAAGGCAGAGCATCACCCTGCTGCGCTTCAGCTGGGACCGTCCTTTGGGTGACTCAGAGTTGCTGCCACTCCGTATGTGTCTGTGAATGACCCAAAGTGCTACAAGTTTTGATTTGGGGGCTTACAAACAAATCGAGTAAGTAAGCAAATTTGCAGTACAGAATCTGCAAATAATAAGTATCAATCATGATTTTATTTAAATAAAGTTATTACAAATCTCTGTGTCCAGTAATCTCATTTTAATTTCTTTTATGTTTTTCATTAAATTCCTGATGAGGACTCTATGTATCTAATCCACTCAAACCAAATACCTTCAACTTTTATGCCTAGATAGCTACCACAATCCTTCACTTCTTGCTTTTTCTTCCACACTGATTCCAGAGTTATCTTGCTGAAAATAAATATGAGCTTTGGCTTCACTACCTAGCAATCCATGTTAATTCCTCATTAACCTTAGAAGGAAATCCTAAAATCCAAACTTCCTAGATTGGGATGTAACACCCTTTAATCTAAGTTTGACTCATCTTCCATCACCACTTTTCTTATATTTTATTTGTTAATCATTCTCACATTCTTATTTACCCATTTTTTAATAAGCCTGTGCCTTTGCAGTTGCTATGTTCTTCGTTTACTAAGCTCATAGCTCAAAGTTTATCAACTCTGAATTCATTCTTGATTGTCTTAGTTAAAAAAAAAATTGCCTATAGCATTGAAATTACCTGTTTACATGAAATGGTATGCACTAAAGAGTCATTTTCTTAAGGACAAGAGAAATCTCTTCAGGACATTTTACATTCTAAGAGCTCAGAATGAGGCTGTGGCGTAATGGGTGCTCAATAAAGCAGGATAGCACAAGCAGAAGACTGCTTCTGCACTTAGTATTCATTTGAAATGTTCATTTACTACCTATTAGTTACCAAGTATTAGTCCAGATTTTTTTTTTAATTTTATTTTTACTTTATTTTACTTTACAATACTGTATTGGTTTTGCCATACATTGACATGAATCCACCACGGGTGTATACAAGCTCCCAATCCTGAATCCACCTCCCACCTCCCACCCCATATCATCTCTCTGGATCATCCCCATGAGTCCAGATTTTATGAATAAGACAAAATAGTGTTTGAAAATTATAAGCAAGTTACTGTATCATTTAATATGTCAATGTCCTCATCTACTAAATGAAAGAAAAAAGTATTGTTTCCTAATAGGGTTGTTGTGAGGAATGAAGGAGATAATAGGTAGATGCCACGTAGCACCTTGCCAGAAGGGAGTAGATATTATATACTAGATATTAATATTATAGAAGGTAGTAGATATTAATCTTATAGGACTTAATGTTGGATAAATTATCATTTCCAGTTGTGTATACCTAAAACTCCTAAAATGGTTTTAAAATGTACTGAGTCACAGAACTCTTTGCAATCTGATAAAGCTTTAGACAGTCTCCTGGGGAAGGTAGAAAGGCTATATACTCATGTACATGACGTGATTTACATAACCTTTGGAGTCTGTCTATATACTTCCTACTCAGGGTCATTTTAGATCACTCTCTGTGTTTCATAATTGTATTCTTAAACTTCCCTTGTTAAAGGTTTTTCCTAATTCTTACTAAAGTGATATATCCTTTCTCTGTTGGAAAAGAAAATATTCTTCTATGGGTATTTATGGTAAACACAGCCTATTATCTGGCTGAAAGCTACAGAAAAACCTAAGTAGTTTGGCTTTAAAATATGAGTTTGTTTTTCTCATAAAGTCTAGAGAGAAGTGGAAGCTGTTATTGGCTCAGTGCCTCAGTGTTAAGGTGAATATGTCTGTGATTCTGTAGTTGTTTCCATCATGATTTCTGAATGGCTGCTGTGATGAAGCCACCATGACTGCATTCAAAGAAGAAGAGAAAGAAAGGGAGGCAGAATGCACATCAGAAGGAGCTCTCTTTCTCAGAAAGTCACAATGTTGGACTATTTACATATCATCTGTGGTGACCGTATTTCCTAACGATCCTGCAAGCTGCATGCCAGGAAGGCGTTCTCATGGGTTGATTTGAAGTATGTCATTAGGATGTTATTTTCAAATTTTTTATAGTTGTAAAATACACATACCATAAAATTGGTCATTGCCACTGTTTTTAAGTGTACAGTTCATTGACATTAAATATTTAACATGTATCATGTGTATATCCAGAACTACCATTAATCTCCATAACTCATTTCCTTTTGGAAAACTGAAGTTCTATATCGACTATAGAATAACTCTTCATACCTCCTTCCCTCCAGCTCCTGAAAACCATCAGTCAGACGTTGTATGCATATATCACATTTTGCTCATTCATTCTTTTGTCAATGGACACTGGGGTTCCTTCCATGTTTCAGCCATTGGGATTTTCCATTTGACTCATTCATTACCATCTCAAATAGATTTTATTTCTGTTGACAAGGAAGAGGAGGAATAAATAGATTTTATAAGCACTAGTGCTGTTTCCATACAAAGTAAACAGCTAGGGACAGATTTCATACCCCCAAAAGGAGTTAGGATAATCCAGAATTATGAGCCTTTCTCAACGCATTTTTAAAATAAGTTTACAAATATATTTCTCTGACTCTAAGGTCCCTATTCAAAACATTAAATATAGGGTATCTCTTTGTATTAATAAAAATAAAAATTTACCTATTTCTAAAGTTTCCTAAAGATTGCTTCTCCTTCAGTACCTCTAAGATATGAATTCTCAAGACATGTCTTAAAATCTAGACATTTCCCCGAGAAACATAACTATTCTCACAAATGCCATCATTTCAAATGAGGATAGGTAGGTGTGAGAGAGAGACAAAGATAGTAGGGTCAGAGGCATGTGCCCTAGAGGTGTTAGAAGAGACAAAACTTACCACCTACATGATCAGCTTCCTCAGATAGGATAGGGGTAGGGGCTAAAACCAACAATTGGTTTTAGGTCCCAGTCTAGAGGAATACTGGGCTTCCCTGGCGCTCAGTGGTAAAGAATCCACCTGCCAATGCAGGAGATGTGAGTTGGATCTCTGGGTTGGGAAGATCCCCTGGAGAAGGATATAACAACCCACTCCAGTATTCTTACCTGGGAAATTGTATGGACAGAGGAGCCTGGCGGGCTACATGCGGTCACAAAAGAGTCAAACACTTCTTAGCAACTAAATGACTAACATAGATTAACACTAACCAACAGGTTTCACTGCTTGTGTCAGTACAAATAGGTTGATAGCCCCTGCCTGCAGCACTATACTGAGTAGTGTGAGGCTACATCTAAGCTCAGAGGGAAACACCCAGATAATTTTTTATCAACATCTTTCATGAGTAAAGGAGAAGGAAGCCAAGGTTACAAAATGTTTGCTGTATCTCATACAAGCTTATATATTCCTGACTATTGGGGTTGAAGCATGGAGATTACCTTGTCCAATTATCTCATTTTCAAGATGAAGTAACATAGATTAAGCTAGAACCTGGTCCCCAGCCTTCACTCCTTTGTAAGGGAGGTATCAGGTTTGAAATATAATTTGGAATCTCAACCTCTTTGGTCTCTAGAAAAGATCCTCAACACACCTATCACCCCTTCCTGACATCACTAAAAGTTCAGGAACAGATAAACCCTAAGGTCTCAAGATCTACATGGCTTTAAGAGCTATAACTCACTAGTCATTCACTGAAAGTCCAATTGGTTGCAGGAGAAAATGATGCTCTGCTCCCTAGAGTCCTTCTGGTATGCAGGCCCCTTCTCTTTGAGGCTCAGGTCTCCTCTAGGATAACTGGAGTGCCCTCCATACAGCTACATGTGCAGAAGGAAGGTGAGGAATCACCTAGGACATGAGTAAGGACCAGGTCTGTAGGAAACATATATCACTTCCAATAATATTCCATTTGCCAAGACCTCAGTCACATGATCACACATAACTACAAGAAAGCCTGAGAAATGTAACCTAGATACACATTATCCAGAAGGAAAGGAAATCTGAGTCAAGTAAACAATTAGCCTGGCTCTGCAACAATAGTTAATCATACTGCAGAACCTTTTCTAGGAAACAGTTACTAACTAGTTGTTTTGTGCATATGTGTGTGCATTTTAGACGTCTTTTAATAGCAGTTCAGAGTAGTAAGGAAAAGAGATATACAAGCACACATATTTTTGTCTAAAAGCACACACATTTTTGTCTTGAAACTTTATTATATAGTCAGCCTTGATTTCACATAGTGGAAATGATTTATTGGAAATCAAGTTGTAAGCAATGGTTAAATTTGTGATACATATATTTCTTTTTTTAAATTTTTCTTTTGAAGTAATGGCAAATGTGTGAGACATCAGAAAATATTACAGAGAGGTCCCATGTACTGTTTACCCACTTTTCCTCAGTGAGTACATTTTGTAAAACTAGAGTGTAATAGCAAAACAGGAGACTGGCATTGGTACAAAGTGAAAGTGTCAATTGCTCAGCTGTGTCTGGCTCTGACACTATAGACTGTAGCCCTCCAGGCTCAGCTGTCCATGGAATTCTCCAGGCAAGAATACTGGAATGGGTAGCCATTCCCTTCTCCAGGGAATCTTCCTGATTCAAGTATCAGACCCAGGTCTCCTGCATTATAGACCGATTCTTTACCATCTGAGCCACCAGGGAAGACCTTCACTTTCCTTTCATAGTGTAACAGCCAAATCAGGAAACTGTCATCAGTACAACGTGCTGGGCTGCACTGGGAGTTCCAGGACCCTACTGCGTCTCCACTGCTCTCTCCCTGGTTTAGAGGGGTAGGGACCACACCCCCCGCCCCCGACTCTCTGCCTTGCCCTCGTAACCTCCATTACTTCTGGGAAAATCCTGACTCTCCTCTAAGTCTCTTCTGACACCACCCAGCAGGGGAGAAACTTCTTGCTTCTTCCCACCAAGTTGGAGTAAATATCTGGACTCTCCATACACTCTCCACTGACACTCTTGGGACTGGAGCTGATTATCGCCTGGCAATGTTATGTTGAGTTTGAGTTTACATCTGGACTCAGAGGGAAAGACACAAGCCATTTTTTAGCGTAACATTACAGTCTTGCAAGGATGGAAATTTAGGTTTTTTTACTCCCACTTTGCTGGCACAGATGGGGTGAGGACAGAGTTTATTCTTTGGTGTTTGGCTACAATAGAAGGTAACATACACAAGCTTTCTGTCTTGCTAATGCTGCTTTGGCCAGAAGAGTAGGCTTTTGTTGGGGATTATTGTGTCTGTACTCCTAGGTGTTTCTGAGGTGCTGCCTTCTTCAGCTCCAAGCCTGGGGCATAGGAGACCAAAAGAAAGCCAAGAGAGTCACCATCGTGTTTTCCTTGGGTTCCTGTGTCCCTAGCATATCTGCCTTCTTTTCACACTTTTCAGAGTTTACTGATTCTTGGTTTGTATACAATATCCAGAATTTTAGTTGCACTTAGTTAGAGGGATAGAAAAAAAGGGTATTTACTTTATCTTCTTGGAAACAAGTTTCCTGTGTTGAATTAAAAAAAGAAAAAAAAAGGGGGGGGAATCATAAAGATAACTTCCAAGGTAAAAATCATAGACCTGGAGATGACAGGCATACCTCTCCTATGCTTCATTCAGTCTGGGTATTTGTTCATTTTTTTAAAATAATTATTCTATTATAATTAAAAATATTTTTTATGTGGACCATTTTTAAAAGTCTTTATTGAGTTTGTTACAATATTGCTTTGGTTTTATATTTTTAGTTTTTTGGCCATGAGGCATGTGGGATCTTAGCTTCCCTACCAGAAATGGAATCTGAACTCCCTGCATTAGAAGGTGAAGTCTTAACCACTGGACTGCTAGGGAAGTTCCCTGGAGTTGTTACAAAACAACTCCACCCTGTGAAAGGGCTTGGAAATTAGAGTTATTAAGCACTTTTCTTCCACGTATATCATGAGAAAAAAATAGTTCCATTTTTTCATTTATGTGTATTTTTTACCATAAACCAAATGTTTATTTATATGTACTATAGTGAAATTCTCACTTGTGGTAGTTATTCAATAAATCTAAAATAAATATTTACATGAATTAATACATTAATGAACTAGAACTAGCATATATGAACCCACAAATAGGTCACAACATTTTTTCTTAGAGATATTTAAGCCACTTATTTTCCCCAGCCCATAAGAAAAAGAGTTCTGCCTGCAGGGAGGGAACTGCCTCTCCCAGTTATCACTAAAAGGCTACCAAGCATTGACACAGTGACTTTGCTTCACAAACATGCTTAAGGCTTCATGCCATAATAAGTAACAGTAGAAAAATACTCCTGAGAAATCACAGGGGAAATTCAAAAATTGGGAAAAATCTTGGATCACAGAAGAAAAATAAAAAGACAATTTGCACTAATGACACATTCAAGAAGAGGCAGGCAACAGGGCAAAGCAGCACTAGTCATTCTGGAACCTTCACTCTGTTTCTCCAGCACTCTGCTTTTTAAATGTCAAATACAAGGTTACAGTGACAGTTGTCAGCAGAGAGGAATTACAGACCTGCAAAACCACTCACTGCATTTCAATGACTTAGCCCTCTTCCCTCAGGGAAGAGTCTAAGTAAACAACACACAGATAACATTTACCTGACATTTTCTCTTTCTTTACCCTGATTGGTAATTCACCAATAATTCATGTTCCCTTGGGCACACCTCTTGGGATCAACATAATCCTCAGACATCTTGAGAAAAAGAGAGAGAAGATGGACAACTTCCTTTCTGCCTCCAGTCTTCACTCAGATTCTATTCACTAAATGACCTCACTCTTACCTGGGAATAAGAAGACTAAACATGTTGGGAAAGCACAGGCAACCACAGCTAGACTGGCAGAGTCTCAGAGTCCTTGAGAGCCAGCTGACAAACTAACAGGATTACCCTCACTCACTGTTGCCAGTTCTGTCTGATGGGAACAAGTGACCAATGTCTCATCTGGACAGAAAGTCATGTCACTGCCACTTTTTATTAGAGGTCTGATCATGTGAGAATTTTTCAGCATGCATCTTAATTATTCCCCCAAGAATGGCAACTGGGTTGCTGAACAAAGCATTTCTGAGAAACCCTGACAGAAACCACTTGACTCAGGATAAAAATGTTCTGTTAGGTGTCTCTGCTTGCCCCAGCCCAGGATCTTTAATCCAAGCCTGCCTAGCCACTAAGCTCACAGGGTAGCTGAGCCCTGTTCTCAGGGAAAGTCCTGTTAGCAGGGAGAGTCTTGTCCTCCGGGAGTGTACCTTAGTTTCTGACGATGTTCTAACTCTGAACTCCATTCCATGCCCTACCCTTCAAAGTTGTGATTGCTTTGCCTCCCATATCCGACACCTTACTCATTCTCTAAGAACTGACATTCATGTCTTTGCTATTGACCCCTCATCTCTCTCAGAACTTGACATGTAACCTCTTTCTAGTTCTTTCTGCAAATGGCCTTTCAGGATAAAAATCTATCAAGTTGATTTTATACCAAACTTCCATATATATGTATGGAAGTTTGGTGTATATATATACATATATATATATATATATATATATACACATACACACACACATATATATATACACCAAACTTGATATATATACCAAACTTGGTGTATATATATATATATATATATATACACACACACATATATATATACTGTGTTTTCAATTTATATCAAGAGGGAGACATTTGGCTGCAGCCTTCCCTAGAAGAAGGCAGTGAGGATAATACTGTCTATAGAACATATTTCAAACTATAGTAAAACTGACTATAATTTATTATCCTTTTCATCTGTATCATGTACCAGAAATTCCAAGCAATGTCAATTATAAACACTCCTAACCACCAGGATGGACTGTTCCCATTGTTTTTTCCGCATCTTGGTATACATATATACATTGCCCTCTTCTGTCTTTTTGATAAATTTGCATATCAGTGAATACATATGAACAAAATACTATATGGTTTGAATTCTAAATGTCTAATAAGCATAATATATGACAGGATACACTTCCTCTCCTTGTTTTTCTTGAATAAGTCTTGTCCTTGACCTTTTCCTCATGTACATTAACATCAGTTTGCCTAATTCCACAAAAAGCAAAACCAGTTGATGTTTTAATTGTATTACATTGAATTTATAGATCAATTTTGGGAGAATTGCCATCTTCTGACATATTGAATATTCTCAATCATGGATATTATTAATCTTTTCACTTTTCTCTGTTTTCTTTAACACTCAACACTATATTGTAACTTTCTCCAAAATAGCATGCCCTTGTTAGATGAACTCCTTGATACTGTGGATCCTTTATTATTATATATGAAGAGATTTTTCCCTGCTATAAATTGATTATTTCTGATGTGTAGGACTGTCATTGATTTTTATATAATGAGCTTATGTCAGGAATGATGCTGAACTTTTTATTTCTAAAATTCGTCTATAGATTCCATTATGTCTCTTCCTTTCAGTTCTATATTTTAATTTTTTCTGCCTAAGTGCAATGCCTATGTCCTCCACTACCAAGAAGAGTTGTAGTAACAGCAGGCTACCTTCTAATTTCAAAGAGAGTGTTTCTTATATCTCATTGAATATGATTCTTGCTACAAGCTATAATAGATTCCTAACAAGGTAAAGATTTTCCCTTCTTATCCTATTAATAGTCTGAGAGTATTTAATCATTAACAAATGTTGAATTGATTAGTATTTTATCTGTGTATTAAGGTCAGAGATGTTAAAGTAGAATAATTGAAATAACAGATTTTCTAATGTTCAACTATTTATTGCATCCTTTGTAGAAGCCCAATATAATAATGACATTTTTGATATAGTTTTTGCTGAATTGTATATACATACAATGGACAGCAAGGTGATCCAACCAGTCCACCCTAAAGGAAATCAGTCCTGAATATTCATTGGAAGGACTGACACTGAAGCTGAAACTCCAATACTTCAGCCACCTGATGCAAAGAACTGATTCATTTGAAAAGACCCTGATGCTTGGAAAGACTTAAGGCGGGAGGAGCAGGGGACAACAGAGGATGAGATGATTGGTTGGCATCACCGACTCAATAGACATGAGTTTGAGTGAACTCCAGGAGTTGGTGATGGACAGGGAGGCCTGGCATGCTGTGGTTCATGGTGTTGCAAAGAGTCACACATGACTGAGTGACTGAACTGAACTGATATACATATATCCACTGTATGTCAATTTCTCTTTTCTTTGGGTTAATTGAAAACTGTATCTAAAAGAAAATCCAAGATTTTACAGGAAAGCCTGTTTGTTTCTATAAAGACATACAGGTAAGATTTGTAACAAAAAACAAAGAATTGAAGCTTAAACAGGAGCAAAAAGCAAAAGCTTAGGTAAAATTTTGTCACATTATTGTTTAGTATGAAGGCTCTGCAGCCAGACACATGCCTCTTTTATTTGTTTTTCAAAATGCCGGATAATAATAGTACCTTCTTTGCAAGGATAAGATGATTCAATGCATTAATACATGTAAAGTGCTTGGACATAAGTGCTAGCTATTATTACTTAGAATGCAGGAGTGATTTAGGACCTAAACTAAATTCTACATATTTTTGAACAGCATGCTTTCAATACTGAAAATAAACTGACAGCAAAGAAGTCCTTTCAAGTAACTAGATTTAGGTTGCAAATATGGATAGCCCTCTAATCTCTCCTCTGAGCTTCCCACCAGAATTCACAAGATTGGGCTTCCCAGGTGGTGCTAGTAGTAAAGGACCCTCTTGCTAACACAGGAGACTTAAGATACTCGACTTCTATCCCTACATCAGGAAGATCCCCTGGAGTAGGAAATGGAAACCCACTCCAGCACTCTTCCCTGGAGAATCTCGTGGACAGAGGAGCCTGGTGGGCTATTGTCCATGAGATCACTAAGAGTCAGAAACAACTGAAGCAACTTAGCATAGCACAGATGAACCAAGAAGTATTTTGTTTGAAAGTACTTTGAGAGTAGCAAAACACTACAGGAGTGAAAGGTAATGACAAAACAAAAAATAACCCAAATTGCTTTGCATAACTGTCCATGCTTCTCTGGACTTTCTCTTGCCATTCTCACCAGGCCTTGATAGACATCAGAATTCTATTGAAACCTGTAGATATTTTATTCTTTCCCATGCTTAAAAAGCTGCTTTCCAGTGAATATATTCATCACTAATTGCTTGTCATTCACACTCTTTCAATCAGGAAGAGGTAGGTAGGCTCCCTGTTATATACTTTCATATTTACTATACTGGGTTTCCCTGGTGGCTCAAAGATAAAGAATCCACCTGCAATACAGGAGACCCAGGTTCAATCCCTGGGTGGAGAAGATCCCTTGGAAGAGGGCATGGCAACCCACTCCAGTATTCTTGCCTAGAGAATCCCATGGACAGAGGAGCCTGGCGGGCCACAGTCCATGGAGTAGCAAAGTATCAGACACGACTGAATCGATTGAGCACGTTTACATATTTGGACTATAGTTAGAATGAATTATATGTATAATGGCTTTGTACTCTGCCAGGACTCAAGCACCTTAAAAGTGAGGACTGTGTTTACTTTGTCCTACACATAGTAAGAAATTAAAATATGATTGACTGAGTGGGTAAACGAGCCATCCATATAATGTGGTAATGAATAAAGTAAAAGAAGATGCTACGGAAAAAAAGTCAGAATCCGCCAATTTTTCCAACACAGTCCTTTTATTTTCATGAAACTTAAAAAAAAAAAGTCCCCAGTGGACTTTGTGGGAAAAGAAAATGTTTTTGAAGTTGGCCCATAGTAAATAACTGAAAAAGGAGACCAATGCTGAATTTTTCCGTAAACATACTGAAAAATTATGCTGCTTCTGTGTACATATTTCTAACTTTGTGTAAATATACAATGAGGACATGTTTTCCTTTTTATATCATAGTATGATTCGAAATATTGTTTGCAAAAGCAGTAATCATTTGATTACTTAATTAATTTTAGTGTCTAAAAATAACCTCAGGTCTTCATCCTCATCAAAGCCTGAGTGGAATGCCAGCATTCCAATGCAGCCATGCCAGACCCACCAGACTCAACAGATGCACCAGCAACTACTAGAGAATAAAGCAAGGATCCAGGTAAATTCTTTCCGTTTCTTTGTAGTTTAGTGACAAAGTTGTAAATTTGGCTACTGTCCAAATTCAGAAGAAATAGAAAGATTGTTTATTTGAAATACTGTCTTGAGCCCAAATAGTGTCTCACAAAAGAAACAGAACCATTTATCTCAGAGAGGACAGAATGTACATTTTATCCTCAGCAGACCTTACAATAACAAAATTCAACTTGAAGAATAATGAGCCTGGATATACCTAGTTGGGGAAGTAATCTACAACAGAGTTAGTCAATTGCCATAAAGAAACTTAGAAACAATATCAGAGAATAAAATCCAGGGCTACTAATAGGGAACAAATTGATAGGGATTAGCAATTAAAAGGGCTTCCCAGATTGCACTAGTTGTAAAGAACCCGCCTGCCAATGCAGGAAACTTAAGAGACTCAGGTTTGATCCCTGGGTCAGAAAGATCCCCTGGAAAAGGGCATAGTGACCCACTTCAGTATTCTTGCCTGGAGAATCCCATGGACAGAGGAGCCTGGAGGCTAGAGCCCACAGGGTTGCAGAGTCAGACGTGACTGAAGTGACTTAGCATGCATGCATGTACACACAGCAATAAGTGCAGAGTCTGCAGAAAGTCAATTAGGAGAAACAGTCGAGATGCTGGGACGTAAGAGGTCTCAAAGTTGGGCTCTGCAGCCACTCCTCCCTTCCATGATGACCCTGGATCAATGAGCACCTCTTTTTCTTGCTCTCTCCTCTGTGTCTCCATTTCATATATCATCCTGCTCCTCTTTGGTGTCAACACCCCCTTCCTATAATGGGGAAAGGTATAGACCGCAAAGAGATGCCAGAACAATACAAGAGAGGAGGGTGGAGACAGATGGAGGCAGCATGAGAAAAGGAACAAATTCATTGATCTTTTATATATCATTCAGTTCTCATCATAGTCTTAGGAAGACTTTTCAATCATTTTCACTTTACAGATGGGCAGATTGACATACAGGGAGGTTAAATAACTTGCCCAGGGTCTCACAGCTAGTAAGTTTCAGCACCATAATTTCAAGTTGTAGTCCATGCATCTTTAATGGTCTAACTTGGCTCTTTTTACCCTCTCCTGATTGGACCTTTCTCTATTTTAAATGTGCAAATATGTTTTCAAAAGACTCCCAGATATCTTCTGAATGGCAGGCTTCAGGCTGTTCTCCAACTTCCTCTTTCTTCTTAAACTAATCCCTTAAGCCACCACTCTCAGAGTTTGTACACTCCATCTAAATAATATCCTAAACTATCCCAGTGTCCTGTCATCTGTTTGGAATATAGCCATCTCCCTAGGCATAGTCTTCTGTAGAATTGTTTCATGACATTAATCTGTTTAAGGAAGCCAGTTCCATCTCAATTCAGGCATACAGTCACTAACTCAGGCCACACTTGGATTCTGTAACCATTTATCCTGCTCTTGATCTTGCCTTGAGGGCAAGAACTGAAATCAGTGCTTTGGTTTATTTAGTTCAGGAGTTAATAACACTTTTTCTATAAAGGACTAGATAGTAAATTCTTTCAGATTTGTACTCTATACAGTCTCTGTTGTATCTACTGAATGCTCTTTTTGTCAAAATAACCACTGACAGTACATAAACAATGCTACTGAATCTAGGGAACTTGATGGTGGCATTCAGAGTATGTTGGTTATAGCTGTTCAGGGAAAGGGAAAGGGAAGTCGCTCAGTCGTGTCCGACTCTTGGCAACCCCACGGACTGCAGCCTACCAGGCTCCTCTGTCCATGGGAGTTTCCAGGCAAGAGTACTGGAGTTGGGTGCTATTGCCTTCTCCGATATGTAAATGAGTATCTGCAAACCAGTAATCTAACAATAGAACTAGTGCAATCTCATTACAGTGGAAGCAACCCATACAGTCTTCATCTTCACAGCAGCCCTATGAGAAGACAGGGGAGACACAGGCTCAAAAGGACCTAACCAAAGTCACAAAGATATTAAACGTCAGAGCCAACATTCAAACCAGGTCTTCTGACTAAGATGCCAATTTTTTTTCCACCATATCTATTCTGTTACTTGGATTTACTCTTCTCCTCTGCCTGCCTAAGTCCCTCTATTACTCTTTAAGCTTCAACTCTTCCAAGAAATCCTCTCCAAGTACCACAGGTTACACTTTTATCACTCCTCTTTTCATCAAAGTTGAATGAAAGAAAGGTCTATATTTTACACTTCCTTGGTTGTTGCCCCCAGTTTTAGCACAACACCAGGAGCAGTTACTTAATCGCTCTGTGTGTGTGTGTGTGTGTGTGTGTAAATATATTTGCCACAATCTGAATATATACACATTTATGTATGATTAATGTATACATAATATAAACTCCTTACCCAGGTTTACAAAGTCTCAGCTGATCTGGCCCCTGCCTACCTCACCAGACTCTCCTCTGTATCTCACTCTCCGGCTTTTCCTCTCTCCCCCTCCTGGTTACACTCCAATCACTCTGTCCTCCTTTTTGGCTCCTCCCACATATCAACCGTGTCCCTGCACTGCACTACCAGTCCTCTCTGGCTGGCAGAGTCTTCCAGCCAAAGAGACTCTTTCTTAACCTTCAGATCTAACTATAAACGCGATCTCTTCAGAGGCCTTCCCAGATCATCCAAGTAGGTAGCCACCCCCATCACTCTCCTATCTTAACATCAACCTATATTTTAATTATGTGCATAGCACTTAATGGTGTATTTCTTGATTATTTATTTTCTACTTCAACACAGGAACATAAGGTCAACAAAAGTAGGGACCTTGCCTGTCTTATTTACCACTGTATTCCAGTGTCTAGAACACTGCCTGGCCCACAATAGATATTCACAAGGGTGTTGAGTAAATATATTTATGAATAAATTAACAATTACTTCCATTCCCATTACTCTATTAATGTTTTTTTTTTTTTAGCACCAAAGTGGGGAGGGGGGCTTAAAAAGTTAACATTCTGCTAGCTATAAACAAATCTCTCCATCTAATTGAAGTAGAACACATTTTCTACAGAATTCCTTCTCTCTAATCTCATTCCAGTCTCTAATCTCATTCTGGTTTCAAACCAATGGTAAAGATGCACCATAGTAAAGCTACCGATTTCCCCCAAATTGATCCACTGATTTAATGAAATTCCTATCAAGATTTTCCTTACACAAACTTATTCTAAAATAGCAAGTCACAAGATCTAGAATTGCTGAAACAATTTTGAAAAAGAATAAAAGATGAGGAGTCATTCTCCACCAAAGTTAAAGACTTACTATACTGCTACACTAATCACGCCTGCTGGTACCAGCAGAAGAGTACATTTAGATCAATGGAACAGAATAGAGACCCAGAATTAGAATCACACAAAACTTGGTCCAACTGAATTTTGAAAAAGGTCCAAAAGTAATTCAATGAAGGAAGGATAGCCTTTTCAACCAATGATGCTGGAGGACTTGGACATTAATAGTGAAAAAAAAAAAAAAGAAGAAGAAGCAAACAAAAGAAAAAAAAAACAAACTTTGACCTATCATAGCTTACATAAAAACTAATTCAAACAGATCACAGACTTAAATGTAATACTGCAGACAATCTTCATAACACAGAGCTGGGTCTACAGTTCTCAGACTTGACACCAAAAAGAAGACCCATAAAAAGAAACCTGATAAACTGGACCTCATCAAAGTTAAAAACTTTTCTTCTATGAGATCCAATTAAGATTAAAAAAAAAAAAAAGTTAAAAACAGAGAGAAAATATCTGCAAACCCTATATCCAACAAAAGACTTCTGGCTAAACTACTGGGTAGCCAAAATGTTTGAACAATACATAAAGAATGTTCAAAGCTCAACAGTAAAATAAAACAAAAATGAGCAATCCAATTAGAAAATGAGCAAAAGACATTTCACTGAAAAGGACATATAGATGGCAAATAAACACTTTAAAAGATGCTCAATATCATTAGCCATTAAAGAAATACAAATTAAAGCCAAAATGAGAAATCACTACATATTTACCTGAATGGCTAAACAAAAAATACTTCGTTGCAAAATAGTACAGCCACTTTGTTGGGAAGATCTCTTGGAGAAGGGAAAGGCTACCCACTCGAGTATTCTGGCCAGGAGAATTCCATGTACTATATGGTCCACAGAGTCGCAAAGAGTTGGACCTGGCTGAGCTCCTTTCACTTTGGAAAACCATTTGGCAGTTTCTTACAATGCTAAGCACAGTCTTTCATCATATAATACAGGAATCACACTCCTAGGTATTTATCCAGTGAGTTAAAAATTTATGTCCACCTAGACACAGATGTTTATAGCAGCTTTATTCATGATTTTCAAAAGACTGGAAACAAGATCTTTCAATAGGTGAATGAAAAAACTAATATATCCACACAGAGGAATATTATTCAGGAATTTAAAATATGAGCTATCAAACCACCAAAAGACATGGAGGAACATTAAATGCATATTGCTAAGTGAAAGAAGCCAATCTGAAAAGGCTATACATGTATGATTTCAATTACAGTCATCCCCTGTACTCAATCCACTCATCTGCGATACTCAAATTCATTGGTCCATAGGTTCCACATCTGTAAATTCAACCAAATGAAGACTGAAATTCCAAGGTTAAAGACCCACAGATATGGAGGGCTGATTGTATATGACACTCTGGAAAAGGGAAAATTATCACTGGAAAAAGATCAGGGAGTGGGAGAGAGATAAATAGGTAGAACACAGGGAGTTTTTTTTAGGATAATGAAACTATTCTGTATGATATGGTGGATATAGATGTACTTATCAAAACCCATAGAACGAATAAAACAAATAGTAAACCCTAATGTAAACTATGGACTTTAGATAATAATGTATCAATATTAGTCCATCAAATTTATCTAGTGAAAGATATTAATAAAAGGGGCAACCAGTGAAGGACAAAGATAAATATGGGAACTCTGTATTAACCTGAATTTGATCTCTGCTCAACTTTCTGCAAACCTACAACTATCATAAATAATAAAGTCTGCTAATTTTCCTTAAAAAACAGTAGTAACAACAAATGCTAGTAATGTAGAGAAATTGAGCCATTCATACATTGCTGGTGGAAATGTAATGCTACATCCTCTCTGAAAAAGTCAGCAGTGTCTTATAAAACTACTGTATTCACCATACAATGAAGCAATTGCACTCTTGGGCATTAATCCCAGAAAAATAAAAATGTATATACAAAAACCTATATACAAATGTTCACGTTAGCTTTACTGGTAACAGCTCCAAACTGGAAACAATCCAAACATCCCCCAATTAGACAAATTGAGACATTTCTGTCTACCATGAAATACCACTTAGCTATAAAAAGGAACAAACTATTGATACATACAATTACTTGGATGGATCTCAACAAAATTGTGCTAAGTAAAAAAAAAAAAATCTTAGAGATTACATACTGTATGATTCCACTTTTATAACATTCTTGAAAGACCAAATTATCTGTTCAGGAGGCAGGAGCAAAAAAAAAAAAAAAGTAGAAGAAGAAGCCAATGTGGTATACCAGGAAGTTCATATTTTCAGAGACCACAGTGAATAGTGAGTATGTGTAAGTGCATGCCTGTCTGTAACTAGGATAGTCTCATCAAACAAGATTTAATTCTAATAACTTCTAATTTTAGGGTTTCTCTGGTGGCTCAGTAAAGAGTTCACCTGCAATGCAGGAGACCTGGGTTTGATCCCTGGGTTGAGAAGAGCCCCTGGAGAAGGAAATGGCAACCCACTCCAGTCTTCTTGCCTGGAGAATCCCATGGACAGAGGAAACTGCCATGGGTCACGAGTCAGACATGACTTAATGACTAGACCACCACCACCAACTTCTAAATCATAAATATCATAAAGCACAAGTCACATCATGTCACTTTAATGTTTCCCACTTCTTATAATAATTTAACAATAGTCTCAACACGCTTTGGTCTTCCACCTTCTAGCCCCATCCCCTAAATCTATTTACTTCTCTAACTGAATATTCACTACTTTACTCTCCACTCCCTCTGAACACTTCCTTCTTGCTGTTCAACTACTCTGCTAGACACATTCCATCTTAGTGCCTTTGTTCCATGCTTCTTTTTTCTGGAATGTTCTTTCTCCAGATAGCTTCTTGGTTTCACCTTCATTTCTTTCAACTCTTTACTTGAAATTCACCTTTTAAGGAAGATTTTCCTGGCCACTTATAATAAATATTGCAAACTGACCACCCAATGATTTCCAAATATCTGTTATATTTTCCTATAATACATACAATATACCTTTTCTTAAGGGCTTGCCTGATGGCTCAGTGGTAAATAATCTGCCTGGCAAAGCAGAAGACATAAGAGACTCTTTTAATCCCTGGGTTGGGAAGATTCCCTGGAGGAAGAAATGACAACCCACTCCATTATTTTTGCCTGAAGAATCTCATGGACAGAAAAGTCTGGCAAACTACAGTCCATAGAGTCGCAAAGAGTCAAATATAATTGAAGCAACTTAGCACACACATATTTTGCATGCTCACTTGCTTCATTCGTGTCTGACTCTTTGCGACCCTTCAGATTGTAGCTTGCCAGGCTCCTCTGTCCATGAGATTCTTCAGGCAAGAATACTGGGGTGGGTTGCCAAGCCATCTCCAGGGGTCTTTCTGACCGAGGAATGGAACCCATGCCTCCTGTATCTCCTGCATTGCAGGCAGATTCTTTATCACTGGCCACTGAAGAGGCACAACATACCATTTTATTCACTCATTTATTATAGTGTTTCCTTTTTAAATTATTTTTTTTATTCTCTGATAATCCCAACCATCTAAAACAATATCTAGCCTATAGCAGATCTCAGTAAATTCTTGTTGAATATGAACGAATATACTCAAGCAAACCTTTATTGAGCACCTATTATGTTCCAAGTGTATATTAGATTTCTTCACATATATTTTCTTGTGTAATCTTCACTATAACTAACAAATATATTTCTGTTTATTAAAGTTTTAGAAGAGGCTCATTATTTAAATAGAGTGAACTAAACATTAGAGGTAATCAGAGGCTCTAAAAGTTTGTACTCTTCCCAATTTTGCCTCCAGAATTTTGATGAGTATTTAGAGACAGAGGTCTATATGTATCAGAAATCTTCATGTGAACTTGCTTTAATCCTTTGTTTAGGCTATTTCATTGGTTTTCTAAATAGTATTACTGGAAGTTACTGAACACGATGGTGGTTGGCTATATTTAGTAAGACAGTTCAAGAAAGGATAAGCTCAGAGAAGAGTGGATTCATTTGCAAGTAGAAACAATAGAGAATAGCATCCATAAATTCAGAAATTTGGAATATAGAAAGAGGACAATGTTTTGTTTTGTTTTTAAAGAAGACAAACGAGAAATTCTTTGAGTAATGAAGTTCAGGTGAAACTGCTTGAGACAAGGATAAAAATAGATTAAGAATTTGATCATTATGTTCAATGATGGGAAAAAAAAAAAAGTCTGTTAGTACATTAAACTGTTATGCTCAAACTTCAGCTTGACCAGAACTACCTGGAAGACTTGTTAAAATACCAATTGTTGGACTCCACCAGAGCTTCTAATTCAGTAGACCAGGATAGTGTCTGATCATTTGCATTTCTAACAAGTTCCCTTGTAATGCTGATGGTGTCAGCTTTGGAACTATACTTTCAGATCAACTGGGCTAATGTTCAGTTCATGGGGTCACAAAGAGTTGTACACAACTGAGTGACTAACATTTTCATTTTCCACACTTAAGTATATCATTAACTGAACTAGATGCTAAGAACCATGAGTAGAAAAAGGGGGCTTCCCTGGTGACTCAGACAGTAAAGAATCTGCCTGCAATGTGGGAGGCCTGAGTTTGATCCCTGGATTGGGAAGATCCCCTTGAGATGGGAATGGCTACCCACTCCAGTATTCTGGCCTGGAGAATTTCATGGACAAAGGAACCTGGGGGGCTACAATCCATGGGGTCTCAAAGAGTTGGACATAACTGAGCGACTCACTTTCACTACAATAAGACACGAGGAATTAGATAAAAAAAAGACTAAATGTGAGATTTCCCCATTAATATTGATAGGCCAAGTCCTGCAAAGAGATCAACAGAGTCAGACAGATATGAAATGAAAGACAGACAGATAAGAAAGTCCAGCATATCTAAAAAGTATGTCCAGAAATAGCTATGGCTGTGTCTGTTGACATATAAGATTGATGAAAATCAGATAGATGTGAAGCCTTCAAATAATTTAAAAGCATCTTAAAGGAAAAGAAATCAGAGTAGTGGAATTTTAAAAACGGCCAATCTATGCAAGATTTAATATTACCTTTACAACCTCATTCATGTATGCCTACCCCCCAGGGAGGGAATATTTTTCATGCCCTCTTTAGATGTGGACAAGAAGAATTATGAGAAAGGAATGTCTCTCAGCGTTTAGAACTGTGGGTCAGCATGAACAATGGGCTGCAGCTACTATGTCAGATTACCAAATAGGACCCTTACAATGTCAGTCAAGGGCTATTTCAGAGTTACTAGTGACGACCAGGTAACTTTCATTCTCGTCAATTGCAAATGGAGGTTATTACAATTCTGGTACTAATGGTCTACCATTGTATATTAGTTGTGCCTCGGATATATCACATGTTTCTTTACTCAGACTTCTAGATTAAACTTGCATTCAAACTGGATATAGTATTTTTCCTTCAGTAAAAATCCTGAGCAATTTCACTTGCCTGAAAAAGAATTAGCCAAATATTTGATAATCAGAGGGTTCTTTGACATATTTACCAAATATCTTAAGACTTATTTTCCAGATAGAATTTGACTTCTCTATCTATGCTCCAAACTTAAGTATAGCCATGTGACTTTCTTTGGCCTAGGGAAGGGGAGCAGATGTAATGTGTGTCACTTCTGGACAGATGTTTTAAGAGCACATTGAAGTCCAAAATATGGTAATAGAAGAGTATTTCAATGCCTTATTTTTAGCAATAAATAGATTGTCCCCAAACAGAAAATCAATATGTAAAAGTTGGACTTGAACTAAACTTTAAATCAAAGGGATCTAACATCATATATATATATATATATATATATATATATATAGAGAGAGAGAGAGAGAGAGAGACAGAGAGAGACAGAGAGAGAGAGGTAGAACATTATTATATATTTATATATAGAGAGAGAGAACATTCAATTTAGCAGTAGCAGAATGTAATGTTCAAGAGGACATGGAGCATTCTGCAGGATAGATTATATATGAGATGACAAAACAAGGTTTAGCAAATTGAAGAAGATTCAAACCATGCCAATCTTCTTTTGTAACCATGAAACTAGAAACCATAAAAAAAAGGAAAATAAAAGATTACAAACACGTGAAAATTAAACAACACATTACCGAACAACTAATGGATCAAATAAATAATCAAAAGCAAAATAATCCTGAAGCAAATAAAACTGGGAACACAAAATTCTTAAATTTATGGGAGACAGTAAAGCAATTCTAACAGCAAAGTTTATAGAAATAAAATCTTACATTAAGAAAAAAAAAGAAATGTCTAAAATAAACAACATAACTCTACACTCAAGGAACTAGAAGAAGACCAAATTAAGCCCGTAGTTGGCAGATAGAACAAAACAAAGATCAGGGCAGAAACAAATGAGAATAGGAAAAAAATAGAAATGTTTGATAAAATTGAGTTGATTTTTTTAAAAAGTTAAAAATCCAGATCATAAGCTAGATTTGCCAGGAAAAAAAAAAGAGAGAAGGGATTCAAATAAATGAAATTAGAAATGAAAAAGGAGATACCATACAAATATAAGGAATCATAAGAGACTACTATGAACTATGATATGCCAACAAAGTGGATAAACCTAGAACTGGATAAGTTCCTAGAAATATACAAGCTACCAGCACTGAATCAAAAAGAAATAGAAAACCTGAACTGACCAACAATGAGTAAGAGAATTGAATCAGTAATGCAAAACGTCCGAAGAAAGAAAAGTCCAGAACCAACTGGCTTAAGAAGCATTAATTCCAGTCCTACTCAAACTCTTCCAAAAACTTGAAAAAGAAATACTCCCACACAGGAGTTACCGGCCAATGTTACCCTGATACCAAAGTTAGGTTAAGGATACTACAAGAAAAGAAAACTACAGGTCAATATCCATGAAGAATATACTTGCAAAAATTCTCAGCAAAATACTAAAAAAACTGAATTCAATAGCACGTTAAAAGAATCATACACATTGATCAAGTGAAGTTTATACCTGAAATGCAAATATATTTCAACATGTGCAGATCAGTAAATATGATATTTTTACCAAAAGGTGTAGGGTCCAGCTGCTTGCCACTCAGAAACCAACAAACAGGCCAGACTGATGGAAAGGAAAGTTTGCTCATCAGTGATATTGGACTGTAGTTTTCTTTTTGTGTGTTGTTTCTGTCTGGTTTTGTTATCAGGGTGGTGGTGGCCTCATAGAATGAGTTTGGAAGTGTTCTTTCCTCTGCAATTTTTTGAAGGAGTTTTAGAAGGATAGACATTAGGTCTTCTCTAAATGTTTGATAGAATACTCCTGTGAAGCCATCTGGTCCTGGGCTTTTGTTTTGGGGGAGAGTTTTGATCACAGCTTCAATTTCAATGCTTGTAATTGGGTTGTTCATAATAGAATTAGAAATAGAATTCTTCCTGGTCTTAGAAGATTGAGCTTTTCTAAGAATCTGTCCATTTCTTCCAGGTTATCCTTTTTCTTTTTGCCATATAGTTGTTCATAATAGTCTCTTATAGTGAGTGAGTGAAAGTCACTCAGTCATGCCCAACTCTCTGTGATCCCATGGTCTGTAGCCTGCCAGGCTTCTCTGTCCATGGAATTCTCCAGGTAAGAATACTGGAGTTTGGTGCCAGTATAATCCTTTGTATTTCTGCATTGTCTGTGGTAACCTCTCATTTTCCATTTCTAATTTTGTTGATTTCATTCTTCTCTCTTTTTTTCTTGATGAGTCTGACTAAAGGCTTGTCAATTTTATCTCCTCAAAGAATCAGCGTTTAGTTTTATTAAACTTTACTATTGTTTCTTTCATTTCTTTTTCATTTATTTCTGCTTGCATCTTTATGATTTCTTTCCTTCTACTATTTTTTATGACCATAGATGCAAAAATCCTCAACAAAATTTTAGCAAACAAAATTCAGCAACACATCAAAAAACTTATAACCATGATCAAGCTGAGCTTATTCCAGGAATGGAAGAATTCTTCAATATGTGCAAATCAATCAATGTGATGCACTATATTAACAAATTGAAAAATACAAACCATATGATCATCTCAATAGATGCAGAAAAACCTTTGACAAAATTCAGCACCCATTTATGATTAAAACTCTTCAAAAAATGGGCATAGAAGGAACCTACCTCAACATGGTAAAGATCATATATGATAAGCCCACAGCAAACATTATTCTCAATGGTGAAAAACTGAAAGCACTCCCTCTAAGATCAGGAACGAGATAAGGGTGTCCACTTTCACCACTGTTATTCAACATAGCTCTGGAAGTTCTAGCTACAGCATTCAGAGAATAGAAATAAATAAAAGGAATTCAGATCAGACAAGAAGAAGTAAAGCTCTCACAGTTTGATGATGACATGATACTGTACATAGACAATCCTAAAGACAGTATCAGAAAATTACTAGAGCTAACCAGTGAACTTAGCAAGGTTACAGGATACAAAATCAATACATAGAAATCACTTGCATTTCTATATACCAACAATGAAAAATCAGAAAGCAAAATTAAGGAATCAACCCCATTCACCATTGCAACAAAAAGCATTAAATATCTAGGAATAAACTTACCTAAGGAGACAAAAGAACTGTACACAGAAAATTATAAGACGCCAATGAAAGAAGTCAAAAATTACATAAACAGATGGAGAGATATTTCATGTTCCTGGGTAGGAAGAATCAATATTGTGAAAATGACTGTACTACCAAATGCAATCTATAGATTCAGTGCGATCCCTAACAAATTACCAATGGCATCCTTCACTGAACTAGAACAAAAAACTTCACAATTCATATGGAAACACAAAAGACCCTGAATAGCCAAAGCAGTCTTGAGAAAGAAGAATGGAGCTGGAGGAATCAACCTTCCTGACTTCATATTATACTACAAAACTACAGTCATCAAGACAGTATGGTACTGGCACAAAAACAGAAATATAGACCAATGGAACAAGATAGAAAGCCCAGAAATAAACCCATGTACCTATGGGTACCTTATTTTTGACAAAGGAGGCAAGAATATACAATGGGGCAAAGACAGCCTATTCAATAAATGGTGCCAGTAAAACTGGACAGCTACATGTAAAAGAATGAAATTAGAACTCTTCCTAACACCACACACAAAGATAAACTCAAAATGGTTTTAAGACCTAAATGTAAGACCAGAAACTATAAAATTCTTAGAGGAAAACATAGGCAGAACACTCAGTGACATAAATCAAAGCAAGATCCTCTATGACCCATTACTCCTAGAGTAATGGAAATAAAAACAAAAGTAAACAAGTGGGAGCTGATTAAACTTAAAAGCTTTTGCACAGCAAAAGAAACTATAAGCAAGGTGAAAGACACCCTTCAGAATGGGAGAAAATAATACCAAATGAAACAGCTGACAAAGGATTAATTTCCAAAATATACAAGCAGTTCATACAACTCAATGCTAGAAAAACAAACAATTCAATCAAAAAGTGGGGGAAAGATCTAAACAGACATTGCTCCAAAGAAGACATACAGATGGTTAACAAACACATGAAAAGATGCTCAACATCACTCATTATTAGAGAAATCCAAATCAAAATCACAATGAGATATCCATGCACATACCAGTCAGAATGGCCATCATCAAAAAGTTTATGAACAATAAATGCTGAAGGTGTGGAGAAAAGGGAATGCTCTTGCATTGTTGGTGGGAATGTAAATTGATACAGTCACTATGGAAGATGGTATGGAGATTCCTTAAAAAACTAGAAATAAAACCACCATATGACCCAGCAATCCCACTCCTAGGCATAAACTCTGAGGAACCCAGGGTTGAAAAAGACACATGTATCCAATTGCTCATTGCAGCACTATTTACAATAGCTAGAATATGGAAGCAACCTAAGGTGTCCATCGACAGATGATTGGATAAAGAAGTTGTAGTACATATACACAATGGAATATTACTCAGCCATAAAAAGGATCATATTTGAGTCAGTTCTGATGAGGTGGATGAACCTAGAACCTGTTATACAGAGTGAATCAGAAAGAGAAAGATAAATATCATATTCTAACACACATATACAAAGTCTAGAAAATGGTACTGAAGAATTTATTTACAGGGCAGCAATGGAGAAACAGACATAGAGAATAGAATTATGGACATGGGGAAAGGGGAGGAGAGGATGTAGAGTAACATGGAAACTTACATTACCATATATAAAATAGATAGCCAATGGGAATTTCCTGTATGTCTCAGGAAACTCAAACAGGGGTTTTGTATCAACTTAGAGGGGTGAGATGGGGAGAGAGATGGGAGGGAGGTTCAAAAGGGAAGGGACATATGTAAACCTATGGCTGATTCATGTTGAGGTTTGATAGAAAACAACAAAATTCTATAAAGCAATTATCCTTCAATAAAATAAGAAATTTAAAAAAAAGAAGAAAGGAAAGTTTGCTTTAATTCAGATGCCAGAAATTGGGGGGAGGGTGGACATCTGTTCAAAGGCCAACTCCCCCCACCTGCAACCAGTGGAGGAAGAGCTTTTATGGACAGAGGGAGGGAGCTCCTTGCAGAAACAGTACAGTCAAGCTCTGACAGTCATTTTCAAACTGGCCATCGGTGGTCTGACTAGCATCACCTCGGTTGCTTTAGGTACAGTTCATCTTCAGTTCCAGGGTTGCCTTGTTTGCATTTCGTTGAGGCTGGTTCCCATAACTGTGGCAGCTTACATCACAGCTACAGTCTGGTCATCTGGTAACCTCTTCATCTGGTGAGGGGTTCAGTTTCTATAAGACAATTCACAGGATATGGCTCAGAATAGTATCTGTAGCCCTTGAGGAGAAACTAAAGGTCCTTGACTACACTTAATGAGTATGTTATTATTATTTGGTCTCCTTTGACTGCTTTCCTTTGTTTCTGCATGTTCTCATTTCTCTGATTAAACTTATTCTTTGACTAAAGTTCTCCACAGACAAAAGGCAAGCAAGGGACATATGGTCCTGCTCTGTTTCAATCTCCCCTTTTCTTTGATACTTCTCAATATTGTGGAGTATTAATAAAGGGGATATTACCTTGTCATAGTACCTGGTATATATATGGTACCTAGTAATCATGACTGGGGGCTTCCCAGGTGGCACTAGTGGTAAAGAACCCACCTGCCTTGAGGTTAGACAAGAACCTCATGTCTAATTCATGTCTCAGGTTAGACATGAGAAATGCAGGTTCAATCCCTGGGTTGGGAAGATCCCCTGAAAGAGGCAACCCACTCCAGTATTCTTGCCCGGAGAATACCATGGACAGAGGAGCCTGGTGGGCTGCATGCAGTCCATGGTGTTGCACAGAGTCAGACACAACTGAAGCGACTTAGCATGCATATAATCAAGACTTAGTGACTAACACAAACATTTGAAAATTACTAGACATATTACAACAAGGAAAATAATCAAAATGCATCTTTGTATTATCCTCTGTCTTAATGATTAAGGAAGATGTACAATGTATGTATATTAGGCCACAAATAGGCTGTTTTGGTTAGCCTAAAGTTCAAATTAAATCATATATAGGTAAAAATGATTTCCCCAAACCTCAATATGTGAACATTTTTTCCATCAATTTCCCCTTTTTATTTTAACTCCTTTCATAGAAAACATTGATAATCAAGATATTTTCCCAATGTTGCCAGAGTGACTTGATGGTCTGCTCTGGGTCCATCCAGGTACTTCAGTGCTAGGTCTCCTTTTTGTTTCTTTGCCTAGTTATCAGTGTTTGGGGAAAACTAATCATGCATCATGAAAAGGCACAGAGGTATGTTAATAGGGAACACATTATAGACCATACATTTTATCATTTATACCCAATTGTCACACAAACATTTTACATGTGCTTTAACTAGTAAACTCAAAGCCAGCAGTGCTACCCATCATGAGAATTTTTACTCTGTGAGAGTAAAATTGTCTCTGGACAATTTTTCCATAATCATAATCCTGATGATGTACAAAATTCTCTTCTCAAAATTCCTTTTTCACAAACCCTTTATCACTTTCTGGATCCAAACAAATTTGTCTTGTATTTCTCCATCCAGAAGCAAATAACTGTAGGACAAAATTATTATCATCATTTTTCCTCAACAAAATTGTTTTCCATTCTTTCTACCACCTCTTCACCAACAACCCATATTCTACTTGCTTTACAAACTGAAATGTTTCCCTTAGCATTTTTATGTAATACAATTTTTAACCCTTGCAAATCTTAACAAAACCAAGAACAAATGACTGAAGCATCAAGCCAGCATTTTCTGATTTGCAAACTTATTTGAAAACTTAATCCATAACCTCTAAAAACATACATTTTTTCATAGCACAATTTTTCTTTAATGATACAGCATGTGTGCTTAATAAACCCAACTTGGGCTTACAAGTTGGTCTTACAAGAAGGCAAATTAGGTAAATTTAGATTTGTTCAAATTATATGCACTTATTTTTTTTTTTACAGCAGTTAAGTAGAACTCCTTTACAAAATTAACCTCAGTAGTATCATCCAAAGACAAAAGCACATACTGAGACATAAAACCAGACAAACAGAGACTTCAACTTTTTACATTTCATGATTTAAACATTGCAATTAAATTTATCAGTTTATAAATAATAGAATAGCCAAATTTACCCACTCAAATTTAAAAGGCTTCTCTCCTTTTATTCCCCTTTGCTTTGAAGTTTTACTAATTATCCCATGGCTGAAGTTTCATGGAAAGTGGACTATGTATTTCAAGAACATGACAAGAGTTAACTTCAAGCTTTCTCCTGGGTTATTTTTGCTTTCTCAGGGTTTGAAGAAGTGTTTTATTAAGAGTTTTTTCAAGCTGCTTATACAAAAAGAACTGGTTTTATAAATTTCCAGATAGCTTCATCTTAACCAATTTCTCCATGTGAAAATGTTAGTTGCTCAGTCGTGTCCAACTCTTTGTGACTCCATGGACTGTAGCCCACTAGGCTCCTCTGTCCATGGAATTCTCTGGGTGAGAATACTGGAGTGCGTTGCCATTTCCTTCTCCAGGGGATCTTCCCAACCAGGGGATTGAACCTGGGTTTCTTGCATTGCAGGCAGACTCTTTACCTTCTGAGCCACCAGGGAAGCCCCATACTGTTGCCATACATTGTTCAAAAAAAATCATCTTTCTTTTACTTTAGTCATAATTTCATAGCTAAAATTTTTCTTAATGAATTGAACCTAAATTTCTCATTTCGCCTAAGGTAACAAGAATACTAGTCTCACAAATGGAATACACATTCACAAACCAAGCAACAGATTTGTCACAAACCCTCTCCGAGGGTGACTGGTGCTGTGCTGGGTTGTGCTGAATCACTTTAGTCATGTCCAACTCTTTGTGACCTTATGGACTGTAGCCCACCAGACTCCTCTGTCCACAGTAGTCTCTAGACAAGAATGCTGGAGTGGGTTGCCATGCCATTCTCCAGGTGATCTTCCCAACCCAGGGGTCAAACCCACATCTCTTATGTATCCTGCATTGGCAGGTAGGTTCTTTACCACTTGTGCTACCTGGGAAGTCCCGAGTGTAACAGGTACAGAGGCCCAAACAAATACTTTCTCAGCACAAAGGGGCCTCAGTGATAATCAGACATCAGAACCAACTGGCAAAATGCCCAAGTGACACTCAGTACTCAACAGGAGACAGATGTCAGAGTCAATTGGCAAGAACGCCCAAATAGCACTTCCTGCTCACAAATGGTCCTCAACGGCAGACAGACATCAGAATCAACTGGCAAAAATAACTAAATAGCAGTCAAGGCTCACATATGATCCTCAACATCAGACACACATCAAAACAAATTGGCAAAATGTTCAAAATGTCCCAAACAGTTCTCAACATCAGACATACATCAGAATCAACTGGCAGGAATGCTCAGATAGTACTAGTGCTCACAAATGGGAAGGCTGCCTGTGTGCATGCCCCTGGATTTATCCAGTCTCAGAGTTCATCAGCTCATCCCAAATGCAAGTTTCCATTCCACCAAGGAAAAGTGTAAGTTGGAGTCAGTGCTGAGCATGAGAGAAACAGGGAGGATTCTTGAAACAAATGGTTTTTGTAGCATATTAGAAAGCAGAGATGTTACTTTGCCAACAAAGGTCCATCTAGTCAAAGCTATGGCTTTTCCAGTAGTCATGTATGGATGTGAGAGCTGAACTATAAAGAAAGCTGAGCACTGAAGAATTGATGCTTTTGAACAGTGGTGTTGGATAAGACTCTTGACAGTCCCTTGAACTGCAAGGAGATCCAACTAATACATCCTAAAGGAAATCAGTCCTGAATATTCATTAGAAGGACTAATGCTGAAGCTGAAACTCCAATACTTTGGCCACCTGATGGGAAGAACTGACTCATTGAAAAAGACCCTGATGCTGGGAAAGATTGAAGGCAGGAGGAGAAGGGGATGATAGAGGATGAGATGGTTGGATGGCATCCCCAACTCTATGGACATGGGTTTGAGTAAACTCTGAGAGTTGCTGATGGACAGGGAGGCCTGGCGTGCTATAGTCCATGAGGTCACAAAGAGTCGGACATGACTGAGCGACTGAACTGAACTGAACTGATGAACATCTCCAAATCCCCTACTTGGGGCCAGTTAGCCACAAGCAGCAGGCTTAGACACTATTATGACCACAGCTTTCCCAGAGAAAACTCAGGAGAGCTAGGTGCCATGGAGGCACAATTGCCATCAGTAGCCAGCACATTGGGCATCAAAATCTGTTACCAAAGTGTTTGTGGGGTGTGCCTGCTCACTGTTCAAAAGGCAACAAGCACAGTTTTGTGGAAAGGAAAGTTTGCTTTATTTCAGATACCAACAAGTTGGGGGGAGGGAAGTCAACTTTTGGACAGATGTCACCCTGCTCCCCCAACACCCCAAGCTGCTGACATCTGAAATACAGCACACCTTCCTTTTCAACAGTCTGACCTGTTTATTGCCTTTTAAGCGGCAAACAACCAGAATCTACACAACTTTCAGTAACAATATGTCACATTAATATAATGAAAGATAAAAATCACTCAGACATCTCAATAGACAAAAAAAGCTTTTGACAATATTTATCATTTTATGATAAAAATATCAACACATTGGCTAGAGAAATAATATATTTTGACAGAATAAAGGTCATATATAATAAGCTTACAGCTAACAATGTGAAAAAAGCTGAATACTTTTCCTCTACAGTCAGGAACAAGAATTCCCACTCTTAACGCTCCTATTGCACTAGTATTAGACATGTTGGCCAGAGCAACTAGGCAAAAAAAAAAGAAAAGAAAAGAAATAAAAGGCATCTAAATCAGAAAGAAAGAAATAATATAGTCTCGGTTAGAAGGTGGCTCAGTGGTAAAGAATTTCTACTCCCAGGTGGCTCAATAGTAAAGAATTCACCTGTCAATGCATGAGCCACAGAAGACACAGTTTGATGCCTGAGTCAGGAAGTTACCTTGAAGGAGAAAATGGCAACCAACTCCACTATCTTTGCCAGTATAATCCCATGGACAGAGGAACCTGGCAGGCTACAGTCCATGGGGTTGCAAAGAGTCAGATATGACTGAATAAGAGTCAGATATGCGACTAAGCATGCATGCACAGTTTGAAGATGACATGATCTTCATAGAAAATCATAAACACTTCACTATAAAACTTTTGAATTAATAAGAAAATTCAGTAAATTTCAAGATACAAAA
This sequence comes from Oryx dammah, assembly GCF_014754425.2. Classification (NCBI taxonomy): domain Eukaryota; kingdom Metazoa; phylum Chordata; class Mammalia; order Artiodactyla; family Bovidae; genus Oryx; species Oryx dammah. Next base: position 2,844,783 of record NW_024070199.1, on the reverse strand, counting down.
TCAACATACAAAAGTCAGTGGTGTTTCTATACATTAACAATGAATTGTCTGAAAATAAAAAAAGAACCATCTCATTTACAATAACATCAAAAAATAAAGTAAAATGAAATAGGAACAAATTGAACCAAGGACAAATGTATGCATTGAAAACTATGAGATACTGATGAAAAAGTTGAAGACACAAATAAATAAAAACATAACCCATGTTCATGGATTGGAAGAGTCAATATTATTAAAATGCTTATATTACACAAAGCCATGTACAGATTGAATGTAATGCTTACCAAAATTTCAGCAGCATTTTTCACAGAAACAGGAAAAAACAATTTTATAATCCATATGAAGACAGGAAAGACCCTAAATGTCCAAAGCAATCTTGAGAAAGAATAAAGCTAGAGATGTCACATTTCCTGATTTCAAACTATATTAGGTATAGCTATAGTAATCAAAACACTGGCATGAGAACAGACCCATAGATCAATGGGTCTGAAATAAGCCTATACTAGTTGTTAACTAATAATATGGTCAGCTAATAATTTACAAGAGAGCCAAGAACACACCTTATGGACAAGACAGGCTCTCCAATAAATGATATTTAGAAAACTATATTTTAGAATGAAACTAAATGTCTAAGTTACATCACTTATAAAAATTAACTTATAGTAGACTAAAGACTTAAATGTCAGACCAGAAACCATTAAACAACTGGAAAAAGATAGGGGGAAATTTGGTGACATTTGTCTTTGCAATGGAACATCAACGCATAGGCAAAAAGAGGAAAAATCAATAAGCTGGACTACCTCAAGCTAAAAAGTTCTACAGAACCAAAAAAAAGAAAAGAAAACATGATAGATAAAGGCAACCTACAGAATGATACAAATTATTTTCAAACTATATAATAATCTTACAAACAGTTAATATCCAAAATGCGTAAGAATCTTGAACACCTCACCAGAAAACAAACCAACACAAATCCCACATAATCTGATTAAAAATACCAAAAAACCCAAGCTATATACAAGTTTTTCAAAAGGAAACATACAAAGGCCATGAAGTTCATTAAAAAGTACTCTACATCACATAATCAGAAACATGCAAATCAAAACAATAATAAGATGATCTTACACTTGTTCAGTTCAGTTCAGTTCAGTTCAGTTCAGTCACTCAGTCGTGTCCGACTCTTCGTGACCCCATGAATCGCAGCACACCAGGCCTCTCTGTCCATCACCAACTCCCGGAGTTCACTCAGACTCACATCTATCGAGTCGGTGATGCCATCCAGCCATCTCATCCTCTGTCGTCCCCTTCTCCTCCTGCCCCCAATCCCTCGCAGAAGCAGAGTCTTTTCCAATGAGTCAACTCCTCTCAGCCATGCTAAGTGCGCTGGTCCCAGCGTCCCACGCACTTGTTGGGATGGCTATGTCTAAAGGGTAAGATACCACTGTTGGTGAGGAAGTAGAGCAGAGAGAATCCTTTACACTACTGATAGGCATGTAAATGAACATAGTCACTATAAAGAAGAGTATAAGTTTTCTTTAAAAATTGAAAGTAGAACTACCAGAATATTCAGCAATTCCCCTTCTTGGTATATACCCAAAGGAAATCGAATCTCCATCTCAAACAGGAAGATCGACTCCTTTATGCTCGTTGCAGCCTTATTTACAACTGGGGCTTCCCAGTTTACACATTCATGTAAACATAGCTCAGTTTACACACAAATTCGTGAAGCACTCCATATTTTTTAAGGTCTTCCTTGGTTGCTCAGTCGGTAAAGTCTGCCAACAATGTGGGAGACCCAGGTTCAATCCCTGGGTCAGGAAGATCCCCTGGAGAAGGAAATGGCAACCCACTCCAGGATTCCTGCCTGGAGAATTCCATGGACAGAGGAGCCTAGGGGGCTAAAGTCCATGGGGTTGTAAAGAGTCAGACATGACTGACTAACACTCACTTTCACATTTTCCATTTACAATAGCCAAGACATGGAAACAACTTTTGTATCTACCAGGGATGACAGAGAAAATGTTATACAAATATATAATGCAATATTATTTAGCCATGAGAAAGAAGGAAATCCTGCCATTTGTGACAACATAAATGAAACTTTAGGGCATTATACTAAGTGAAATAAGTCTTTATGCTAAGAGAAAGACAAAAATTGTGAAATTGACTTACATGTGGACTCCAAATAGTGAAACTTTTAGAACAGAGAGTGGAAAAGTGAGTCTAAGGGTTGGAGAGTGGGGGAAATGAGACATTGGTTAAAGGGTACAAATTGTTGGTGATAAGATAAATAAGTTCTGTGGATCTAATGTAGGGCATAGTGACTATAGCTAACAATACTGTATTGTATACATGAAAGTGGCTACGAGAGTAGATTTTAAATGTTCTTATCACATGGGTGAAAGAATGATAATTGTTTAACGATATGAGTTCAGTTCAGTTCAGTCACTCAGTCGTGTTCAACTCTTTGTGACCCCATGAATCACAGCACGCCAGACCTCCCTGTCCATCACCAGCTCCAGGAGTTTACTCAGACTCACGTCCATCGAGTCAATGATGCCATCCAGCCATCCCATCCTGTTATCCCCTTCTCCTCCTGCCCCTAATCCCTCCCCACATCAGAGTCTTTTCCAATGAGTCAACTCTTTGCATGAGGTGGCCAAAGTACTGGAGTTTCAGCTTTAGCATCATTCCTTCCAAAGAAATCCCAGAGCTGATCACCTTCAGAATGGACTGGTTGGATCTCCTTGCAGTCCAAGGGACTCTCAAGAATCTTCTCCAACACCACAGTTCAAAAGCATCAATTCTTTGGCGCTCAGCCTTCACAGTCCAACTCTCACATCCATACATGGCCACTGGAAAAACCATAGCCTTGACTAGACGGACCTTAGCAAAGTAATGTCTCTGCTTTTGAATATGCTATCTAGGTTGCTCATAACTTTTCTTTCAAGGAGTAAGCATCTTTTAATTTCATGGCTGGGGTCACCATCTGCAGTGATTTTGGAGCCCAACAAAATAAAGTCTGACACTGTTTCGCACTGTTTCCCCATCTATTTCCCATGAAGTGATGGGACCGGATGCCAGGATCTTAGTTTTCTGAATGTTGAGCTTTAAGCCAACTTTTTCACTCTCCACTTTCACTTTCATCAAGCGGCTTTTTAGTTCCTCTTCACTTTCTGCCATAAGGGTGGTGTCCTCTGCATATCTGAGGTTATTGATATGAGAGGATAGATATATTAACTAATCTTATTGTGGTAATCATTTCACTATAATATATACTTGAATCAAATCATCATATGGTACACCTTAAATTTCTAAAATGTTAAACATCAAATATATATCAACAAAACCAGAAAAAAAGTTTAAAATAAGTTCAATAAAAAAAAAATAATTGCTTAACATTTGGGAGCATTAGCCACCTCTCTCTCTCCTACTAGCTGTTCCCTACGTCACCTTGTATCTTGACAACCTGTACTTTGACAGCCACACACTGTTAAATCTTATTGAAGTTTCTAAGATGAATGAAGATTTAGGGAATATTTACAAACTTTAAACATGAATATGGGCATTAGGTGGCTCAGATGGTAAAGAATCTGCCTGCAATGCAGGAGACCTGGGTTCGATCCATAGGTTGGGAAAATCCCCTGGAGAAGGGCATGGCAACCTACTCCAGTATTCTTGCCTGGAGAGTCCCCACGGACAGAGGTGCCTGGCACCAGGGCTACAGTCCTTTGGGTCACAAGGAGTCAGATATGACTGAGCAATTAAGCACACACATAGGCATTAGGATTGTCCTTACACCTCTTTAACAAGTGTTCATCCAACATCTATTTAGGAAAAGTTCAAAGGCAAAGATGTGAACATAGTTACTAGCAGGCAGGAGCTACTTGTGTTGGATATTATTCATTCATTTATTTAATCAAAAATTTTTAACACCTATCTGCACTAAATGAAAATGAGTAAGACATTTCCCTCATCAAATATGCAGTCAAGCTAAGTAATTAAAAACTAATTTGTAATTAAGAGTTATATTTTAATTAATTAATAAGTAATTCAAAGTTAAATTTCATAATAAAAGCCATATAAAAGATTATGTGAGATACTAAATACAAACCTTTATTTTTAGGCTTTCTTGTAGATGCAGATAATAGCAAAGATTCTACCTTTTAATTAAAGAAATAAGAATAAATAAAATAATTGTGCCAAATACATTCTCATCAACCTTACTTGACATCAACCTTCCTCAACGGATTAACATTAAAAAATGTGTCAATCAGACAGAGGCTTGATGAGTCTTTTCATCTGCTTCTGAGACCAAATGTTGTCAGGGTCTTTCACAGGTACCATTCAAAGGAGCAAATTTGATTACTGGATTTTTCTGGAGGGCATCTATCTTTACCATTACAATAGATACATCAGACTATCTCAGCCTCCTGAGATTAAACATTCAAACCCTACAATTAACTCCCCTTGCTGATTTAATGTTCAACCAGTAACCTCTGATAATTTGGCTTTTTGAGTGGCTTGCTCATGGGGATTAAAAGTAAAGCTCAGTTTGGTGCTATTATCTATTCTCTTGAGCAGTTTTAGCTTTCCTTGTAATTTGCGAGTCTGGTATTCTGATTGATCCATCAGTCTTCTGAGAGCTTTGTTATCAAAAGCCACTGTCCCACAGGGGGACCACCTCTGGAACACTGTGACAGGAGCAGGTTTTGAATATGCAAACCTAAGTTCCAAACCTTGTGCAGTAGGGAATCCCTTGCAGCAGTATAAGGAACACTGTGGAGGTAAGGGTTCCACCACAAGAGATTGCTGAGAGGGACCTGGAAACAAGCCTCTTGCTCGTTTGACAACAGCAGCAGGCCTGTAGCCTTCCAGGGATGTGAATGTGGAGTCCTGCCGGAGTCTTTAGGGTTCTCTTTCTGTGTATTATACTCTTTGACATTGTGGACAATATAAATAAATACTGGAATGTTTTTGATTCTTGAAATTTTCTGATTTCCTATTATCCACTAGTGACATTCCTTTTCCTTATTAGACTTTCCAACAACTTTAAATAGCTAGTTTTTTACTTGAAATGCCTCCTGTTGATTCTCTACTTTTTTAAATTGAAATAACATTGTTTTATAACATGAGCTCCATGGACACATTAAATTTAAATTTCTGTATACACTACAGTATTTTCTTCTGTCACAAAGAATGGCCCAACGCTGTTCACCCTTTCCCCAACCCCTTTTCTCTGGTAACCACTACTCTGTACCTGTTTATTTTTGTTTGATTCGGTTTGTTCTTTTAGTGTTTAATTTTTACATTCTACTTATGGGTGAAATAGTTTTTGTTTTTCATTTCTTTAAATTTAATTTTAATTGGAGGATAATTGCTTTACAACGTTGTGTTGGTTTTTGCTATACAACAACTTGACTAAGTTCTAAGTATACACATATCCCTTCCCTCTTGCGCCTCCCTCCCCTCCCCCTATCCCACCCTTCTGGGTTGTCACAGGCTGAGTTCCAGCTGTACATTACATATGGTAATGTATATATTTCCACGCTACTCTCAATTTACCCTACCTTTCCTTCCCCTGCTGTGTCCACAAGTCCTTTCTTTACATGTTTGTCTCTATTCCTGCTCTGCAAATAGGTTTATCAGTACCATTTTTCTAGATGGGTGGAATTTTGAAAGAGAAAAAAAGTAAAACCAGTACATAGTTAGCTTGAAAATTTCTTGGATTTTCTGCATGAATACAGTGGGGAATCCAGCAAGAAACAAGTTGTTTCTCCCAAATACTAAAAAAACTCAGGAGCTAGAGGGTCCAATTATTTTTCAATGTGATGAGATCATACATAGGAGAATAGATTGAAATTTTGCATAAGGAGTTATTACAAACCAGATCCCCTCTGGCACATAAGTGAAGAAGAAAATTTATCTCCTCCAAGATCTCTGACTACTCCTTACCCCTGTGAAAGAAACTGGAGAATCCCTATCAAGAAAAATTACCCACCAATACATTTAGTAATATAAATGCCAGTTCTCTACCCTTTATTCACTAGGAGGCCTGTGAATCAAGAAGCTCTGTCAAAGTGTAGAGATCTTTCAATAAACTTTAAAAAAAAATTTCATTCTTAATTTCCGATAGGTATATTGCCTAAGGGCTTCCTTGGTAGCTCATTTGGTAATGAATCTGCCTGCAATGCAGGAAACCCTGGTTTGATTCCTTGGTTGGGAAGATCCCCCAAAGAAGAGAATGGCTATCCACCCCAGTATTCTGGCATGGAGAATTCCATGGACTGTATAGTCCATGGGGTTGCAAAGAGTTGGACTTGACTGAGCAACTTTCACTTTCACTCACTTTATATTGCCTAAATATCTTTGGAAAGTCTCTAACCTAAAAGACAGGCTGTAGCAAAAAAGAAAATGATAAGAAACATAAAATATACACAGTAGAATATAATTTCAAAAATTATTCTGCATATTTTCACAAATATATATATATGTGAATTATATACATATATACGAAGTAAAAAGAAAATTATTGATTTCTATAAAGAGGAACACAGCATAAAAAGGGAGCTTTTGAATTAAGAATTAAGCTCTTGAATAGAGGACTGGAAGATAAACTTGAAGGAAACTACTGAAAATCAGAAAAATGTTAAAAGATACAGAAGTTATTTGAGAAAATTAGACTCAGTTCAAGATGTTCATCATCTAAGTCATATAAGAATTCCAGCTGCTGCTGCTAAGTCGCTTCAGTCCAGAAGAGAGTAGAAAATTTCCTGTAACGGGGAGGTGTTTTTCCAAATGAAAAGACCACAAAATACCCAACATAATAAATGACAACATCACAAAGATTCTCAACCAGGTATACCATTGTGAAATTTTAGAATGCAAAGGAAAAAAGAATATGCTAAAGATCCCTGAGACCAAAAAAAAAAAGAAAAAGGTTACATGCAATGTATATGAAATTGGAGAAGGAAATCGGCAGCCCACTCCAGTGCTCTTGCCTGGAGAATCCCAGGGACGGGGGAGCCTCATGGGCTGCTGTCTATGGGGTCGCACAGAGTCGGACACGACTGTAGCGACTTAGCAGCATATGAAATTATAATACCATTTGTTTTTTCACCAACATTGGAAGTTGAAAGACACTTAGCATTGTCTTCAAACTTCTAAGGAAAAATTGTTTTAGAATCCCTGAAATTCTATACCCAGCTAAGCTATTAATAAAGAAAATGAGTAGAATTACAGCATTGTCAGATTTCAACATTTTTATCTCCTGTATGTTCTTTAATATGAAATCACCAAAGGTTGTACTTCAGTAACACAAACAGAAAACTAAATAAAGGAGCAGGAAAAAATAACAGAATTAAGAGAAAAAAGAATTTCCAAGATAGTAATAATGAAAAGTTCCAAGACAACAGCCGTGAATAATTCCTAACCAGTGAATAACAATTAAAATAGGAAGATAGTAGACTACAGAAGTAATGCTTGCAAGAAAAAAAAAAAAAAAAAAACTGAAACATTTTCTCATACAGAGAGGATTTTCATTAATATTAAAGAATTTGAAAGATTAGACTCATGAAAAGTTAATAAAACAAACAAAATAATTATTAGCTTCAAGAAAAATATATGAATAAGAAAGGAAATACAATAATAGCCAATAATGCAGTTTAACAATAAACATTTTCACTATTATAAACATTATACAGAGCATTCAAAATTTATAATATAAATATATCCATATATGGTGGATGGAAGGGTATTTCTGATTGTTGAAGAAAATATAAGATAAACCTTAATATGATAAGAAGTTAATAGAATACACCTGGAAGCAACAGCAATAACAAAAAGTCAAGATATCAAGATATAGTAAGTTAGGTAGGTTACACAGAGGTAACAGTAGGGAAAAATGGCTGAAAGTTGTTGCCTCATGGAAGCTGAAATAAAAGAGTGGGCATAGCAAATCTCTCATTTAATTTTTTAATTCATTTATTATTATTTGAAATTTCAAGTTATGCACAGATATTGAATTGATAGAAACAAATAATTAAAAGAAACAGCAGAGAAAAGGGAGGAAAAGATTATTTGTAATTTCCCTCCCATTGATAATCACTAAGATATTTCATATGAATTATTTTAGTCAATTTTGTTCTATGTATAAATGCTAATATGCATTTTGACCAAGTGATAATACTATGCAATATTTTCCCAATTATGAAAATATGAACATGTTCCATACCAAATTTCTTCCACATTTGCAGAGAATACAGTTCAGTTCAGTTCATTTCAGTTCAGTCGCTCAGTTATGTCTGACTCCGTGACCCCATGAATGGCAGCACGCCAGGCCTCCCTCTCTATCACCAACTCCCAGAGCTCACTCAGACTCACGTCCATCGAGTCAGTGATGCCATCCAGCCATCTCATCCTCAGTTGTCCCCTTCTCCTCCTGCCCCCAATCCCTCCCAGCATCAGAGACTTTTCCAATGAGTCAACTCTTCGCATGAGGTGACCAAAGTACTGGAGCTTCAGCTTTAGCGTCATTCCTTCCAAAGAAATGCCAGGGCTGATCTCCTTCAGAATGGACTGGTTGGATCTCCTTGCAGTCCAAGGGACTCTCAAGAGTCTTCTCCAACACCACAATTCAAAAGCATCAATTCTTTGGTGCTCAGCCTTCTTCACAGTCCAACTCTCACATCCATACATGACCACAGGAAAACCATAGCCTTGACTAGACAGACCTTAGTCGGCAAAGTAATGTCTCTGCTTTTGAATATACTATCTAGGTTGGTCATAACTTTTCTTCCAAGGATAATTTCATGGCTGCAGTCACCATCTGCAGTGATTTTGGAGCCCCCCAAAATAAAGTTTGTTTCCACTGTTTCCCCATCTATTTCTCATGAAGTAATGGGACCAGATGCCATGATCTTCATTTTCTGAATGTTGGGCTTTAAGCCAACTTTTTCGCTCTCCTTTTTCACTTTCATCAAGAGGCTTTTTAGCTCCTCTTCACTTTCTGCCATAAGGGTGGTGTCATCTGCATATCTGAGGTGATTGATATTTCTCCCGGCAATCTTGATTCCAGCTTGTGTTTCTTCCAGTCCAGCATTTCTCATGATGTACTCTGCATAGAAGTTAAATAAGCAGGGTGACAAAATACAGCCTTGACGTACTCCTTTTCCTATTTGGAACCAGTCTGTTGTTCCATGTCCAGTTCTAACTGTTGCTTCCTGACCTGCATATAGGTTTCTCCAGAGGCAGGTTAGGTGGTCTGGTATTCCCATCTCTTTCAGAATTTTCCACAGTTTATTGTGATCCACACAGTAAAAGCCTTTGGCAGAGAGTACACGTCATATCATTTTAGGGATATATCACAATTTATTTAATCATCTTCTATATTGGGAAATTGGGTATCAGTATACTTTACATGTAAAAGACTAAGATTCCTCCCTCTTTTTCTGACCAATTTATCTCCCCCTTGCAGGTAATATCATCCCTGTTGAAATTATGTGAGCAAAACATTCACTGGATTTTTTAGCACACATTGTCAAATTCTTCTCCTCCAAGTACTTATCAATTTCAAGATTTGTCAAAAATGGAAATAAATTTCTCCACTTCACAAGCAACCATAGGGTTTATAAAATAATTACATAAATTTTTCTAAATAAAACTTTATCAGTGGAAATCTTAAAATTATTTATTTGCTTGAAAATATTCCTTAACATAAAATGCTAGGATTGAAAATATTTACTTGTTGCAGACTTTGTCTAACCATTATGAGACAATGGCTCATTTCAAAACTTTCAAGCAATTTACATTTAAAAAGTGTACTTCTAAATGTCATCATGATCTTCACTATAATTTAGACTGTTTTAAGTCAATTTGTTATTGATTGAACCAGAAGGTCAATTATATCCTGCAGTTTTTCAGTTCTGGAATTATTGACTTGGTAAAGTCAATTTGTAATTAGAAAACTTTTAAAAAGTGCTTTCTCTCCATAACTATCATGGTAGTTTTTGAAATGTTGTGAGTTCTCCCAGACTTCATGGTTATTCAGGTTTTACACTTTTTATCTATGGTGATTTTTGTTTTATTGATGTATATCTTGTGTTTGACAAAGGACTTGCAAGAATTGCATAGAACACTCCAACCTTTCACTGGGTTTGCTAGTTCAGTATTAGGTAAGAGCCATATAAAACTGTCCTTTTTAAAGTAAAGATGATGAAACATCAGCAAATCCATATAATTCAATTTAATAAATTCACGTCCCTTTATACACCTTAGAAATGAGTATTTATGAAGTATTAGGATTGCCTAGGCCCTGCCACATAGATTTTGAATGCTTTGTTGAGATTTATACTGTTCATAAGGAAGCAATAGCCAAACCAACCTAACCATAGCAGGTTTATAGTTTAGTCACCAAGTTGAATTGGACTCTTTGTGACTCCATGGACTGCAGCATGCCAGCCTTCCCTGTCCTCCACTATCTCCAAGAATTTACTCAATCTCATGTCCATTGAGTCAGTGATGCCCTCCAAAAATGTCATCCTCTATCACCTCCTTTTCCTCCTGCCCACAATCTTTCCCAGCATCAGGGTCTTTTCCAATGAACTGGCTCTTCAAATCAGGTGGCCAAAGTATTGAAACTTCAGGGTCAGCATCACTCCTTCCAATGAATATTTAGGGTCGATTTCATTTAGAACCGACTGGTTTGATCGCCTTGCAGTTCAGGGAACTAAAGAGGAGTTGATAACTTATTAATTTACAGATTGATACAAATATGGAAAAGCCTCCCTCCTTCAAATTAGGAAAGCAGTCAAACCGAAACATTGTGTCATGAAGAAGGGAACCCGAATTGCATTCTAGGCTTTTCCATTTCCTGTCTGTGTGAGTTTGAGCTAGGCACCATTGCTTTGCCATTCTTCAGGTCTCAGTAACAGTTTAGGTATTAGCTCCCCAGGGAGGCCTTCTCTATGCAGCACTAAAATTAAAGTTTCCATATCACCTTCTGCTTTCCCTTTGGTAAAAGCATTTTTTTGCACTAAAAATCATTTATTTAAAGTCAGTGTTTCTCACTAAAGAAGCATGAGGGCCAGGAGATGGTTTTCTTGTTTATTCCTTTATCCCTGGTTGTTGTTGTTGCTGTTTGTCCCTCAGTCATGTCTGACTCTTTGGGGATCCATGGACTGCAGCCCTCCAGGCGCCTCTGTCCATGGAATTCTCCAAGCAAGAATACTGGAGTGGGTTGCCATTCCCTTCGCTAGGGGATTTTCCCAATCCAGGGATAGAACCCAAGTCTCCTACTTTGCAGACAGATTCTTTACCATCTGAGCCACCAGGGAAGCCCTTTCACCTGGGAAGCCCATCGTAGTACCTGACACAATGCCTAACACACAGTAAGTGACCGATGTGCATTTGTTCAATGAATACGTGAATGAAATGAGCTTAATGGTTCAAAGTCTCAGTTTCATGACTTACAAAGGAGTAAACAAGGTAAAGGGAAAATAGCAACTTCCAGGGTTGCTATGGTGTTGAGATAATACTACTGAGTAGATTCAGGTGAGGACAGAGGATACATATATCACCTCTCCACTGTGAAACCTCTCAAAACTCTAAGAGGGTTAGTGTGCATGAAAGTGTGTTGTAAGCTGAGTATTATCTATAGGCAGAATTTACTGTTAGCTTTCATATAAGTAAAGATTTTATTATATCCACATATAAAAATATCCTTAAGGTGTCTTTCTAGTAGGCTAGACTTCTCATGGTTACATACACATATTTGCTTCAGCCTCTTAACCTCTACCCACTTTGGCAATTTGTTATCACTCACTGGGAACACACCCAAATCATAAAGACCCTATATCAACTAGAATTCATAGAGAAAAACAGAAGCCATTCTAGGTATTCCAGGAGGAGAGACTTAATATTGAATTAGAGGCTTATTTTGTAAGTATAAAACTTATCCTGTAACATTGGAAGAGTTGAGAACAAAGACCAGAAGGGTAGCTACCAAACATACTAGCTGCCCGCAGCCCTGAAGTGGGCGATTCTTAAAAACTAACCTGCAAGGCTTTGCAAATGTCAAGCATCTGCAAGAAGCAACCACCAAGGGTCCCAGTGGTGTGCAACACCCATGATACACAGGATCTTAGCAAACACGCTGCTGAAAAACTCATGCAGCTGCTCACAGATCTGCCTAATTTCTCTGGGAGATAATGGCTTCTCCTAATACCACTTTAAATCCCTTGAAGACAAAAATAAAACTGCTTCAAGTGGATCAATTAGGGAAGAGTGCAGCAGTCACCCTCTATCTCTTATTTCTCATTGCTGCATATTTTGGTGGTAGGAGAAACAGTTCCATACATAGGTCACTGACTATAAACAGCTTATTAGATAACACAACAGTAACTACAAGGTGTTTGACACACCCCCTGAGCTGTAACTATGTCTTCAGCAGTTGCTTTGGGATAAGAGGGTACATAAGTCCTGTGACTCCTGTAGGCATGATCCAATACCTTTTTTCATCTCTTCCATCAAGTTTTTTGGAATGCTATAACATAGTGAGTAAAATATGAAACATTTTCTATCTCTCCCCAGAAGCATGTGAGTTTGCTTCTATCCCTTCTCCAGAGGTTTTGAGGATGGAAGGATGTCCTTTGACATCCCCTTCACCTCCCCAAGGGTCTTAAGACTGTTTCTTTGGAGTGAAGAGTCAGGGAAGTACATGTCCTATGTTTCTCTAAAGATGTTTCCTACGTGTCTCAGCTGGTAACTTCTCACACATCGGCATCTCCAAAGTGGGGCCTCTTTCTTGCATTCAGGGTAGTGATTTTTATGTTTTATTCACTGCTGTATTTCTAGACCCTAGGAATCTACCTGGCTGCTACACAGTGATACTTGGTGATGATTGGATTGGATGGACACATATTAAATAAGAAAGAAAGTCATAACTCAAATGATACAATTTAAATTTTAAAAAGTACCTTCAATATGAAAATGTTTAGACAACCTGGCAATTTTCTCTCTTTTAGAAAAATGTTTCTAAAAATGTCTTAGGATCTTTTCTCACAATATAAATGTTCTTACCAGCCTGTCCAAATACATTAATCCTTTAGGGACACACTTAAACTGAAAGCATTAGCTGATGCCTCAGACCATGTGCTATCATTGCTATTTTCATCAGAAACACAAATTTGAGGCTTATTCACATGACAGAACTTGGATATTTGGTCTTATGCAGATTTGAATTTAAATCCCAGATTGTCTATGTGACAGTTATGAGACTATGAATAAATCAACCTTTTTTTTTTTTACCTATTTTCCCATTTGTATGGTTAGGTTAACTATAATGTCTACTAGAGTAACTATGATAGTTGCCTTAGAAATTGTGCGTATAAATACAGACATGTGTGCATGTCTCATATAGTATTGAGACACTATATTGAGTATAGATATACTATATGATCTCATATAGTATTTATCATAAACAGGGCTTCCCAGGTGGAGCAGTGGTAAAGAATCTGCCTGCCAATTCAGGATGCACAAAAGATGATGCAGGTTCTATCACTGCGTTGGGAAGATTCCCTGGAGTAGAAAATAGCAGCCCACTCCGGAATTCTTGCTTGAAAAACTCCACGGGCAGAGGAGCCTGGTGTGCTACAGTCCGTGGGGCTGGAAAGGGTCGGATATGACTGAACAACTGAACACACACACACAAATAATAAATACTAGTTTTAATCATACTTTTATTTTTCATGGTTTCCTATGATCATATCCTATCTCTGTAACAAAATTGTAAACTCTATAGGATGAAAAGACTGATTTCAAGATTTGAGTCCCTTTAGTCTTGAGAGTCCCTTGGACTGCAAGGAGATCCAACCAGTCCATTCTGAAGGAGATCAGCCCTGGCATTTCTTTGGAAGGAATGATGCTAAAGCTGAAACTCCAGTACTTTGGCCACCTCATGAGAAGCGTTGACTCATTGGAAAAGACTCTGATGCTGGGAGGGATTGAGGGCAGGAGGAGAAGGGGAAGACAGAGGATGAGATGGCTGGATGGCATCACTGACTTGATGGACGTGAGTCTGAGTGAACTCCGGGAGTTGGTGATGGACAGGGAGGCCTGGCGTGCTGCGATTCATGGGGTCACAGAGAACTGGACATCACTGAGCGACTCAACTGAACTGAACTGTACTAAGTAGGAAGGATCCTGAAGAGCTGGTTAGGACTCAGCGACTTCACTTTCACTTTTCACTTTCATGCATTGGAGAAGGAAATGTCAACCCACTCCAGTATTCTTACCTGGAGAATCCCAGGGATGGCGCAGCCTGGTGGGCTGCCGTCTATGGGGTCTCACAGAGTCAGACACGATTGACGCGACGCAGCAGAAGCAGCAGAAGCAGTAGGAAGAAAGAGTGCACTAATAAATCCTTCGCAAGTGAATCATTTTGAATGTAGAGACATCAACATGGAGGACAAAAGAATTTCCTTTTGTATTTTTTCCTCCATTTCTATTACATAGAGTTTCCTTCCACTTTGCATTTTTTATTACATCACCCATTACCTGGATTAGAATCTGACTGAGAAACATTTGTTTTATCTTAGCAGAAATGGAACTGGCCTCCAGGGAATCAAATTCCTTCCATTCCATACACATTTACTTGTTTTTTTTTTTTTTTTTTAATGCATAAGACACAATGCAGGACTCAAGCATGATCCAGACACGTTCCCTAAATGTTAAAACCTTGGACATTGGGAATCATCAGTAGCTTGGGTCTGAGACAAGCTGACCTTGCCTGGAAAAACGGAAATCAAAATTGTAACAAAGAGCTGATACTGGATATCCCACTACACATTTCATTGTTCTTTGTTCTTGCCCTTTGAAAATAATGACAATATCTTACATTGGCATGGTGATTGTAATAACTGAAGGCATGCTCGCTTGTTTTACCTCATTTTATCTTTGCTTCTTTCCTGCTCGGTGGAACAAATACTATATCTTAACAACTGGAGAAACCAAGGCTCAGAGGGTTTCATTTCTTTAAATGAATTGAGCAGATTATTAAGAAATTATTTCAAACCCTGAATTATAAACAAAAGACAGGGGAGGGTGCAAAAACTTATTTCCACAACCTGCACATGGGTATTTATAACAGCTTTATTCATGATTGCCAAATCCTGGAAGCAACCAAGATGCTCTTCAGGAGGTGAATGGATTAAATAATCTATAGTACATCCATAAAATAATATATTTTTAAGCACTAAAAAAGTGAGCTATCAAACCATGAAAAACATGGAGCACCTTAAATTCATATTATTAAGTGAGAGAAGCCCATCTGAAATGACTACATGCTGTATAATCCCAACTGTATGGCATTATGGAAAAGGCAAAATTATGGAAAAATAAAGAGGCCACAGATGCAGAGAACATAGTGGAGGTGGGGGTGGTTGCTTCTCATGCCTGCACCTGTCTCAGGACTGCCCTTGGCTGATGGGTCTACTTAGCCCAGAGGCTTTTAAGATGGTTCATTCTTCTTCCAGAGAATCAGTCAATTCTCCAAGGATCCCTGATTTCTCATAACAGAGAATGGTGTTTAAAAACCAAAGTCTGAGTCTTGCAAGTTGTCATTTCTACCAGGGAATGACTGCTTCTAGGCTCTCAGTGGACAGATCTAGGAACCATGTGTATGGATAATAACTCATGTGTACATATATATATATATATATATACACACACACATATATATATATATTCTTTTGTAACTCTGTTTACCTTATACACATTTTAAAAAACATACCTTTGAGCTTTATTAATAACTGCAACCCGGTCCACCATATGATTCATTCTTACAGTCAACTCTATCCTGCAATTTGTTTCTCAAACAGTAAGCAATAAGACTCATTATCTACAGTATATTGACTTGTATGTTCAACCCTAGTATACATGCAATTTCAGAATTGCTGAACCCATACCACTCTGAGAAAGGAATTTACCAACTAGTGTACAGCATTTGTGGACAGTTCTTTTCATCTTTCGGAGAAGGCAATGGAACCCCACTCCAGTACTCTTGCCTGGAAAATCCCATGGACGGAGGAGCCTCGTAGGCTGCAGTCTGTCTTTAACCATCAGTTTTTCAGTCAGATCACTGTTTCCAGAGTTATTTAAGTTGGTTCCTTTCCTTCTGGCTTTCTTCAGAGTGGTTAGGTGAGACATTTGTAACTCAGATTCCTTTGTCACAGTCTGCATTTCATTTTAGGTACCTCTGGTTCCAAATAGGAAAAGGAGTGCGTCAAGGCTGTATATTGGCACCCTGCTTATTTAACTTACATGCAGAGTACATCATGAGAAATGCTGGGCTAGAAGAAGCACAAGCGGGAATCAAGATTGCCGGGAGAAATATCAATAACTTCAGATATGAAGATGACACCACCCTTATGGCAGAAAGTGAAGAGGAACAGAAAAGCCTCTTGATGAAAGTGAAAGGAGAGTGAAAAAGTTGGCTTAAAGCTCAACATTCAGAAAATGTAGATCATGGCATCTGGTCCCATCACTTCATGGGAAATAGATGG
Organism: Oryx dammah; assembly: GCF_014754425.2. Classification (NCBI taxonomy): domain Eukaryota; kingdom Metazoa; phylum Chordata; class Mammalia; order Artiodactyla; family Bovidae; genus Oryx; species Oryx dammah. Next base: position 2,828,224 of record NW_024070199.1, on the reverse strand, counting down.
GGAAACAGTGGAAACAGTGTCAGACTTCATTCCTTGGGGCTCCAAAATCACTGCAGATGGTGGCTGCAGCCATGAAATTAAAAGATGCTTACTCCTTGGAAGGAAAGTTATGACCAACCTAGATAGCATATTGAAAAGCTGAGACATTACTTTGGAAACAAAGGTCCATCTAGTCAAGGCTATGGTTTTTCCAGTGGTCATGTATGGATGTGAGAGTTGGTCTGTGAAGAAAGCTGAGTGCCGAAGAATTGATGCTTTTGAACTGTGGTGTTGGAAGAGAGTCTTGAGAGTCCCTTGGACTGCAAGGAGATCCAACCGGTCCATTCTGAAGGAGATCAGCCCTGGTATTTCTTTGGAGGGAATGATGCTAAAGCTGAAACTCCAGTACTTTGGCCACCTCATGCGAAGAGTTGACTCATTGGAAAAGACTCTGATGCTGGGAGGGATTGGGGGCAGGAGGAAAAGGGGACAACAGAGGATGAGATGGCTGGATGGCATCACTGACTCAATGGACGTGAGTCTGGTGTTGGTGATGGACAGGGAGGCCTGACATGCTGAGATTCATGGGGTCACAGAGAGTCGGACACGACTGAGCGACTGAACTGAACTGAACTTACAATCTGGTATATACCAAACATTTATAATTTTCATACAGTAAACTTTACTATCACGACACATAGTTCTATAGGTTTAATCAATGCAGTAGTTGGGTACCACTGCCACAATTCCGTATAGAAAGCTCCATTATCCCTACACTGCCCCCTTATAGCCAACTCCTATTCCCAAACCCAACCGCAGGCAGTCATTAATCTGTGTTCTGTCTCTATAGCTTATCTTTTTTGTAGAATATCATATAAAAGAAACTTTACAGAATACAGCATTTTTTGTTTAGCTTCTTTCGCCTAGCATAATGATTTCTGAGATGCACCCTTTAGTTTTGCTTATCCATAGTTACTTCGTCTTTTACTGTGGAGTAGTATTTATTGTATAAATTTTGTACAATTTGTTTAAACATATGTCAGTGGAAATTTGGGCTATTTCCCACTTTTGCTATGATGAAGTTGCTAAGCATGTTCACACACAGGTCTTTGTGTGGACATATGTTTTCATTACTCTTGAATAAATTATTAAGAGTGAGATTATTGAATCACATAAGAGGTAAATCTTACATTTATAAGAAAGGTCCTGTTTTCCAAATTGTCTGTACTATTTTGCATTCTTTTTTAATCTTTTTAAAAATTGTATTCAATTTAAGTAGACCAAAAAAAAAAAAAAATCACCCTTTCCTTGCCCCTCACCTTTCACCTCTGGCAATTACCAATCTGTTTTCTATACCTGTGAGTTTGGTTTTTGTTTTGTTTTGTTTTTTCTAGGTTCCACATAAAAGAAATATCATACAATTTTTTTTGTCTGATTTGTTTTACTTAGCATAATGCCTTCAAAGTCAATCCACATTATTGCAAATAGCAAGATTTCATTCTTTTTTATGGCTGAATAATATTCCATTGTCCTGGATCAGGAAGATCTCCTGGAGAACTTAATGGCAACCCACTCCAGTATTCTTGCCTGGAGAATTCCATGGACAGTGGAGCCTGGTGGGTTACAATCCATGGAGTCACAAAGAGTCAGACATGACTGAGTGACTAACACATGCACACAATATTCCATTGTATATACAAACCCGTACCTTTTATCGATTCATTCACTGACAGACACTTAGGTTTTTCCATATCTTGGCTAATATAAAAAATGCTGTAAGTAATGAGGCTGAGAATATTTTTAAGTTAGTGATTCTTTTTCTTTTGATAAATATCCAGAAATGGAGTTTTTGGATAATATAGTAGTTCTATTTTTAATTTTTAAGGAACCTTCATACTTAAATTCCCACCAATGAGGGTTCTTTTTTCTCCACATTCCTTTCAATATCCATTATTTCTTGTCTTTTAGATAATAGCCATTCTAATAGATATGATGTGATACCTCATTGTGGTTTTGATTTGCATTTCCCTGATAATTAACGATGTTATTTTTCATGGCCATCTATATGCCTTCTTTGGAAATATGTATATTTCGATTTTTTTGCCCATTTTTAATCAATAGTTTATTTGTGCTATTGAGTTGTATGAGTTCTTTATATATTTTGGGTATTATTCCCTTATCAGATTTATGATTTGCAAATGTTTTCTCCCATTCAGTAAGCTGACTTTCATTTTGATCATGGTTTCCTTTTCTGTAAAAAGGAAAGAGTATATCTATCAATAAATATGGGTTTCCCTGATAGTTCAGTTGGTAAAGAATCTGCCTGCAATGCAGGAAACTCTGGTTCAATTCCTGAGTCCAGAAGATCCTCTGAAGAAGGGAGAGGCTACCCACTCCGGTGTTCCTGGGCTTCCCTCATGGCTCACCTGGTAAGGAATCCACCTGCAATGTGGGAGACCTGGCTTCTTTATCAATAGATACCTCTATCAATATGTCTCTATCAATAGATATAGGTAGGTAGGTGATAGATAATAGATATCTGTCTACCAAGAAATTTTAGTGAAACTCTCTAAATTATGTATTAATTTCCATAAACCAGAGGAATCAAATGGAGTACAATCTGGAAAATATGCTTCTGACCACACTTTATTATATTTTTCTAAGAAGAGTGGGATTCAAAAAGTCAATAATCCTTCTGATGTCATTAGCAAGTGTGGCAATGTGGAAACACAGTGTCACACTCAGCAGATAGAAGGTCCAAGTGAACATGTGTGTGTACATGTGTGTGTTAGAAAGGTAGGTGGGGAGAGGGACATTCTGGAAAACGACTAGTATAGAAATTATTTTTTTAGTAAACAGCTGGCAAAAGTCAATTTAAACCCCTTGTGTGAATTCTACACTTTCTCACTTCTTCTGGACTCCATCTCCATTAATCGAGCCATTTTCTTCTGTATATTCAAATCATTTTCCCATAGCATATAAACAAGAATCATTTCTTACTTTTAAAGAAAATTAAAGTCTGCCATCGACCTCATGTGGAGAAAGAAATGGTAACCCACTTCAGTAGTCTTGCCTGAAAAATTCCATGAACAGAGAAGCCGGCACTGGGGGGACGGGGCGGGGGGTGGGTACAGTCCACAGGGTCTCGAAGAGTCAGCCACAACTGAGCACTGTGACCTCAAGACTTATATCTCCCTTTTTTTCAGAGGTACTTTTCTTGGAAAAGTATTTTCTCTTTTGATAGGAAGGAAAAAAAAATTAGTAAGTTCTAGGAGTTGGTAGGGGGGGTAAGGGATGAATAGGCAGAGAACAGAGGATTTTTAGGGCAGTGAAAATATTCTGTATAGTTTTATAATGAATACATGTCACTGTACATTTGTCCAAATCCATAGAATGTACAACATCCAAAATAAACCCTAATGTAGATTATGGATTTGGGGTGCTTATAGTTTGCCAGTGCTATGGATCTCAGTTTTGCCTTCTCAGGTGCAAAACAGCATGATGACAATATGTGCACACATTACTCCTCCCAGTAGTGATCCAATGGTATAGTGTGTGTTAAAAGTACATTCATGCAAGCTAAAGGATATGATATCTCTAAACCCATTAGTCATTGTCATTATGACTTGGCCTGGCTTGGGCCTGAGATCATAAATACCATGAAAGTACAACTAAGGCTCAGATACTGCCTCTTGCTGCCAGTGTAAACCCTCTTCCAAGATCAGGATATAAAAATAGTGGTAGGAAAAAAAAATACAATCCAGAACAATATAACAGCAGCAAAACCAAAATTGTGTCAGACTGACCTGGAATAGAATTTTGGTTCAATGACATATAAGATAGGTGTTCTGGAGAAAGTTCCTTCTTTCAGAGTTTTATTATCTTTAAAAATGGAGACGAGACAAAGGTTTTTAGTATTCTTGACATAACTTAGAAATGTAAATAAAACGTTTTAATATCATGCTGCATATAGATTTTTGAAGCATGTCACTTTATTATTCCTGCTTCTATTCATTTTTATATTTGTCAATAGTTATTTTAATATCTCTTCCAGATTTCATGCAAGACATCAGGGATGCTGGTCTTTTCTCTCCTCTGCCTGTTATTTTTTAGAAATGATAATTCTGAAAAGCTAAGAGCCACTATCAACATTCTGCTTCCATAGAGTAAGTTGATTCAACTCCTCACACTTTCTCTCAAAAAGAGCTATTGGTTAGCAAGTCCAATTACAAATAAAGTCTACTGTGATTTAGCAGAAGGAACACTATGACTGATGTAAAGAGATGAATAGAAGTAGGTATAACCAGCATCTATTGGGTCAGAGATGAGAAGAAGGAATTAGCAGGTATTAGAACACAAGTAGGGCTTCCCTGAGGAGAAGACAATGGCAACCCACTCCAGTACTCTTGCCTGGGAAATCCCATGGACGGAGGAGCCTCTGGTGGGCTGCAGTCCATAGGGTCTCTAAGAGTCGGATACGACTGAGCGACTTCACTTTCACTTTTCACTGTCATGCATTGGAAAAGGAAATGGCAATCCACTCCAGTGTTCTTGCCTGGAGAATCCCAGGGACGGAGGAGCCTCTGGTGGGCTGCCGTCTATGGGGTCGCACAGAGTCGGACACGACTGAAGTGACTTAGCAGCAGCAGCAGCAGCAGGGCTTCCCTGGTGGTGCAGATGATAAAGAATCTGCCTGTGATATGGGAAACCCAGGTTCAATCCCCAGGTCAGAAAGATCCCCTAGAGAAGGTAATGGCTACCCTTCTTCTAGCAAATATTCTTGCCTGGAGAACTCCATGGACAGAAGACCCTAGTGGGCTACACTCCATGTGATTAAGAACCTCCCTGCCAATGCAGGAGACATAAGGAATTCGGATTCAATCCTTGAGTCGGGAAGATCCTCTGGAGGAGGGCATGACAACCCACTCTAGTATTCTTGCCCGGAGAATCTCATGGACAGAGGAGCCTAACGAGCCATGGTCCGTAGGGTCGCAAAGAGTCAGACTCGACTGAAGAGACAGCACACAGGCACAGAACCCAACTATACCAAGCTTTTAAAGAGGTTTTTTTACAGACCAAAATACTGAGATATAAAGCTGAGGCAACTTTCATGTCCTGAAGGCTGGATTTGCAACAACTTTGCATGACTATCAGACTCTTGTACTTCCCTCCCCACCAAGGTAACGCTGAAATAAAGGGAAGCATCTTCTTCCACTGTCTGCCAAAGTAAATTGCTCATGAGGAGAGTAAGAAAACTTAAGAACCATTTGTCTGTCACAAACCACTCCCTTGTCGATGTTTGCTTTGTGACTCGCACATTTTGGCATCGACTGAAAGACTCCATCCCCCTCCCATTGTCTCCTAAATAAGAGTTGAGGGAAAGATAGGGGGAAAGTTCAGTCAGATGAGAGAAGTAACTTGTACCTTCTCAGCAATAAAGGGACCACTTTCTGGGCTTGAGAGGAGGGCAAAGCAGATGGAGGTGGCCAGTGTGGTCGGTGGTGAAGACCTCCTGCTCTGGGGAGACTCACCTTTTGTTTTCCTTTAGTGGTACTTTTTGCAGGGAGGTTGATAAGGCTCTCACATGTTGGGGCTTCCCAGGTGGCACTTGTGGTAAAGAATCTGCCTGTGATGCAGGAGCCACAGGAGACCTGGGTTCAGTCTCTGGGTCAAGAAGCTCTCCTGGAGGAGGGCATGGCAACCCTCTCCAGTATTCTTGCCTGGAGAATCCCATGGACAGATGAACCTAACCGGCTATGGTCTTTAGGGTCACAAAGAGTCAGACACGACTGAAGGGACTTAGCACGCAGAAACAGAACCCAACTATGCCAAGCTATTAAAGAGGTGAGGATCAGAAGAGATCTGAGTATGGACTAAAGACTAATTTTTTCTTTGTTGATCCTTTCATTCAATAAATATGTATTGAGTATCTATTATTTGCCATTATTTGCCTCAAGGTGTTGAATCCAAAACACCTTTACTGCAATGAGGTGGTGATGCCTCAGAATTTAGGATTTACTACAAGCCATGGCTTAAAGGTAAAAGATTTCAGATGCCATTACCAATCCCCAAAGTCATTTAGTCACCAGTATGAGCTATAATGGATTATTGATTTCATAGAGTATAAAGGCTTTCAAAGATCTATCATAGGCTATGGGGTTAATCTGGAGACTGAACTTGCATACTTATTTGTGTGTTGTCTGTCCTCATTCTCATGTGTAATTCCTTCTTCTGGAGTTAATGGGAGTTATGCGCCTGCTTCCAAGGGTGAAAAAATACTTTCTTTTAGCTTTCATGCTTCAAATGCCGATGAAATAATAGCTCAGAAAATGAAGTCTCTGAACGTTTAAACTTGAATCCTTCAAATGTCATACTCAACCACGTGTCCATCGTCATTAAAATTGTTCAGAAATAAGGTCCTGGCAAATTTCACTTTAATTTAGATTCTTCATGAAGCTGAAGTATACACAGGTACTAGCTCTTACAACTTCAGTGTTTTCATGTTTTTGTTTTGCATTTCGTTAGGAGTGTGTGTGAGAAAGAGAGCATAAAGGAGACAGAGTCAGAGATGGAGAGAGAAGGCAAGAGTCCCATGGGGTCTTCTGCCAACATTCTAAAATTAAATATCCTCAGTTGAGAGCTCACTCATGATTTGCCAAGAGTAGACACTCCCTGAGAAAGTCTAATCCCCTGAAAAATAAGCTACTTAACAAAAGCTTTTGCATAGTTGTCACCATAGAGTCGCAAATATACATCACCAATGATCTTCCTCTATATGCATGAATGAGATATTTCAATAATGAGCAAAAAAAGTATAGGTTCACAATGAACCTATCTTTTCTGTACAAAAAGTCAAACAAGTGGAAAATTCACTCTAGTCAAGTTCTTGACTTAAATAAGCGTGATTACTCATTGAGAATGTATATGTGCTTTTGCTCAGTCATTTCAGTCATGTCCGAAGTTGCCCACCAGGTTCCTGTGTTCATAGGATTCTCCAGGCAAGAATACTGGAGCAGGTTGCCATTGCCTCCTCGAGGGGACCTTGCTGACCTAGGGATAGAACCTGCATCTCTTGCATCTCCTGCATTGCAGGGGGATTATCGCTGAGCCATTGAGGAAGTTAAGGAATATAGATAGATAGATAGATAGATAGATAGATAGATAGATAGATAGATA
>NW_024070199.1:2137731-2163480 GCF_014754425.2 Oryx dammah | reverse complement strand
GGGGAGTCCAGACAGGAAGTGAGGGCCGGGGGCCTGGGCTCGCCGTGGCTGGAGGTGAGTCCAGACAGGAAGTGAGGACTGGGGGTGCTGGGCTCGCCGTGACTGGAGGGGAGTCCAGACAGGAAGTGAGGGCAGATTCACTCGACATGCGTGATGTTGGCATCACTGGTGAGGCGTGGTGACAGTTTGGGTCTTTATCATCCTGAAAGCACAGGAAATGTGCCCTCAGCAATACCCTCCTTCTCATCAGCCGTGAGTGACCTGTAAGCTCTTCCACCTCCAGAGTGCTGGATTTGAACTCACAGCCTTCTCGTAACATTCATTTTCGTTTTGAACTTACTACATTTGGCTGCTTTTCTGTTTCTGGGTCTTTGGATCCAGAATGATACCAAGGTCCCCCGAGGGCGGGGGATGGGGTGGGGAGCACTGAGGGAATGTCCCACCACTTCATTAACCACGCCACCACGCCGGGTCTTCATTCTTCCGAAATTAGGATGTGCGGCAGGATTGACAGAGATGGGAAAGCAGTAGTTTAGCGTCTCTCAGGGTGACTCCGTTGAGCGGCGCAGTCTGTGTGCTTACGAGCTGTTCTCCAAAGGGAGGGTCTGCCCTTGGCCTTTTGGCTTCGTTCGAGGCCCAGAGTCGTCCTCAGACCAGCTCTGAGGTGTTGAGGGTTCACACCTAGTTCATGTACAGCTGTTTTGGGATAGTCACCCTGCCCTGCACCCAGCATGTCAGGATAAGGTTGGTTATGCTGAAATTACTATCTAGGTGTTCAGAGGTTCTTTGGCAACTACTTCAATCTGGGTCTACAGAAATGTTCACAAACGTCTCAGCTCTCTCTGGAAACACGTTTTCTTTAGTGAACATGAGGACCCCATAGACACATGATTCTGCATCCCTGGGCGTCTCAAGATGAAGAGTAGTCGATGCTCAGCAATCCTTGTTGACCTGTTCTTAGGAACACTCTGGGTAATCCCATGTGGGAACTGAACTTGTGACCCTGGTCTCATTAGCACAGGGTACTAATCCAAGCAATGTTGGCCTAAACCCGTGAGTCGATAATAAATAACCCTAATGGGGAGTGTGGGAGAGCTGAAGGAACGCACTTTGCATTTGTGCCTTGTTTGCTGAGACCCAGTTGTCAGTGATGGCAACATGAGGAAAAGTGACTGACAAGATTTCTGGATTGTCAGCAAACTTCAAGACGGCATTTCTTGAACTACATGTGAGCTGTTTTAAATCCTGGACAATTTTTTTCATTGCCTATTCCCAAATCATCTGCTTTGCCTTTTCTTACATTAAAAAAAAAAAAAAAAACAAACCTCTCACGTAATGTGTTCATCTTTCATAAATTAGCTGGTTTTGTCATTTCTTTTCCTTTTTGGGTTTATTGAGATTGCTGCCCAAGATGCTGTTTTCTAAGTTTTACCAATTTCCCGATACATTGTGTTTTTCATATCTTGCCCTCCTATTCTTCCACCCTCATCTGCCTGTTCCCCAGCCTTCATGAGGAGACACACATAGTATCACTCCATTGTGGAGAATTGTTCTCTTGCTACCTTCATTTAGCAACGCTGTTTTGTGCATAATATATAGGGCTCAGGGCTGCTGCCTTACATCAGCTGGGCGGTGGGGGGTGAAGGGGTGGCAAGTATTTACCCAGACACATAGGCCTTTCCAGAACTGCCTTCTGAACTTGTGGCCTGCTTTGTCTAGAGTAAGACCTGATCCTGTGTGTGATTTTGGAAAACTATGGAATTGAATTCTCCCAGAAGACTTCCAACAGTGTTCCAGATGTTATTTTCTGCATCTTCTTTTGGTGATTCAGTGCTGTGAGAAAAGGGGAGCCTGATACTTCTCCTCACCTTGCTTTGGTCCTAGAACTCTGGGTCCCTCACCCCTCCACAGCTCTCCCAAGGATGCCCTTCCTAGCATTACCATCATTTATCACTGAGGGAAAAGGGAGATAGACAGAGATTCCCCATACTCTCTTTTCCTGATGCTTGATTTTACTATTCAGAATACTCTTTTCGTTAAAGACCACTTTTCAAGGGGAACAGCAATTGGGATGGCAGAAAGGATGTTAACTTTTACAAATAGTACAGACCACAAGGACTTAACACAGCAGTAAGTATTTGTTGTTGTTGAGTTGCTCAGTTGTGTCCGACTCTTTGCCACCCCATGGACTGCAGCACGCCAGGCTTCCCTGTCCATGTCCTGGAGGTTGCAGTAAGTATGGGTCATGTCCAAAGGTAGTCAGCAAAGGGCTCTGGATTACTTTATAATGCCTAATGCAACGTAAAAACTGTGTTGTCTTGTGCTAAGTCTCTTCAGTCGAGTCCGACTCTTTGTGACTCCATGGACTATAGCCCATCCAGCTCCTCTGTCCATGGAATTTTCCAGGCAAGAATACTGGAGTGAGTTTCCATGTCTTCCTCCAGGGGATCTTCCTGACCTGGGGCTCAAACCAGCCTCCCCTGCGCTGCAGGTGGACTCTTCATCACTGAGCCATCAGGGCTTAGAGAACACATTTCCTTTCCACTGCATTTTGCCCCATAACTATTGGAATGAACACTATTTAAAGGCATGCTTTCAGCTAAACTATCCTGGTTCTTTTTTCTTTTAGGCGATTATCCCAGAGTAAATGTTATTACTTGGACAGTCTCTCTCTCTCTCTCTCTCTTTTCTTTTTTCCCTTGCTTTTTTTTTCTTCATTAAAAAAAAATCTTGGGAGTAAGCGAATACTCTTTGGTTTCTGTCAGTGAAGCTCACCAGAGAAAATTGAAATCATGCATTTTTCTGGAACATTTTCTTAGACAGCCAAGCGTAGAAGCAAATTACATCCTCTCCGTATATTTTTTTTTCTCTTACTCCATGATGAATTTCTTTCTCCAGAGGGAGAAGTGATTTTTAAAAGGCTTGAACAACACGCTAATCTTTCCTTCTGATAGCCCCTGGTTGAATTACCCCTGAATTTGAAGCATTTACTGATGAAATGATACTTGACATTAACCACTGTTGTATGGAAATATTTCTAGCACCTGGGGAGAAAATAAAGGCGGTGTTCATAATACTGCCGCTGTGTGGCTAAATCTTCCATTTTTCTGAGAACCAACTTGAATTACACTTGCTTCATGCTGACTGACTTTTCTCCTGAGAGACCACTTTTAGACAATAGAAAGATTTGCACCACTGGAAAAAAATGAGAATTTACAGTATTATTATAAGGAAAAAGATTGAGTTTGGGTAATGGTCTGCTTGGCTAGTTGACAGAACCAGCTGGAGGCTTTGGTTTGGGACTTACTTAGTCCTTGTTCAGAATGACAGATATCTTATCCTTGTTGATGAAATACTCTTTTGCTTATAAAACCCTGCTTAGACTTGGGGCTCAAGTAGACAAGCAGAATTTTCCAGTGAGGTGTGAAATAGGAACTTGGTTTTAAGGTTTTGCATCTCAGAGTATTTTTGACTTGGCAAAATACCTTATGCTATTAATAAGTAAAAACAGATAATAAAAACTATGAAACGATTAACATAGAGTCTTTGTATTAGGACTGTGAAAATTCTTATTTTGCCTTTTTTTCAATGAGAAAAGAAAATGTACAGTACACTGTGGCACTTTCAGCTTTTCCTTCATTTGAAGCATGGAGATGTGTTTATGTGATAAGCATTGAGGCAGTTTCTTCAGGGATAAGTCCCTGCTTAGTTGAAATGAGAATGCATACCTTGTGCTATGATGTAGCAAGAATAATGAACCAGTCTCAAGAATCCTGGGATTACCTCCCGCCTTCAAAGCTTTCCGGCAGCTGTTTGACCTGTCTAGGCCACAATATCTAACTTGGACTTGATCAGTGTTTCTCCAACTGTATTCACAAAATATTCCTTCTTCTCTTGCCGGTGGCAGTGTGGGGAGAGGAATGGAGAGGAAATTCATGATCAAAAAGATTTTAGAAATTGTGTATATAATATTCCTTGGAATCACAATTTACATAATATGCGTATACACACAACAAGCATTTACTGATTCCTGACCGAGTATCAGGGAACTTTATTTCTATAGTGGAAATGATAAATATAGATTGTGCTTTCCTACAGAGATTGCAAAGCAGGAAAAATTGTTGCAGGATGAAATTGTTAGAGATGACTAAGGAAGGGAGATGGGAGAAGTTTATTTTGGAGCATACTAAAGACTCCAAAAAGTTCTAAATGAAGAAATCTGTTTACCTTTGTTTAACCAGTGTCTCCTAAAATGTTTTTTAGTTGCACACGTATTCACATGTCTGTAGAGTGATATGGGATACAGTTTGGGAAATGGTGGACTAGCTGTTTCACCAGGGTCTCTAGTTTCGATGATTATAATTCCTGATTTGTCTAAGGCTCATTTTCATTCCCTCCCTGGAGCATGTTGTGGAGTTGCAGTATACACTGGCTAGACACGAGTCACTCCACAATTTGAAATTTTGCCTTTTCAAGGCATTTGTTAAATACTCTAAGAAGAAGAAACAAGGGAGATTGCAGTGCACTATGTAATTTACAAACCCATGTAAGAAACTTTAATACAAGGAAGGCAGTGCTGTTGGGGGAGGTACATATAGATAAAATACAGACAGAGTTTAGAGAAGTGGTCCTCAGAACGCTGATTGTCCCGAGACCAACTTCTCCTGGGAACCTGTTAGAAATGAGATTCTTAACCCCCACTGGAGACCAACCGATCCAGAAACTCTGGAGGGGAGCCCAGCAATGTGAGCTTTAGCAAGTCCTGCCATGTTTCAGATGTTTGCTCAAGTTTAAGAATTGCAGCCTTAGATGTGGAGCTCACTGTGGATTGAGTAGAGGGATATCTCTAGGATTGCTTCATAGAGTATGTACTGTTTAGCTAAATGAAGGAAGAAGAGTCAAACCAGTGGAGGCTTATATTATAAAGGAAGCAATAGCAATGAGACAAATTCACAGTAGAAATCTGAGGTCTGGTTTTTAGCTTTTTTGTTTTAAACTGGCAATCTGTGTGACCTTGTCCAAATCACCTAACCTTTCTTGGTGTATTTCCTCAACTCTAAACCTGGGGTGTTGCCTGAGACAATTTTATGGTCCTCAGAGGGTTTATGTGCCTCTGGTTTAGTATATCATAATATCTTCTGAGTAATGGCATGACATGGATTATTTATGACTCAAACACCTAGTATATTATCCTGTAGACTCTTTAGCTACAATGATTTGTATTAATAAAAACTACACAATAAACGTTTTTTCTACTTTTCATGCAGCCATTAGCATCAGCCAGAGAGTAAAATTTTATTCCCAAGTGTGTTGTACAGACAGTCTGAAACTGATTTCAGGAGCAGGGACCGAGAACATCAAGTAATGTCGTGAGGGTGGTAATTTAAGCCAAATTGGAATAAGCTGCTCTAGAAGATAGGGTTTAGGAGTATCTGGCTGTGCTGGGTCTCATCGTTGCAAGGAGAAATCCTGCTAGAACTCCCCAGGACTAAATGCCAAGTCTAAGGAGTAGCTCCCGGATGCAGCTCTGGTTTCTTAAGTTTGAAAGTGTATACTCAGGAGTTGGAAATAAGTCACAGAACTGTGGCAAGAGTCCTTAGCCCATGTCACCATGCATGGGACCTCTCCCTGGCTCTGACCCCCACCCATGGCAGGGGCCTGGGTCTGTGGAAGAGTGGCTTTCCTATGAAGGATGGACTGCTCCCCGCCTGCAATGCAGGAGCCACAGGAGACCTGGGTTCGATCCCTGGGTCGGGAAGATCCCCTGGCAGAGGGCATGGCAACCCACTCCAGGTTCTTACCTGGAGAATCCCATGGACAGAGGAGCCTGGTGGGCTACAGTCCACAGGGTCACAAAGAGTCAGACAGGACTGAAGTGACTCAGCATGCTCACACTCCGTGGATGGTCTTCTTCTTGACCCTGTATCCTTTTCCCAGTTTTCAGTTACTTTCTGCTTCGTATCCCTTCTTATGAACACTTTAATAGTTATACAGTAGTCCCCTACATACAAACCTTTGAGTTACAAATTTTCAAAGATGTGAACCTGTGTGCCAGCCCCTGTATGCCAGCTGTTGTACTGTACTACTGCACTTTTCAAGGTACTGTATTATAATATGAAATATGTTGTCCTTAGTTTTTGTGTTTGTTTCATATGTACATATTATTTGTGTGAAAAGTATTAATGAACCTATTCTATTACAGTACTGTATAGCTGATTGTGTCACTTGGGTACCTAAGCTAACTTGGACTAAGGAACAGATTGGGCTTATGAAGGTGCTTCAGAACGGAACTCGTTCGTGTGTAGGGTACTTTCTGTAACGCCAGTTCATATTTGCGGAACATTTACTGTGTGCCCAACACAGTTGTAAGCCTGTTTCATGAGAGTGGGAACTGCTATAAGCCCCCTATTTTAAAGATAAGCCCTAGTTGGAAAGCTTTAAGTGTTACCCCAAAGTCACCCAGCCAGTAAGTGGCAAAGCCACCTTTGGGTCTCATGGAGTGGCCCTTTGCTGTTAGTAAAAAAGTAATCCTTTCCTTTACCTTTGATGTGGATTCTCTTGTTGAAAAAGAAAATGTCAGCATAGGTTGTGAATTTCCTCCCTTATCCTGCATTTGTGACTCACAGATTTGTGTCCTCTCTAAAAACTGCCTTAGCTAATGATATTAATGGATAGCAGTTGAACCTTACCATGTGCCATGGACTGTTTTAAGTGCTTTATATTTATTAACTCAATTCCAATTCAGTAGGCACTATCATTCTCATTGTATAATTGAAGACAGCGAGGTGCTGACAGATTAAATAACTTGCCATAAGGTCACACACAGCTACTCAAGAGCAGTGCTGGGATTCAAACTCAGGTGGTCAGACACCAGAGCGTGTGTTCTGGAACCACTATACACACAGGATTTGCATAGGTTCCGGACTCAGTCACAGGCCTCACCTGAGCTTCCTTTGCATTTCTCACATAAGGCATCTTGGTCAAGTACGCCTGTGAAGGGGAAGCCCTTCGGATACTGACTTTGTCTCATAGGCTCTCAGAGCTCATTCCCCAAGTACCATCTCTCTCTGGCTTATCAACCCCTTTCAAAAATCTGTAAGATAGGAAGAGATGGAGTAAAAATAGAACACTTTTCTAAAGCGCTGTTCTACTGTTCAGAAATCCCAGCTGTTTCAGGAGCCCAGTTTAATGGTGGCAAAAGGGAGCTTCCCTAGCTTCCCCAAGCAAGCTGAGCCTCGCTCTGAGCCAAGGCTCACAGAGAGGTGGCTTTTATAAGAGCTGTTCTCTGCCCTGGGGTCTATGGTGTTTTTTCATCCCTGGAAAGGAAACACCCTGCCCTTCTGCAGCCCAGCCTGAGAACCTCCATCTGAGTGGACAGGGCTGGGCGGTGAGGCACGCCGCGCTGCCTCTGGAAAGGAAATGTCTCCAAGATTGATGACTCGATGATCTCTTCAGAGATTATATCAAAAATTATTGATTATGTTACTAAGTCGTAGAAAATAGGCTCTGAGGTTGGGAACTAAGTGCTTTCTTTAAAATAATCTAGAAGCAGTAAAATAAATCAATGTGCAGGGCTTCTCAAACACCATCACTCTCATACTCGGGGTTCACAAATAGCTTGTCCCCAATGTGGAAAAGCAGAACTCTTTTTTTTTTTTAAGAAAACATCTTAACAGTCATCTTTGCATACTAAAAAAAGGAAGCCAAAGTCTTATTTTAATACTTACTTTACAGAATTTTAAAGAATTTCTTGTTTCTGGCACTCCTTTATTTTCTAAATTGATGAAGAAAACTGCAAGCTTTTGAATTAATTTATGCCATATAGGGTTCTTTTTTTTTTAACAAAACTAAAAATACTAAATCCTCATGAGATATTTTTGTTTTAACAACTGAAGTTGACAACTCAGTCCTTCTCTGGGTTTTGAAGTTAAATACAGATTTTAGAACACAAGAATACAATTTGATTTCAGTGTGGTTTGAAAGTCTTTTCATTTGCATTTAAGATCATTAATTCTGCTTTATAAGAAAAATATTCCAGCAGTGTATCTTGCTAAAAAAAATAAACTCAATATGCAAAATATCATTTTTGAATAGTTAAAATGAGTGATGTTTTTTCATATTATGACAACATTTTTTGTTTTGACGGATTCACCAGAAGGATTTGTAAAAGTAACTCTCCCCCAGGGCACTTAAGTGTTTATTTATAAATAGTTAACTACTTAGAGGAGAGAGTAACTCCAGGGGGAGTAATAATATGTTAGAAAACAAAGATGACTGCAAAATGATGATAAACCACAGAGTGAAATTTATAATAACACTCAAAGGAAACTGAATTAGTATTCAGTTGGCAAACTTTTCCACTTGGTATTGTCTAGAACCTGGGAGATCTGAGACCTTATATTAGGGGATCTCATCCTATTTTGGGGCAGCAGTTTCCTCATCTTTAAACTCAAGAGAGTGAAACAGATAATCTTTTAGCCTCCTTTATATGTGTGTGTGCACGCCCTCAGTGATGTCCAACTCTTTGCAACCCATGGACTGTAGCCCACCAGGATCCTCTGTCCATGGGGTTCTCCAGGCAAGAGTACTGGAGTAGGGTGCCATTCTCTTCTCCAGGGGTTCTTCCTGATCCAGGGATCGAACCCGCATCTCTTTTGTCTCCTGCATTGGCAGGCTGGAGAAGGAAATGGCAACCCACTGCAGTATTCTTGCCTAGAGAATCCCATGGATGGAGGAGCCTGGCGCGCTATAGTCCACGGGGTTGCAAAGAATCGGACACGACTGAACGACTTAACTTTCACTTTCACTTTCTTTACCACTAGTGCCACCTAGGAAACCCTTCAGCCTCCTTTGAATTTGTATAATTTCTTGATTCTCTTTCCTGAAGTAAGATGTGCTTATTTGGAGGATTTGGGAGCTATACATACTACAGGCCTCTGGGTCTCTATTTACTTCCCTCCCTTAATATTGTGTTTCGCAGGGACTTCCCTGGCCATCCAGTTGTTAGGACTTTGCCTTGCAATGCATGAGGTATGGTTTGATCCATGGTTGGAGGGCTAAGATCCTATATGCCTCACAGCCAAAAAACCAAAACATAAACCAAAAGCAATATTGTAACAAATTTGATAAAAACTTTAGAAAGAGTATTGTGTTCAGTACACCAGTACGGTATACCTTCTTCATGGTATGTGGTTCTTGGTACGTGCTGGTATCAATGGTGGGAATAGGATGGTGTCCAGTTTGGGCGCATCCTGACAGGTTTCCTTCAGGCTGGGCTTAGGGTGGAAATGTGGGGACAGACTAAGAAAACTTTAGTTGAACTGAATTCACCATTGGAGTGGTTTTCTTTTCTGGTGACCGAAGAGTCCAGATTCCTTGGGTGATGTATTGGTAAAACCACAGGAAGTGCCCTGGACATAGACTCTGTTGAAAAAAATGAAAGTGTTAATCACTCAGTCATGTCTAACTCTAGGAGATCCCATGGACTGTAGCCCACCAGGCTCCCCTGTCCATGGAATTCTCCAGGCAAGAATACTGGAGTGGGTTGCCATTCCTGTCTCCAAGGGATCTTTCCTACCCAGGGATCAAAGTTGGGTCTGCTGCATTGCAGAAAGATTCTTTACTGTCTGAGCTACCAGGGAGGACTGGTGAGTAGGTAATGAGGCAGAAACAGAATCTGTATTTCCCTGGAGATGCTGGGAGTAACCTCTTTTCTACCTTAAGAGAGTGTGCATGCCTTCAATTATTCTCTTATAAACACCCATCTCCTTCCACTGTGTTCATAGTGAACGTGAAAATGCCTCTGCCATTTTGGAGCATTCTCAGATGGTGAACTGAAAGTGTCTCTTAAGTCATATGGGTTCTTATTAAAGCGTCTCCTGGTTTCTATCTGTAATCCCTAAGGATCCCTTCTTTCAGCTGAGCGTGTTCCACAGAGAGGTACCCCAGTCACACTAGTCCCCTGGGGTTCACTCTCTTGGGAGGGATATTTGAACTTCTGCCTCCAAGCTGCTTCTTCGCACATAACTTAGCACATGGAGCATTCCCAAGGACAGACAGCCAGAGGAATTGCCTGTGAAATTAACTTCTTATACAAAAGGTCATTACATCAGCATGTTTTATTTTTAGTCTTTATTTTGCTTATGAAATTCCTATATTAAACCGTACTCTTTTTGCTCACCTATTCAGTGTCTCCTAGATGCTGCATCTGATGATAGCAGTAAGGCGTATTTCCTTCTCAGGTAGAACTAAGCAAATGCAGGCAAAGAATTTCACTTATGAGAGTTTCCTGGAAGGCAGAATTGGGGAAAAAATGAGAAAGCATTGTGGAGTGTGGAGAGAGTCTGAGTTCTAATATTAGGAAAGTGAGGTTTGATGTTATTATCTACAAAAAATTATAATAACATGTGCCTTGCCAACCATGGATATTTTTATAAGCTACAGAAATACTTGATAATATTTGAAGATGCTAAACTTCCCCGGGGGATTTTTCAGCTTACAATCAGTGACTGTGGCTAGTTTAAAACCAGGAGGGAGGTAACCAAATAGAGAAGGTGGGTGAGTTTTATGTTTTTCCATCAGTGATAAATACTGACTAGTTCCGTAGAATTAAAGTAATATGTGCTTCTGGGAAGCGTTAATAATATCATTCTTGCTTATGTTGATAGAGAATTTAGGAAGACTGATGGTGTGATGGGAAAAAGCATGGATTTTGGAGCAGGAAAGACCAGGGTTTGAGAAGTTGCTCTGCTGCTAGAAACTGGATGGGCCAGTGTTCCAGCCAGATGGGTTAACAATCTTCTAGCTTTCAGTTTTCTAACATGTAGTTGGGTGCTGTAGTACTTTAGGTTGTTGCGAGGATTAAATGTAACAAAGCAGCTAAGTCACAGAATTCCTACAGAAGGGTTCATTTTCTTTCTCCTCTTCTCTTCCATTCTGTTTCCCATGGAAGAGACAGAGAAAGGAAATGTGCGGGTCTGGTGAGTATGTCTTGGTGGAAGAACGCATACATTTGGTTGTTCTAAAAATCTGAGCCAAAGCATATAAATAGAAAGCTCTTTCCTGTTAAATAGCATTCCCCTTCTCTGTTTTTAAAGCACTTGACAGATTTTACAGTTAAAATAGGAAAATATTTTTAATCTTTTCTTCTACACAGTCATAAAGCTGTGGTGACTGTGGAAATGTAATAGTAGCTGATAAAAATAATTGGAAGTAATTCCTTCGATTACTCACAAGAAGATAAATCTCTTGTCATTCTTTAAATTTTCCTTGCACAAAATCTTCCTTACCTCTCTTGTTCTGAGAGGCACAGTCCACTCGTGAATATCGCTTAGATCAGGTAACTCCTTAGGGATGGTCCTCCTTGCTTGGTTTGTTACATGATATTTTGTTAATCTTCATCATTTTGGATTATGCCTAACTCTTGATCAGTTTAAAATTCAACATGACAGAGATGGTAATACTTGGAATACATTTCTTTAAAGATCCTAATTATAAAAAGTAATTACACAACCATTGATGTACAATGTTGATTTAAGAAATATTAGAAGATGCAAGATGCTCCCCAAACTCACAACATAGTTAATTCATTTTAAAGATAAAAATGTTTAAGTCATAATAGAATATCACATATACTGTTTTATAGTCTTTTTTCCATATAGTATTATATTTTTACTACACCTGAAGATACATACCTTTTTAGTCCTTATTTTTAATGGCTGCATAGTATTTTGTTTTCTAAAATGTGCCACAAAGTATTTGCTTTTCAATTGATAAGCATTAATATTTTTTCAATTTTTGTCTTTTAAACTGTCCTGTAAATGTACACTTGTCTAATTATTTCCCTAGGATAATTGCCTAGAATTTAATATTATGTCAGCGGTAATGAACTTCTTAAGCCTTGCAGTATGTATTTCTAAACTGACCTTCAGAATGCAAGAAAGCTTACACCAGTGAGCAGTCAATCCTATCAGCGCTGTAGAAGTGTCGCTCAAAAAAATCGGGCATGATAAGTGTAAATCCTAGTGATTTTTAATTCTTTGTCTTCTAATAGTGGGGAGTGTTCTACTTTTTTTTCTTGTATTGATGTTTTAATAAAAAGATTTTATAATAAAGGTTTCAAAACACACTGTTTCATGATAGTTACTTCTGTTCCTTCTCTCATGTTCCTCTAGGTTAATTTATCTCTTCTCTCTCTCTGTTTTTCCCCTCCAGGATGGAAGTATGATGTGATGGATATAACTATGGGATACTGTGTGGGCACACGGCCTCCCTCTTGCCTCATTCTCCTGCTTCTCAAGCTTTTGGCTACACTCTCTCAGGGGCTGCCTGGAACCGGAGCCCTGGGTTTCCACTTCACACATTCCATTTATAATGCTACCGTGTACGAGAACTCGGCAGCAAGGACTTACGTCAACAGCCAGAGTCGCATGGGCGTCACCTTGATCGATCTGTCCTGGGACATCAAGTACAGAATAGTGTCTGGAGACGAGGAAGGCTTTTTCAAAGCCGAGGAAGTCATCATTGCAGATTTCTGTTTTCTCAGAATAAGAACTAAAGGTGGCAATTCCGCCATATTGAACAGGGAAATTCAGGACAATTATTTATTGATAGTCAAAGGCTCTGTTCGAGGTGAGGATTTGGAAGCATGGACCAAAGTGAGCATACAGGTTTTAGATATGAATGACCTGAGACCCTTATTTTCACCCACAACCTACTCAGTTACAATCGCAGAAAACACACCACTAAGGACTAGTGTCGCCCAGGTGACGGCGACAGATGCAGACATCGGTTCCAATGGCGAATTCTACTACTACTTCAAGAACAAAGTTGAGCTCTTTTCAGTCCACCCCACGAGCGGGGTCATCTCCTTAAGTGGACGATTAAATTATGATGAAAAGAGCAGATACGATCTGGAGATCTTGGCCGTGGACCGGGGGATGAAGCTGTATGGGAATAATGGAGTGAGCAGCACTGCCAAGCTTTATGTTCACGTTGAACGGGTAAACGAGCATGCCCCAGCTCTCCACGTGGTCGCTCACGTTCCTTTCTCGTTGGACACAGAGCCTGTATACGCGGTGGTGACAGCTGAAGACCTCGATGAAGGGGCCAATGGAGAGATTGAGTCTGTTTCCATCGTGGCTGGGGACCCTTTAGACCAGTTCTTCCTGGCCAAGGAAGGAAAGTGGGTGAATGAGTACAGGATTAAGGAGAAGAAGCCAGTTGACTGGGAAAGCTTTCCCTATGGCTACAACCTCAGTCTTCAAGCCAAAGACAAGGGGTCGCCTCAGAGATTTTCAGCAGTCAAAATAGTCCATATTGCCAACCCCCAAAGAGACACTGTTCCAATTAGGTTTGAGAAAGAAGTGTACGAAGTGAGCGTTAGTGAATTCTCCCCTCCTGGTGTCGTGGTTGCTATAGTGAAATTAAGTCCCGAACCACTAGATGTGGAGTACAGATTATCCCCTGGAGAGGATGCCCAGTACTTCACAATCAATCCCCAGTCAGGTCTGATCGTCACTGCACAGCCACTGAATACCATTAAGAAGGAGGTTTATAGACTGGGGGTGACAAATAAAGAAGGAGATTTAAAAACACAAGTCACCATCAGCATAGAAGATGCCAATGACCACACCCCAGAATTTCAGCAGCCGCTGTATGAGGCATTTGTGAATGAGAGTGTTCCCGTGGGAACAAGCGTTCTGACAGTTTCAGCTTCTGATAAGGATAAAGGAGAAAATGGGTACATCACCTACAGTATTGCCAGCTTGAACGTGTTGCCGTTTGCCATTAACCAGTTTACAGGCGTCATCAGCACCACTGAAGACTTGGACTTTGAATCCTCTCCAGAAACGTACAGGTTCATCGTCAGAGCCTCTGACTGGGGCTCGCCATACCGCCACGAGAGCGAGGTCAATGTGACTATTCGAGTCGGAAACGTCAATGACAACAGCCCCCTCTTTGAAAAAGTGGCTTGCCAGGGAGTGATCTCCTATGACTTTCCAGTTGGGGGTCATATCACAGCTGTCTCAGCGATCGATATTGACGAGCTGGAGCTTGTGAAGTACAAAATCATCTCTGGAAACGAACTTGGTTTCTTTTATTTAAACCCAGACTCTGGTGTTTTGCAGCTTAAAAAGTCACTGATGAATTCTGGCATTACAAATGGAAATTTTGCCCTCAGGATTACAGCCACTGATGGAGAGAATCTTGCAGACCCCATGTCTGTTAACATTTCAGTCCTACATGGGAAGGTGTCTTCAAAGAGCTTCAGTTGCCGAGAAACTCGTGTGGCTCAGAAGCTGGCAGAGAAGCTCCTCATTAAAGCTAAAGCAAATGGGAAACTGAATCTAGAAGATGGATTTCTTGACTTTTATTCAGTTAACCGGCAGGGACCACGTTTTGACAAGTCATTTCCTTCTGATGTGGCTGTGAAGGAGAATCTGCCAGTTGGTGCCAACATCCTGAAGATTAAAGCCTATGATGCCGACTCTGGCTTCAATGGGAAGGTGCTATTTACAATATCTGATGGGAATATGGATAGCTGTTTTAATATCGATATGGAGACTGGGCAACTTCAAGTCCTTATGCCCATGGATCGAGAGCACAGAGACCTCTATCTCCTTAACATCACCATCTATGACTTAGGGAATCCACAAAAGTCCTCATGGAGGTTGCTTACCATCAACGTGGAGGATACCAATGACAATAGCCCGATTTTTCTTCAAGACAGTTATTCAGTTAACATTCTTGAGAGTTCAAGTATTGGCACTGAGATTATTCAAGTGGAAGCCAGAGACAAAGATTTGGGTTCTAATGGTGAAGTGACTTACTCAGTCTTGACAGATACACAGCAATTTGCCATCAATAGCTCCACTGGAATCGTGTATATAGCGGACCAATTGGACCGGGAATCCAAAGCGAACTATTCTTTAAAAATAGAAGCCAGAGACAAGGCAGAAAGTGGCCAGCAGCTCTTTTCTGTTGTCACCCTGAAGGTTTTCTTGGATGATGTCAATGACTGCTCCCCGGCTTTCATTCCCAGTAGCTACAGTGTGAAGGTCCTTGAAGACCTCCCCGTTGGCACTGTCATTGCTTGGCTGGAGACCCATGACCCAGATCTGGGACTGGGGGGTCAAGTGCGCTATTCTTTGGTCAATGATTACAATGGGAGATTTGAAATAGATAAAGCAAGTGGTGCCATCCGCCTGAGCAGGGAGCTTGACTATGAAAAACAGCAGTTCTATAACCTCACAGTTCGGGCCAAGGACAAAGGGCGGCCTGTCTCGCTGTCATCTGTGTCCTTTGTGGAGGTGGAAGTGGTGGATGTCAACGAAAACCTCCATACTCCCTATTTCCCAGACTTTGCTGTTGTTGGCTCTGTAAAAGAGAACTCACGGATTGGAACCAGCGTGCTGCAGGTGACTGCCCACGATGAGGACTCGGGGAGGGATGGGGAGATCCAGTACTCCATCAGGGATGGCAGTGGTATTGGAAGGTTCAATATTGATGACGAGAGTGGTAAGTTTCAAGTTTTGTGCCAGAAGTGTTGTTTCACGTCTCTTCAGTTGTCACCACTGGGAAAGTGAAGGGCTATTCTTGAACTCAAGTGGAATGACAGATGAGGTTGCACTGGTGCAGAGGTGACCAAGTCAAAGCTTTTCCTTAGAGTGCACTGACTTGTAAGAAGACCTCTTTATACATGAGAGCCAGTGGTTTTCAGGGGGAGTCCCTGGTTTCTTCCTGTCTAGCCACGCTGTCACTAGGCTATCTTCTGATAAGCATAGGTAATTCTCACCTCTGCTGAGTGTACTCAGGACCTTCACTAAATTAAGGGTCCTGATAAAGTAAATTACATTTGCATTGGCTTTACATTAGGAGTGTGAAATGAGTTTTCAAGTGGCTCTTGTTTCCCTCTACAGAGGCTTTGCTGAAGCTATCTGGCATTAGTTGCTTGGTCCCTGGGGTCTCATAGGCACCTCTGGCCCTTGACTGACAGGCGTTTGCACTGAATCGACCCCACTGATACGTGAAGGCATCCTTCTACAAATACTTTCATGATAGACTAGAGGAGACATGCTGTGGATTTTATTTATTTTAAAAAGTGGTTTTAAGATTTTACCTGTAAGAATTTACATTTTATAGAAACATTTTAAGATGTGGGACAAATTGTCCTGATATTTTTGTTGTCCCCTACCTATTGATTTACACATCATCATAGCTACAGATGTGTATTTTATTTCTATTCTTATTGTCATTATTTGCCTTTAAACATACAGGTGTTTGGCTGTGTGTGTGTGTGTGTGTGCGTGTGCATGCCTTGATCAGCAGAGTAACTTTTTCTTTTTTTAGTATTTATTTTTATTTATTTACATGGCTGTGCCAGGCCTCAGTTGCAGCACGTGGGATCTTGCTCTGCGGCCTGTGGGATCTTGCTCTGCGGCCTGTGGGATCTAGTTCCCTGACCAGCCTGGGCCTCCAGCATTGGGAGGACACAGTCTTAGCTGCTGGACCACTGGGGAAGTCCCCAAAGTATCTTCTTCTAGTCTTCTCTAGGTTGTAGGCATCTCAAGACAGGGGCTCCATCTTCTCTATTCCCATGTGAATGGTACTGTAGGCGCTTTTCATTTGCGGGGACACATTTGGATCCAGGAAAGTATTTTCTACAACACTCACAGGGTGTTTTGTTCCCAGTAAGGAAGACGGTGATGATGCTGATGATAATCATGAAAACAGGTAGTGGGAAGGGGTTGTCATAAGGATCCTAGTTTACAGTAGTTATACCAGAAAAAGGGCTCGAGAAGCTGTTTCAGTATTGGATAGAAGTAGCAAAACTCTCTGTACCATCACAGATTTAAACGTTAAATTGTAAATTTTTAACATGTGATTTCTGATTATAGCCAGCATAAACTGTAAAACTGATTCCATAGCCACAAAGAAGGAAAAGGTAAATGTCAGGAAAACTGGGTTCTGATTTAATCATATACTCCATCTTTTATATGTAACTTGTCATTCAGTTAGAATGTATTTTTACCTTTGAAATACAAAATGAGAAAGGAAAAGTAGCAATCTTTGCTGAGTGTCTATTCTGTGCTACTAGTTTCCTATTAACAGTAATGGCTTGATTGAGTACTTGCAATGGGCAACATACTGTATGAAGGGTTTTATAGTCAAGTCTTATTTAATTCTTCTAATAGTCCCATTAATCTTAATACTCAATTCATGAACCAATATTCAGAGAAGATACATAACTTGGAGCCTAGTTTCAAGTTTAGCTCTGAGTAACTGTGGTGTACACTGCAATCTCCAGTCTAAAGACAAGCACGGGCTTCCTTGCTTGTTTCTAGAGACACTTGAGTTTGGTGTTGATCTAACATTTGTAAGAATACAGTGTTAAATGTGTGTCAAAATCCTGAGCTCAGAGACGGCTGGCACCAGCCGTTAATCACCGTCCTTTCCCCTTGCAGTCCCATTGTTTGTGTGCTTCTCCAGTGTGAGAAGCTTCCCTTTGGGACTCAGGTGGATATAGGTAGATAGGTCAACAGTAAGGTATCAGGCTGAATCAGTAACCACTTCAGCCTAATGGCTACATCAAGCCACAGTGGGTTGTTTTATTAGGAAGTTTCACCTTGGTATAGCTTGATGCAGGCAAGAGCAGGAGCAGTTTGGTGAGAGTGGCCTAGATTTTCCCAGTTTGTACTATTCTGTTTTCATCTTGGGTATTACTGCAGAAAATGTGTGTATAGTTATTTGATGCTATAGCTGGTTTTATAATTCTTTATATAAATTATTTTTATTGAAGCATAGTTGATTTGCAATTATATATATGTATGCTGCTGCTGCTGCTGCTAAGTCGCTTCAGTTATGTCTGACTCTGTGCGACCCCATAGACGGCAGCCCACCAGGCTCCCCCATCCCTGGGATTTTCCAGGCAAGAATCCTGGAGTGGGTTGCCATTTCCTTCTCCAATGCATGAAAGTGAAAGTGAAAGTGAAGTTGCTCAGTCATGTCTGACTCTTCACGACCCCATGGACTGCAACCTACCAGGCTCCTCCGTCCATGGGATTTTCCAGGCAAGAGAACTGGAGTGGGGTGCCATCACCTTCTCTGATATATATGTATATACATACATACATACATATATATATATATATATATATATATATATATATATATTCTATCCCTATTCACATTCTTTTCCATGATAGGTTATTACAAGATATCAAGTATAGTACCCTGTGTATACAGTGGGTCCTTCCTTATCTGTTGTGTATATAGCCCATGGGCTTGCGAAGACTCAGACGTAGCCGAGTGGCTGGGCACAGCACAGCATATGTAGAGTAGTGCGCATCTGTTAATCCTAAATTCCCAATTTATCCTCTACCTGCCTTTCTCTTTGGTAACCATACATTTGTTTTCTATATCTGGTTCTGTTTTATATATGAGTTGATCTGTATTATCTGTTTAGATTCCACGTGTAAGTGATATCATACGGCATTTGTCTTTGTTAGTTCACTTAGTGTGACAGTCTCTAGGTCCAGCCGTGTTGCTGCAGATGGCATCATTTCATGCTTTTCATGACTGAGTAACACTCCACTCACCTTTCTTTATCCACTCACCTCTCCTCCTTACCTGTTCATCTGTCTGCGGGTGTTCAGGTGGCCTCCCTGCTTTGGCTGTTGTAATCAGTGCTGCTGTGAGCATTGGGGTGCGTGTACCTTTTTCAGTTAGTGTTTTTGCCTTCAGGAGTTTGGTGTCTTTTGCCTCTGTTGAAAAGTCAGCTCACTGTTTTGCATTTGTTCCCTTATATTCTGGATTGCATAAAATAAATTTTGCCATAAGTGATAATAATGTCACTTTCATTTTGACATTGCTTTGTGACTTAATCTCTTTTCTTAGGTCATTAACTCCTCTGGGATAAAGAGTAGCTGAGTGCATTATGTAAAGTCATGTACCTGTTTTGAGGATATATCTAGAACCATTTCCTCTCAGTCTTAACTCAGTACTCCGTTCTTTGCATTCATTACCCATGTTTCTGATTTAACTTCCTAGAGAATTACTTAGTTTTAAAACTATAGTGACTATTTCTTTTTCTCCTTTATATTTCATATGGTTTCCCTGTTTAAGGAAGTAAAACTATGTTTTTCTCTGGTTATCAGTAAAGAGGCTTGGAGTTGATGTTGAAATGTTTTAATGAAGATTAGAGTTCCCATATGGTAATATTCTTAGCCATCTTTCTTCCATCTCACTTCTTGTAGATTTTAACATCCCACCCTAAGAAGCTGACGAGGAATGATTGCCTCGACTTGTGCCAGGGGATGCTAAGGTTGGGGATAAGTTTGGCAAATGTACGAGCAACAAGAGATGCCATCCCTTTGTACTGTTTGGCTTATGCTCCTATTGAATGATCCATCAGCTCTGCCTGCAACCGCTAAAAATCATGGCTTGAGCCGCTGGCAGAATGAATGAATGGCTGTTTAGCCCTACTACTGTTACTGGGTCTGAAGTCTGGACTTTGCTCTTCGTTTGACCCCCAGGCATAAAACGGCTTAAACTTGTTTGGAATTTGGTCTTTGAAGAACCTTGAAGACTCTTGCCAAAGCTTGGGTCATAGCTTGCATTGATTCATGGGCCTTGAGCTTATGCATGCAGGTGAATCAGCTGGAAAGTTTGTTGCAATGCAGATCCCCAGGCCTGACCCCCAAGGATTCTGACTCCATTGCTCTGGGATGGGAGCCTAAGAATCTTCACGTGAGCTCTTCAAGCTGTTCTTCTGCATGTGGTTTTGAAACACGCCCTAAATTTACCTGGGCTCTTTAGAGTATGTTTACAGATTCTTTCCTATAAATTCCTTTTTGTTATTCTTTGGAAAGGCGGGGAATCGAACTCATGTTTTGGATGAATTTCTTTTTTAAGCAAGCTTTCCAACCCCAATAAATCTTCTATTACTCATTAGTAGTGATAGTTTTCCGAATGCTTTCCTGATGAATCAAAAATCTATTTATATGCTTTAGTAACTGTAGCACTCCTGTTTTGTGAATCAGCTTATGCTGGGATTAGTTGATCCACTTAGTAGTTTTAGGGGCTTCCCTGGTGACTCAAATTGTAAAGACTTTGCCTACAATGCAGGAGACCTGGGTTCAGTCCCTGGGTTGGGAAGATCCCCTGGAGAGAGAATGACATCCCACTCCAGTATTCTTGCCTGGAGAATGCCATGGACAGAAGAGTCCATGGGGTTGCAAAGAGCTGGACACGACTGAGCGACTATCACTTATACTTTAGTAGTGTTATGTTCTTTACTATTTTGGAACTCAGTGAGCAAAACCATACCTTGGGAGTTTTTTACCATGTACAGGCACTTATAAATGTTTAATAACATTCACAGTAAATAGATTAGCTGAGGGGCCTTCAACTACAGTGGATTCGATCACAGTTTAAATGACCAGTGACCAGTCTGGAAGATGGAACATGCAATTTAATAATTTTTTTTTCCTTCACAAAGAACACATTCTTATTCTTTGACACGATAAAATTTCATATTCTTGGCTACTCAGAAGTTTTAGAAGGTTTAGATAGCGTACATTGTACATTTTTAACTGTAATTTTCTGTTAGATACTTTTGTAAGCTGCAATGACTTCACTGTTTTATTTAGCTGCTATTAAAGAAATATTTAATCCAAATAGTTTTTAGTTCAGAATATTAATCATGGGTAATTTGGAAGATATTTTACCATTCATTATTACTAATTATATTATTGATCCATTTATCAAGTACCTGTTTTTTGCTAGGCACTGTGCTGGGTGCTTTGTAGGTACTTTCTAATTGTCACATTCCAGCAAGGTGGGGTTCAGTGAGATTTGCCTAACCAGGGTCAAGCATTTGGGAGCTGTCTGAGCTGGAATTGACAGTCTAGTGACGTGGACTCCAAATCTCATGTTAGTCCCCCTCTTTTCTACTCCAGTCTGCCACTATAACCTTGCTAAGTGTATGTATTAGTCAGGTTTTCTGTATTATTGCTGTGTAACAAACAATCAAAAAATTTCAGTGGCTTATAAAAGCAGATTTTTTTTTCTTGCTCTTGGGTTTGGCAAAATAGTTGAGGTTGTTGCAGGGTGTAGTGTGAGTTACAATCTGTTCTTCATGTTTTTCCTACTCCAGGACCCAGGCTGAAGAGAGTACTCACTGTCTGGGCTGTAGTGTTCTCGACGTCAGGTCAGGAGTGCCAGAGGCTGATGGAAGCTTGCAGTGCCTCTTGAAGTCTTAACTCAAGACTGGCCTGCATTCCATTGACCAAAGACCATCTTGGGATCGAGTTGAATATCGATGTGGGGCAGAGAAGACTACTTCTCTTACAGAGAAAGGGAGGAAGAGGCATGGATAATTACTGAATGATAACGCAGCCTGACATAGCATATGACAGCAGTCACTGCTGTCTTTACGCTGTGTTGTTTGGGCACTACCTTTGTGGGAGGCACTGGGTCAGTTCACAGTGACACAGAGGGCCACAGGTATCAGACTGGGCCTTCTCCAGTGTGATCAGGATCTTTCAAGCTCTCCAGTGTTGGGATGCTATACTTGATCTTTTATAGGGAGAAGAATTCATTTCAACTGGTGGCCAGGGAAAGAATAAAGATATGCAACTAGGTAGCATTTATTTAGTTAGTTCAAATGAAGAACTGTTTGCTAGCTGCCAGTGCTGAGTCTAATACTCTTTATCTGCAGACTCTAATCAAGTGTCAAGAGTGGGTGAATCAAAACCAGGAAGAGAAACATTTGTATTGTTAGAAATTTGAGGAGCCTTTTATCATTGCGGAAGCCAGATATTGAAAGAGCTGGGTAATTTCCATAGGATCATGTTTCTTGCATAATGTCATAAAGTATAAGCTTCCATTTTCTGATACTCAGAGGCATTAGAAATCATATTTTTTCTTATAGACGGCTGCCAACTGTTCCAGCTTCTTTTCCGAAAACTTGCTGTTTCAACTCCTTTTTGACAATTTGAGGAGTAAGACAGATATTACTCAGCAACTTTGGTGTAGTTCATGATAATTCCAGACTAAATGGTGACCCCCATCCTCATTCTTTTTTCCAGGTGATATTTGTATCCCCCACCCATCTAGGTCGAAAGAGATTCATTGAATTTGGCTCAAAATTTGCCCCTGGGACCAGAGCAAGTTAAGGAGAGGAATGAAGTTAGGGTCAAGTGATAGCAGAAGCTTTTCTTAGCTCTGGATTTTTACCCTCAGCTCTATACTTTTTGATCATAATTATCTGAGAGAAATATAATGTTCCCGGAGGAGCTCTGAACACTCTACGACATTCAGATGAATGTAGTAGTTGTCATGTAAATCAGGCAGGAGAGAGGGTTGGAAGCTTCTGGAAAATAATGAACAGCATGCTTTCATTACCCTTTTCAGCAGGTGCCTTCTTCTTGACCTTTTCTTAGCAGTAGGCTGAAGGCAATTCAGGCTTTAATAGAGGACCCTTGGTTCAAATCTGTGATTATTTCTGCCTTGTGTATCAACTCTATGCTGCCATTGTCCCCATGTAACTAGTAAATGATAAATATAATGACCAGCATAAAGAGGAAACCCACACTAGGGGGCAAGCCAACAATCTGGAAGCTTGTGTGGTCCTTCCTCTGAACCCATTCTTCTTTTTATGTTTTAATAATAGAGGCTTCCCACGGTTTACCCGGCCCTTCCTGTCAGCAGCATCATGATTTCCTCAGTGCCAGGTGATGCTGAATGATATTTACTTCTTCAATTAGCAAAGAATGAAATTTCAGAGGCCTGGTAAGCAGAGGTTACAAAAGCGATCATGATTGCTTCATGTATTACTGGCTCTCTGGAAGAGGTATTGGGATAAATTTATTGTTTGTGACTTCAGGTAGCTTGTATCTCATTTCAGTCTTCTAAAAAATTTCTTTTGCAGGTGTTTTATATGCACGTTGAAGGATACTTTCATTTATTATTACATTTGGAAGAATTATAGAGTTTGATAAATATTTATGTGATGCCTCTATATTCACAGTGTTTCACTGAAAAGAAAATGAAATGAAAATGAAAATGGGCTGCAGTCTGTAGTTTTAGCTTGCCAGTTTTTATGAAAGCTTGTCTTATCGACAGACAGAATCTATGAAGAGTTGTGTGTAGGATTCAATTCAATTTATATTAAATTCTGGGCACTGATACACGAATTATTGAATATACTAGGACTCTCCAAATTTTTCCTTTGGACGTTTGATGATTTAATGGCTCCTCTAGGACAACTCTGCGTGATTAAATTCACCGATTTTGATTTGCATAATATAGGTAACATTCGAGTTGCTTTTAAAAAGCAGTATGCTGGTGAGAATAATGCCAAATAAAATAATATATTGAATAAGAAATATTTTGAGTCTAAAAGTTTGAAAAAATTTGAATAAAAATTGAAGGAATTAAGATAAAAATTTGTGGTGCATACAGGTCAGCACACACACACACATACATATATATACACACACACATGGATGATATGGTAAAAACATAAAGCCTTTGTGATTTAACTGCACGATCTATGAAACAGTGCTGAAACCATTTTCAATTCTTTTTCTACACTTTCTTCCTTAAAAGTCTACCGCTTCACTTTCGTTGCTTGTCTGCTCCCTTTTTTCTTCGTTTTCCTCCTCTTCCTTCTTTCCTTGCCACATTTATATAGTACACGGATTCTCTGCAGGCTTTGGGGCTGAAGAAGATGCATAGATGTTTAAGTTGAGGATGAGTAGTAGAGACAGAGAAGCATGTAATTGCAAACTGTGGGATACATAGGTGACATAACCTAAGTGAGAGCCTTGTGCTGGCCATTTATCATGTTCATTGTGGCCTTGGCATCACCCTTTGGCATTATGCGATGATTTTTACAAATTCGAATTGGAGAAAGGACAGTCTGAGAGATAACCAGAGCATTAAAGTCAGTTGATGATGATATATCAGCAAGGCTTAATTGTCAAGGAATGCATAACCCCAGAAATAGATTGAGGTTTTATGAGGCTTGAAACTCATACAATTTGGGTGGCTTCTTTGAGAAAAAAGTATAAACAGTATGACTACAAAGTTTTTATATTTGCTTAGAATGAGGAAAGAAATAACTGTAATTCATGAGTTTGAAAGTCAATAAACACATGTATCACAAATCTCAGAAAAAATATATTTTGTTTATTTTTTATATTTATTTTAAATATAAATGCGATTTATAATTATATAATATTTTGTTTGTAATTTATAAAGTGTCTACCACACATTTCTAATACATTTTTTCCTGTATACTTTTTGGTTGCCTTTTTTCTTTGATTGCCTCTTATAAGATAATAATCTTATAATTGTTTCTATAAAAAGTTCAGAAAGATTATTTTTCCTCCAGTGTGGTTGATTAAAATTTTTTTTATTCAGAGTTTAGAAATGTTTTTCTAGAGACACAGCTTGTTATTGATAGTGCTATATGTATTTTCTCCGTTGCTGTCAAAGTTGAAAAAAATCTCTGTCAAGTTTATTTCTCATATGAACTGTTATAGATCTCCTTGCTGTTAATAATAACTGACTGCTATAGGTCTGTGCTCTGTAAACACAGAAAAAAAATTCTAGTAATTTCCATTTCTGAGAATCTAATCAACCAAAAGAAATAACTTATGGTGCAGTTAAAATATGTATGCTTCTTTTCAGGAAAAAACTTTCAGAACCAAATCTCCCAATTACAAGCTTGCATGTCTAATGATTGGGGAATTTTCCACAGGCTAGCTCTTGGCTCTGTACATCTGGTCCCTAATTTCTCCTCCCCAGGGGCCGTAATTCTAATACTGGCCACCCCAGGTTATGGTTGTGTGGTGATTCAAGCTCTGTCCTGTCACATCCATGCTACAGTGCTGGCTACTTCAGTGCAATGGGTAGGAGAAGGCTTTTGATAAGCCGTTCCTACCCTGGGCAGCTGGTAACAATTTGTCTATATGTGGCATTGATGGTGAGCCGTTAAATGCAAGCCTAATGTATCTTCAACTCATTCTCACTTAGATCCCTAGTGTGCCTATGTGTGTGCAAAGTTGCTTCAGTCTTTTCCAACTCTGAGACCCCATCGACTATATCCCACCAGGCTCCTCTGTCCATGAAATTTCCCAACAACGATACTGGAGTGACTTGCCATTTCCTACTTCAAGGGAACTTCCCTACTCAGGGACCCAAACCCGAATCTCTTATGTCTCCTGCGTTGGCAGGCGGATTCTTTACCACTAGCACTAAATGCATAATCTTGTGAACCATTACTTGGATCCTCCCTGGGGCTTGGAAGCTTTGATGGCTTCATATTAAATGTGCATCTGTGATGAGTACTGGTAAATGAACATTTTTTTCTGACATTTTTAAGGTCATTGGTGGGAAGGACTGGAGGGTTATTGGAGCTGGGCCAGGCCACAAAGTCTAGTGTTGATTTGTAGTTTGCTGACACCTAGACCAGATTTAAGGTTCTTGTCACTCTAGTGTGTTATTGAACCAACAAACATAACATTGCAAAGGACATAAGATCAAGGTTGCAAGTGAGTGGATCCAGGTTCCCTGGTATCTCCAAGTATCTAAAGAAGGTGCCCTGAAGTCATGTAGCCAAAGCAGCACTCGAAGGATAAGTCTGAGAATTCAAGAAAGATGGTCTTGCGTGCACTGCTTTTTCTGAGTGGTTGGCTGCTGAGGGAATTGCCATTATTCCTTGGGCCCAACTCTTTTTTT
>NW_024070199.1:2032089-2137721 GCF_014754425.2 Oryx dammah | reverse complement strand
GCCCCTCTATGTCCTCCCAGAGCACCAAGATGAGCTCCCTGTTTACAGCGACTTCCCACTAGCTGTCTTACTTACGTATGGTCGTGTATATATATATATATATATATATATATATATGTCAGTGCTCCCCTCTCAGTTTGTCCCTCTCCTTCCCCTTGATGTGTCCACAAGTCTGTTCTCCATATCCACGCCTCTGTTCCTGCCATGCAGATGGGTTTATCAGCACCATTTTTCTAGATTCCATATATATGGTCCTCTAGTGTCTTAGAGATTGTACAGCGTAGAGGATTGCTGTATGGTGGCATAGTAGCAATGATGAGGATTAACCCTGTTAATCAGACAGTGAGAGAACTCAGTGGCTAACCCCCATTGAGGGTTAATTTGTGTGTCAGGCATTAGAAAGTATTAAGTCATTTCCTTTTCACGAGGATTCCATGAGGTCGTTACTTGCTTAGCCACATCTAAGGATGAAGAAGCAAAAGCTTGGTTTTCAGTTACTTGTCCAGGTTTCCCAGCTTGTGATAAAGCTGGGATTTGAATGAGGCAGGCTAGCCCCAATCTGAGCTCTTAATCACTTCCCTACACTTCAGACACTTGCTGGAGAAACAGCTAAGTGTCTCCTTGAGGGCTGACCCAAAGGGACCCATTACTTCATTAGAAGCCAGTATAAGAGCTGGTCATTATAATGAAGAGTCCCAATCATCAGAGAGGCCCAGATTCCTCAGGAAACAGAGCCCAAGGCAGAAATCACAGCACATGTTAATGTTTATTAAGGGTGCAGTCCCAGGGGAACACATATGAGGGCAAAAAGGAAGTCAAGACCTGCAGAAAAGGAGACCAAATATAAATGAGTATGTAATTTAATTGGTCACAGCTTTACAAAAAGTGCCAGCCTGTTTCTCAGTCACCCTGCTTGTCTCTAGGGAGGTCACATGGAACCTCTGCATCTTGGGCCAGTCAGCCTGGAGATGGAGGGAAGGACAAGCAGCTTTCCTCTTGATTCTTTCCCTCTTTGACCTTCTATTGATCAGATCTGCCACCTGGGGCATCAACTCTTCAACTCTGTGGGGGTGGGTAGTGGATCGGGCTGAGCTTAATGGATCTTGGCAGTACACAGAGGCTGGGCAGAGACTTTCAATGTATTTGGGAAAGATTTTTGGTCAAAACAAAGTCTAAGCAGAAAAAAACACAACCCATAGTATTGTGATGCCTACGTAGATGCCTGGAAAACTCCATTACCCAAAATGGCACTTTCCCCAGTGGCTCTGTTTTGTGAGGGTGTCATGGTTCCTGTTTCTTTGATCCCTGGGTGTGAAGAACGGCCCTGGAATAACTGCCAGCGCTCCATATCTTTGATCGATGTTTGCCAAACCTCTTTGCAACACCTCTCCGCAACGCCTCTCCTTTCTTGAAACCTGAGTGCTATTTTATCAACTGTCTGTGCGTGCATGAGTCTCGGGGCTAGAAATGCAGGGGAGGGAGAAGAGAGTCTGAGGTCTGAGGATGCTGTGAAAGTGTGTCTGCTTCACCTGCGTCCCCATCTCATTCCTTGTCACAATGTAATCATCTCCGTTGTCCTCGTTGGGACCACCGCCACCACCTATCACTGTTTTGTCTGTTAGATTCTCTGTGGGGTGTGTCACGTACTGGAACCCATGCAGTCCTCACATTAAACTTATGGCCCGGGTCTCATGACCCTAGATTTACGGGTGTGGGAACTGAGGTTTAGAGAGGTTGAATAACTTGCTTGATTTCAGAAAGCTACAAGTAGCAGAGCCAAGGATCATCTCACTTCACAGTCCTTGTCCTTGTGCTTGTCCTGACTCCACACTGCCCCTGCAGCCCCCGTGTTGGGGCCTCTTAGAAAAATGCCTCCCCCACCCCCCCCGGCCCTGTGCACCCCTTTTCTCATGTGCCTTTGTTGCTAGGAGCTTAAAAGGAATATCTGCAATATTCAGCAACCCATTATAATATGTGCTGCATATTATACATGTCATGTTTAATAGAACGATCATATAAGAGAACTATAACACATATTAAATACATTTACAATATGCTCTAACTCTTTGTGACCCCATGGAGTGTAGCCCGCCAGGCTCCCCTGTCATGGGATTCTCCAGGCAAGAACACTGGAGTGGGTTGCCATGCCCTCCTCCAGGGGATCTTCCCAACCCAGGGATCAAACCCACATCTCCTGCATCCACTTCATTGCAGGCAGATTCTTTACCACTGAGCCATTGGGAAAGCCCCCCAAAACGTACTATATAACACATAATATACATCATATAGTATCATATGTTATAAAGGTGTAATATGTTATATATTTGATAGTATCAGATAAGGTATGCCATTATATATTGTATATATTGAGCACCTACTATGTAATGAGCTTTGTTCTAGGCACCAAGTTAGGCCAGTGAGTGAAGTGCAAAAATCCTTATCCTTGTAACATTCTAATGGAGAAATGAATAATAATCAAGATAAGTATAACATGCAATGTGTTAGATGGGTTTAAGTGCTAAGCACCTAAAAAATTCCTCAAGGAAAGAAGAAAGAATGTGTGTAGGTAGCAGAGGGTTTCAGAGAAGGCCTCGCTAAGATAGCCTCTGGACTGAGTCATAAAGGAGTTTTAGATGTGGAAGCCTGTTACTTCAGCTTGCAGGAAGGCAAGAAAGACAGGGCACAAACTTGGCTGATGGTCATAGACAAACTCTGATAACTGTTCTTCATGATTAACAAAACCACGAGGAACTGTAGGAGGAGTGTAATTTAAAAGACACAATTGTAAATGCAGATTTGTTCAACCCAGAAGTATCCTATTTAACGTATTTTCCAGTGAATCAAAAGTCTTGATATCAATGTGTATGTGTTAATTGCTCAGTCCTGTTTGACTCTTTGCAACCCCGCGGACTGTAGTTCACCAGGCTCCTTTGTCCATGGGATTTTCCAGCCGAGAATACTGGAGCGGGTTGCCATTTCCTTCTCCGTGGTGTCTTCCCCACCCAGAGACTGAACCCAGGTTTACCGCACTGGCAGGTGGATTCTTTACCCACCTGAGCCAGGGAAGTCTGATCCATCTCAAATTTTTTTTTAATTCTGACATGCCCACATCTTAAGAGGAAAATCTATTTACCTTGGTAATGATATAATTATTTCCGATCCTCCTTCTAGAGTCTGTTTTTCTGAATACTGTTTTACAGCAACTCTACTTTGATTTTTATCAAATGTGTTGTGTTTAAGGGGCTTTCCCAGTGGCACAATCAGGAAAGAATCCGCCTGCAATGCAAGAGACCTGGGTTTGATCCCTGGGTTAGGAAGATCCCCTGGAGGAGAATCCACTCTAGTATTCTTGCCTGGAAAATTCCATGGGCAGAGGAACCCAGGAGCCTACAGTCCATGGGGCCACAATGAGACAGACATGATTGAACAACTAAGCACTCGCTCACTCATTGTCTTTCAAACTGTCGAACTGAGCAGATGCTGTATCAGGTGTGATGTCTTAGCTGCTGGGTGGGGTGCTTGGTGCCTTGCTTGGAGAATTTCTATTCTAGTTGGGAGGATAAGGCATGCCTGTGGGAAAAGAGGAAGTGTGCTGTCCTGTTTAATAAAAGAAACATGTATATACCCCGTACCTAAATTACTAATTTTCAAAGAATTTGAGTAATTTAATATCCCTTTTTTGGCCAAAATTATAATTGAACTGGATATTTAAACACTCTTTGATGGTTCTTTGGAGCATATTTAGTCCAGGGGCCTGCTTTGAAATTTGAGGACAATGCGACTTAGTGAGATAAAGTGACTTTTCCACCATCCCAAAATGGTCAGTGGTACAACTGAGCCTAGAACCCAGGACTTGCAATCATGTGCCGCTGTTTTGTTGATATCTGTTTCCATGATTCAGAAGATGCTGTTGAGTCTTAGGTTGTCATTGTTAACCATATTTACTACTGAGATGTGGCGTTACTGACTTGGCCATAAGCAGACATCATCTTTTACTAGAATGGCTGACCCCAGAGTTGACTGTGCACTTTATTGTTGTGAGGATTCTGGGTGACCATGCTTTATGATATTTTGCAACTTATTTTACATTCTGTTGTTTACTGACCTAAAAACATCACACCTACCATTTGAAGCAAAGGGCAGGACACACTTTTCTGTTTAAATCACACATGCTCAGTTTTTAGTCACAGAACTCTGGAAATCATTAGCATATGCAAACACTCCTTTTCCCAAAGTGGATTTCTACTCTGCAATTACTATGCTGTTTGGGGGAAGATTAAATAAGTCCAACATTAGAATACTACATTAAAATGAGAAACAGTAGCATTGTCGTTCTAAAATGTTAGGGAGCTATGAAAAACACAAACAACACATCCTTCTCTGGCTTCTGGCAGTGCCTGGTAAACGCAGCGATGCCCAGCCCTGCTCCTCTGGCTTCGCTGGGAGAACACTGGGCTGCTGAAAATTCTCTGCTGAAACTGGCTGGCCAGGCCGCTAGTGTGGGTTGGTGAAAGGGAGAGGTTTCTGCTTTCTTTGTTCTGGTCAAACTCAATGCAGTTTCTCCAGCTGTGAGGTCGAATTTCCAGCCCTTTGGTAAAATTAAACCGTGGCTTTGTCTAGTTGCCAGTGCTGGTCTCGGGCTGACAGGGCTGCGGTGGGAAAGCACACGGGTGGGAGCATGCAGGCGGGGTTGGTTCTGGGACAAACACTGAAGCGTTCTGGGGACCTTGGACGCTCAGTTAACACGAAGAGCTTGGTACCTGGGTTTATGAGTAGATGCCCTGTCGCTCAGGAAGATTTCTCTGCTTGCAGGGGAGTCTTTCCTAGTTGGCCCATGGGATTCGTAATGAAGATGTTGGAAATAGCAGCGCTGCTGTGTTTCAGCTTCTAACCAGAAGCTGAATGAAGATAAGAAGTTCTCTGTCCCTCTCAAATGGATCCTAGCGTTTCTCACTTCAGATAACGAGTGTAGTTTTCTTTGCTTTGTGTTTCTTGTTATTGTTTTCTGTCTTTCAGTGTCTGTGAGTTGCTCAGATTTGGTAGATCTTGAATAAACATGTGAACCCCAAATAACTGTAGTAAGAAATGCAGAAAATACTGCGCAGGAAGTTACTGGATTTCCTTTAGTAAGCAAATGTATCCTAGAAGCTCATGGTTGAAAATTGCTTTTTATTTAATGAGTCACTTTTATTGGAAGGTAATGATTATGTTCAGGCCATAAATACAGTGTAAATTCCCTTCAGCAGACATTAAAAATATGACTTTCAATTGCAAGCAGCTTTAAAGGCTTAAGAATATTGAGGTACAAAATTTCAAACCTGTGTGTTCTGTACACATATGGATAAAAAGAAATGAATAAAACCCAAGAAGAGTTCATGCATAGCAAAACATGTTTCTGACCCCCATCTGTGGTTGGATATAGCAAGTTGGATGAGAACATGTAACAGGGAAACGATAAAGGGTTTTAAAGGTGTTGCTGTGTGTACCATCCCATTTATTGTTGCAGTATCCTGTCAGTTATTACCCTCTCTCCATTTTACAAACGAGGCACAAGATGGTTTGGTGACTTGCCCAAATACTTCATCTTTCCAACATGTTGCCTCTTCTTGTGTTTATGAATATGTAATTTTTAAGACTATCGGTTTGAACAATCCAGTTTCAAAGTTTAATTATATTTTTCTTCCAGGAACTCTCAGGCAGCAATAGGAGTTATTACTGGTGGTTAAACTTAATTGTTTATGTAGGAATAATTTTTAAAAATCCAACTGTGCTCCAAATTTACCCAGGAAATAAAACTGTATGTATCAAGATTCTGTTCAGCTGCCCAGAGGGCAGATGACAAAACTTTTTCAAAACGTTTTTATACTCATAATACCAAGATACTGAACTGACTGTTTCCAGCTAGCCCTGTGATTTTGTTGGATTAGCCCGGCATGTGCAAGATTGGGTGTATAGGCCCAGCTTGCACTATATCCCACATCTTAGTTCAGCATCAGCTGTGTATCTATCTTATTCTTTCTGCTTAATTGTAAGCTCCTTTGGCAGGATTTATTTTTCTTTTTTTCCCTTTTTATTTATTTATTTATTTATTTTATTATTATTTATTTATTTTTTATTTTACTTTACAATTCTGTATTGGTTTTGCCATACATTGACATGAATCCACCACAGGTGTACATGCGTTCCCAAACATGAATGCCCCCCTCACCCCCCTCCCCACAACATCTCTCTGGGTCACCCCTGTGTACCAGCCCCAAGCATGCTGTATCCTGCATCGGACATAGACTGGCAATTTGATTCTTATATGATAATATACATGTTTCAATGCCGTTCTCCCAAATCATCTCACCCTCTCCCTCTCCCTCTGAGTTCAAAAGTCTGCTATACACATCTGTGTCTCTTTTGCTGTCCTGCATACAGGGTCATCATTGCCATCTTTCTAAATTCCATATATATGTGTTAGTATACTGTATTGGTGTTTTTCTTTCTGGCTTACCTCACTCTGTATAATCGGCTCCAGTTTCATCCATCTCATCAGAACTGAATCAAATGTATTCTTTTTAACGGCTGAGTAATACTCCATTGTGTATATGTACCACTGCTTTCTTATCCATTCATCTGCTGATGGATATCTAGGTTGTTTCCATGTCCTGGCTATTATAAACAGTTCTGCGATGAACATTGGGGTACATGTGTCTCTTTCAATTCTGGTTTCCTCAGTGTGTATGCTCAGCAGTGGGATTGCTGGGTCATAAGGCAGTTCTATTTGCAATTTTTTAAGGAATCTCCACACTGTTCTCCATAGTGGCTGTACTAGTTTGCATTCCCACCAACAGTGTAGGAGGGTTCCCTTCTCTCCACACCCTCTCCAGCATTTATTGCTTGCAGATTTTTGGGTTGCAGACATTCTGACTGGTGTGAAGTGGTACCTCATTGTGGGTTTGATTTGCATTTCTCTGATAATGAGTGATGTTGAGCATTTTTTCATGTGTTTGTTAGCCATCTGTATGTCTTCTTTGGAGAAATGTCTATTTAGTTCTTTGGCCCATTTTTTGATTGGGTCATTTATTTTTCTGGAATTGAGCTGCATAAGTTGCTTATATATTTTTGAGATTAGTTGTTTGTCAGTTGCTTCATTTGCTATTATTTTCTCCCATTCAGAAGGCTGTCTTTCCACTTTGCTTATATTTTCCTTTGTTGTGTAGAAGCTTTTAATTTTAATTAGATCCCATTTGTTTATTTTTGCTTTTATTTCCAGAATTCTGGGAGGTGGATCATAGAGGATCCTGCTGTGGTTTATGTTGGAGAGTGTTTTGCCTATGTTCTCCTCTAGGAGTTTTATAGTTTCTGGTCTTACATTTAGATCTTTAATCCATTTTGAGTTTATCTTTGTTTGTGGTATTAGAAAGTGATCTTGAAATGTAGTTGATTTACAACATTGTGTTAGTTTCAGGCATACAGTAAAATGACTCAGTTATATATATATATGTATTTCAGATTTTCCATTATAGAATATTATAAGATACTGAGTATAGTTTCCTGTATTATACAGTAAATCTTTGTTGTTTATCTATTTTGTATATAATAGTTTGTATCTGTTAATCCTGTACTCCTAATCCAACAATCCTACTCCTGGGCATATGTCTGGAGAAGACTGAAAAGATACACGCACCACAATGTTCAAAAACAGTGCTATTTACAATATCAAGACTTGGAAGCAATGCAAGTATCTACCAACAGATGCTAACTAAGTCTGCTG
The DNA here is from genome assembly GCF_014754425.2 of Oryx dammah. Taxonomy (NCBI): domain Eukaryota; kingdom Metazoa; phylum Chordata; class Mammalia; order Artiodactyla; family Bovidae; genus Oryx; species Oryx dammah. The sequence continues at coordinate 2,129,962 of NW_024070199.1, read as the reverse complement.
CTGCTGCTGCTAAGTCGCTTCAGTCGTGTCCGACTCTGTGCAACCCCAGAGACGGCAGCCCACCAGGCTCCCCTGGCCCTGGGATTCTCCAGGCAAGAGTACTCGAGTGGGGTGGCATTGCCTTCTCCAGATGCTAGATCTAGGTATAGGTATATACACCACGAAAGATTGCCACAGATTTATTTCTTAAGCACAGTTGTGTCCTGTGCTCACCAGTCAGAGCTTGAGTGGGGGTTTTTGGAAGAAAGGGAAAAGGGAAAGGAAAGGGCTGGCTGTGTACCTCCAGCCGCAGCTCTGCGTTTCTGTCTCATTCCTTGCAAAGGTTGGATGAGGTGGAGGAGACGTGTTTTCTCAACTTTGCCTCTGAGCAGGTGGGGATTTGACCCAGGAGCTTTCTTGTTCTACTGTGGTTCAAAGTTTTGAATAAGCAGTATGTAGATAAAGAAAATTGAGACACAAATGCTCTCCTGAAGAGCTTCCTTGCCAGTGCTGGAGATCCATGGCTTGTTTTCTCCTAGTTATTGAAGGTAGAGACAAAAATAAAAATAGGTTAAATTTAAAAGTAATTTTACTTTGTAATAACTTTTCATTGTCCCATTGACCCCAATAGGGTTTTTTAGCTTGTATTTAAACATTCTTTCTCCGTACCCAAACAGAGCCAAAAGGAAAAAAAAAAAAAAAAAAACAGCCACGGAGCTGCCCATCACTTTTTGAAAATATTTTGGGCACATCAGAAGGCATGTGAGATCTTAGTTCCCTGAGCAGAGGGTGACCCCAATCCCCCTGCATTGGCAGCCGTAGTCCTCACCATTCGGCCAGCGGGGAAGCTCCTGCCGCCGCTTCTGGGTAAGCGTCCTCTCTGATTCCTTGTGCTTTCTCGTCACCTGCCACTTCTCTTGTTTAATGTCCTCTTGGCCGTTTCTTAGGCTGACTCTGTTATCTGAAGGACTTTGTCATCCACATAATTCCTTTATCTTTCTTTTCTCCACTCTGTTTTTTCAGTAAGGCCCTATCAACTTATTACTGGCAACTTCAGCTCACCAAGCCCTGCACATCCCTGTCTCTTTCAGCAGCTGCTGCCTCATACCCTGGCTGGCACTTTGGGATCATTTCAGGCAATGGTTGTTATCTAAGGTATTCCATACTATTTCCACTGTGCCAAGGGCCTCCAATTTCACCACTCTCTTTGGGGCATTTTTTAAAAATATATCTTCATCCTCAGCTTCTATTTTATGTGCGTTGCCTTCTTCTGCTGTTTCTTTGCAAAAGTACTTTACTGTTTTTCAAAGTTAGTTTTTTGTCATCCGCCAACCATCCTCCCATCCATGTGCTTTCTATTGACAGAACTTCTCTGGCTTCTTTAACAATTTCGTCTTTTCCTTAATTCTACCTTCTTCTTCAGCAGGAAATAATCTACTTTTCTTCTTAGATTAGCATGGTTTTAAGCTTGTTCCACAACTGATTTTGTGTATATACTAAATGAGTTATTTTATATATCACCCATGGTCAAGATTCCTTATATATATTCTTTAGCCTTTCTCATTCCAAAAGGAATGTAATGGAAATTAATGGTGCTCAGTTGTACCTGCCTCCAAAGGCTGAAACATATATTTGAAACACAAGAGCATTCAGTTATCAAACATTTCTATATTTACCAAGCCATGACTCCTTTTTTTCTGACAGGTAGTGTATACTACTTTTGATGAGTTACCTTGTTTAATGTGGCCAAGAAAATGGTCCTCACAGACGGGGAATCATCTCTTCTGTACAGGCCAGGCAGTTCTCACTGGTGCTAACCCAGACCAAGGCAGATTATTCTGGATTGGCCCCCACCAAAGTGAATATGTTGAGTGAGAGATGAGAAAGCAGCCTGATACTCTGGGCTAGGGCGGTTCATTTTCTGTTAGCCAAGAGACTCTTGTAGACAAATGAGAGAGAGGTTTGCAGGTCAGCCCTTAGCTTTGGCTTCTTCAACTGTTTATACTCAGGGTGAGAGTCTTCACTGATGTCATCAAATACAACCTAAGTATCAGAAAAAAAAAAAAGCAAAATTGTGCATTTTGGTTTGAACTTTATCACTGTTTTAGAATTGCCAACATGACTAGAATAGGGTCTTTGGAGCAAAAGAATATGGGGTGAAGTTATCTCTGTTTGAGGAAGGAAGAAGCTCGACAAAGAATTAGAGCAAGTTCTGAAAGTTGGATGTCCCAGGATGGGGCTGTGAGGTGAGGGCAGGTTGAAGGGGCTATTTAGGTCATCACTGGAAGAACATTTGGAGGAATTAACCATGAGACAAGAGGGATAGCACCATTGCTTGATGACATTGTTGGGATGGAATGCCATCATCTAATCAGATTCCTGTGTGTGTGTGTGTGTGTGTTCAAGGAAGAGCCAGGAACAAAACAGTACAGGTGAAGATCTGTTCTCAAGATAAATGGGGTTAAATCTTATAGCAGGAATGATATGCAGGAAAAGTTTGGGTTGAAAACAAATGTGAGTATGTCTGTTACAAGGAGTGACGTCTCTTATCCTCACAATTCCCATTTGACCTTTGTGACCTTTGACACTTACTGTGCCTCTTGCTAATAGCTGGAGTGCACAGTCTGTACCTGGGATGTGGACATCACACTTGCTCTGTGGCCTTCAGTATTTTGTGGCTATTCAGTGCTCCCTGCTCTGTCACCCTTTTACAGGCTGACTTGGCTGTTTGCTTGATCTGCCTCCTGTGATTATACAGCTGTTTCTTTTCTTCTTTTTTGAGCACCCTGAAAGAAACCGTGTTGACTGTGCCTCCCTATGTGAGGTGGTGCCCGTGTGACCTTGACAGCCACAGGCATAATTATTACCCACCCTTCAGGGTTAAGGGTAGTCAGTATAATTTAGCTGTCTTCATAGGGCTGCCCTGGTGACTCAGACCATAAAGAGTCTGCCTGCGATGCAGGAGACCTGGGTTCAGTCCCTGGGTTGAGAAGATCCCCTGGAGAAGGGAATGGCAACCCACTCGAGTATTCTCGCCTGGTGAAGTCCATGGACAGAGGAGCCTGGTGGAATATAATCCATGGGGTTGCAAAGAGTTGGACACGAATGAATGACTAACACTTGCACAGAGCCCAGGCAAAACCCAGATCGCTTTCTCTTTAAGGAAGTTCCCTTTTGAGAGAGAATGTCTTGGTAACACACCAGTCTTTGATTTAGCAGCTAGAATTTGTTCACGGGTTGTGGGGAGGGGTCATATCTCCACGTGTGTGTGCCAGAATATAGACTCTGCTCCGCGCTCCCTACCCCAGCTGACCTCTTTCTGTCCATGAGCTCTTCGAGGGATGATGTCCTTAGGGAAACATGGGCATCTTCCTGGTTTTGATTTTGGCTCTTGTTTTACCAAGGTCACACTCACATAACAATGAATTTACCATTTTCAAGTGCTGGATCCTGTGGCATTCACACTGTGGTACACCCAAGACCTCTTTCTAGTTCCAAACCGGGGACTCACTGAGCAGGGACTCTCAGTCCTCTCTCCGCCTCGCCTGCAGACCACCAGTCTGTCTTCTGTCTTCCCTTTCTATTGTTCCTAAGCACAGAGTATAGCCATGTGATTCAGGGACCCCACAGTTAAAAGAGAAGGAGGAATCTTAGGGACTGGGATTTATGTTATCATAAATCCAGGAGGTGAGTTTCAAGGATAAAACCACATCTTGCTTTATCTTCCCATTAGTGATAAAAGAAAGATGTTATATTTCTGAAGCACCTTTGATCTGACTTTGAAAGAATAAACCTATACATTTTGTTCGAGCAGATAGCCATCTAGCTGAAAAATAATGAGTTGATGAACTGTTTTTTTTTTCATTTTAAAATTGTATATTTTGATGAATCCTAGTAACAGTATGAAAGTGTGTGGATTAATTGCCCATTTTAAGTATCCTATTCTGTTTTTTTTTTTTCTTGGAGGGAAATATTTTTGAAACACTAAGTATTTATTATGGGAAAATAAGCATGCCAGGCCTAAGAAAGAGAATGAAAGAAACATGAGATGCTGTCTTTTTCTCAAGCATTGGAGGGGAGTTTGTGTGCTTGCAGCGGGATTTTTGTTTCATGAGTTTTTGTTGCTTCTTTATTGCAGTATTAGTTACTTTCAGAAGACCTGATCTTATAAAATGCCAAAAGATCCAGGAGAAAATTGAATGCTTTGGCTCAAATCAATTGCATATTATGTTAGAAGACAGCAGACTTCCTGAAAACACCTCCTGTTAAGGGGGCAGAAGCTGAATTTTCCTTTGATTCTAGATTTTAATATCGACTTCTAGTATTTAATAATTAAAAAAACACAGTTTCACATGTATTTTTAATTTTCTCAAGTTTGAAAGTTGCATGAGTCTCACACTGACCCTTGGAAGTGGATTTCAGAGTTAGTATTTAAAATACAAGATTCACAGAGACCAAAATGGTGGGGTGGTCAACTGGAGTGTCATTTTCTGGAATAAGCAGTATTTACATTATCCTTTTTCAATATTTTCTTCAGTTTTCATTTGGTGAATTTGGTTGTTATTAAAGTAACAAAGCTAATGGAGTTACCTGCTTGGGTGGCTTCTCTTCTTTATTCTCACCTGGAATAAAACCTTTCATATACTGAGGGGAGATTGTTATGAGGTTCTGCCTCAAAAGAGGGTCCCCTGAAGGTTAAACAGGAACATTCTCTGATTCTTTGAGAGTGTCCTTTGGTGTTAATCTTTCTGCCACCACCTAGATGCCTGTCAGCCCCAACTTAAATCCATTTTGAGATACGCCTTGATCTTCCGTAAATTAAACACAACAAGAACAAACAAATACCTTGGAGGGTTTTACCTCCTTTAAGTTTTGCTCATCTTGAGATTGACATAGTTTAATTGCCTTTTTCAAGTGTGTATCAGGAAGGATGTTCATGGACACACCAAATCATATATCAAGACGTACTATTTCAGGTGACTCTGTTCTTGTTCGTTTTTTTTTTAATTTATTTTTAATTGAATGACAACATTTTAAAATTCCACAGTGCTTTACAATTTTCCAAGTTTCACACACATGATTTTATGTAAGCCCACAGTAAGCCTTTTTAAAAAGTCCTCTACCTTGGCACTTCCCTGGTGGTCCAGTGGTGAAGAATCTGCCTTCCAATGTAGGGGACACGGATTTGAGCCCTGGTTAGGGAACTGGGATCCCACCCGCCATGGGGCAGCTATGCCAGTTCATTGCAACTAGAGAAGCTCATGCTGAGCCCACGGGCTCCGGAGCCCATGCTCCATGACAGGAGAAGGCCAACTCTGCAAGGAGAACCCCATGGGTGCTGCAGCTAGGGAAAAGCCCAAGGGATGCAATGAAGCCTCAGTGCAACAAAAAATAAAAGAGATATGGGAGTAGAACCCTTACATTGCCCTCTCATCCCTCTCCCTGCTGGTAACCACTTGTTTGTTCTCTGTGTCTGTGAGTCTGCTTCTTTTTGGTTTTATTCACTAGCTCATTTACTTTTTAGGTTCCACATTTTTGTGGTATCTCGCAGCATTTGTCTTTGTCTGTGGGGCTTACTTCACTTAGCATAAGGCCATCCAAGTCCATCCATGTTGCTGCAAATGGCATTATCTCATTCTTTTTATGTCTAAGTAATATTCCACTGTATATACGTACCACTTCTTCTTTGTCCATTCATCTGTTGATGGACACTTAGGTTGCTTACATATCTTGTCAATTGCAAATAGTGCTACAACAAACATTGGCGTGCATGTGTTTCTTAAGGAGTGCCTGCCACAAGATAGCAGGTGTGGAGAGAACCAAACATCTGCATGTAAATGTGGGTAATCCATTCTAAATCAGATGATTCTGAGATAAGCGATGTGCAGAACACACTTGGAGGACCACTGTCCTAGCCTGTTGAAGTCACTGGGGGGGGCCTATTATTATTCAGGATATTTGCTTTTCCTCCTGATGTCGAGTCATGAGAAAATTTGGTGAGATGTTCAGGACCTAATTCCAGTCATTAGAAAAATGTTGACAAAGGCAAGTAGCCTGGATTCAGAGTCCAGAGACAAAGCCCTGGAGACTCTTATTCTACATTGGCACTGCCTTCCATATACTGAAATTGAGACACTTTTATACCCTTTCCCTGGCTTGACCTTCAACCCACATTTTCCCTGTCACGTCCTCTGGGATCTCATGAGAAATTTTGTCAGATGCCTTGCTGTCATCCAGCTATGCCAGATCTACAGAATTTCCCTGATCCACAGTTCAGGAAACACATTTTTTGAAAGGAAAGAAGAAAAGGGATGGGCAAATAAAATTTTTTTAAAGGAAAAGAAAAATGAGATTAACTTGGCATGTTATCTCTTTGCCTGCTGATCCAAACATATATATTTGAACCGACAAATTTCCTCTGGAATGCGCAGATTGTAAGGTATACTTCCCAGGAGTCGCTGGAGCCTAACAAAGAAATTTACATGTGTTTTACAGGAGGTTTTGCCTCCCCACAGGAACATGTGCAGACACAAGTGTGATAACTCATTAATACCAGCCTCCCTTTCTGTGTGATTGGAAGCGGGGGGAGGAGGGGCTATCTTTTAACTCTGAAGCAGCGATTTTGGGGCAGCGTGCAGAGATGGCATTTCCTTGTAAAAATCTCTGAGGGTTTCACACTGGTCACCCCTCACTTTCTTCCCATCTGCATACCCCCTGCTAAATAGCCTTCACTCTTTCTCTGTCTGGTATATCTGGGAAGAAACAGGGAAAGGATGGCTTCCCAAAGAAAAAGGGGAATTCCTGCAGTGCATTTGAATGACAAAACTGTATTTCTCAGAGGGTTTATTCCTAGAAAAAGGAAAGAGAATAGTAGGAATATGTGTGTCCCAGAATTCTGACCATGAAACCGCAGAAAAGAACTTTGACTCACAACTCACTTAAGCTAATCCCTCCGCTAGACGCCCCCCTCCCCAGTCCCTGATATGGTGATTCATTGTGAAAATCTGAAGTGAACTGAATTTAGGCACGTGCAGAAGCCGGAGTACCAGGCGTCTGGGGATCATGCAGCGCCATCCTCCCTCTCAAACTGATGGCTCAAAAGCACTGCCCTTCTGATGCACAGATTTTAAAAAGTGAGGGAAGCAAATTGATGATACTCAAAAGGAATTTAAAGTAGACTAATCAGGGGAGCTGTTTGCAGATGTGCTGATGTAGAAAAATCAGTATTGGCTTTGTCTGGAAGAAGGAGTGGAGTTCGTCTTCTCAAGCTAATTAAAATGGGCTTATCTGTAAATTTAGTTATTCATAAATCTTGCTTCCACAGAGCTGCTGTTTTTCTAATAGGATGGGAAGGCTGGGTTTCTGTAAATGTGGGTCAGCCATGTGATTGAGTGACCCAGATTTCTGCAGACGCCCAGAAGACAGAGCAGAGAGAGGATCTGCACAGCACAGCGTGGGCACCCGGAGCGCCTGTTCCGTGTGCTGACCACAGAGCTTGAACTGGACTGGTTTCACTTGGAAATCACGCTCTAGTTTCCTCCAAAGAAAACAGCACCAACCTCCAGGTCTTCCTGGTTTTCTTTCCCCTTGATCACCTCTCTTTCTGAATTCATGAAGGGATCTTTTTTTAAGCAGTGAAATGAGGTAACATCTTTCTTGGCTATAGCTCCATTTGGGATAGCAGGCAGCAGAGGACGCGGGCTGGTGGCCCTGAGTGTCCATCAGTGGAGAGTCTGGAAAAGGACTCATGCTGATTTTAGACAGCTCATCAAATTAGCATTTTATGATCTCTCTGCATATTTTCTTTATAATGTATCAGCAACTGTTTTCACTATGTGGTCAGCCAAATCATTTTTTTAAATAAATTATGCTCAAAATGACAGGGCTCAATGTAGAAAAAGTAAAAAACACAAAGCAATAAAAGGGGGGAGGCAGTAATTAAAAAGTGGGAGAAAATAACTTCTTCTTCTGAAGCTGTGAGCAAGAGGCGGTTTTGTTTAGTGGATTACAAAAAAAAAGCTCTTGAACCAGCTGTGCTGTGCTGTGCTTAGTTGCTCAGTCCTGTCCGACTCTCTGTGACCTCATGGAGCCCACCAGGCTCCTCTGTCCATGGGATTTCCCAGACAAGATTTCTGGAGTGGGTTGCCGTCTCCTACTCCAGGGGATCTTCTCAACACAGAGATCAAACCCAGGTCTCCCACATTGCAGGCGGATTCTTTACCGTCTGAGCCACTAGGGAAGCCTATGAATACTGGCCTGGGTAGCCTATCCCTTCTCCAGGGGCTCTTCCTGCCCCAGGAATTGAACCAGTGTCTCCTGAATTGCAGGCAGATTCTTTACCAGCAGAGTTACCAGGGAAGCCCCTGGAAACCACTACCTGCATTGAAATAGAAGCTCTACCACTTCTCAGCTGTGGGATTTGGGGCAATTATCTCTATATATCTCAGTTTCTTCTTTGATACAATAAGGATACCTACTTCAAGAAAATGCCTTGATCCCCTTAAAAGACCTCCACATAGTAAACATTCAGTACATGTTTGTGGGAAAAGACACTGAATGAATACATAGGTGGAGTGTTTCCCATTGGATATGAAGTTGTGTATCTGGTCCCTGGGCTTCCCAGGTGGTGCTAGTGGTAAAGAGCTGTCTGCTAATGCAGGAGATGTAAGAGATGTAGGTTCGATCCCTGTGTCAGGAGGATCCCCTGAAGGAGGACACCCCAGGATTCTTGTCTGGAAAATCCCATGGACAGAGGAGCCTGCCTGACTATCACTGCCTTGGGTCATTTAAACTCGAGCGAGAAGAAGATAAAATTTATGAAATAATGTGTACGTTGAATAAGTTCAGTCCAGTCGCTCAGTCATGTTGCAAAGAGTCGGACACGACTGAGCGACTGAACTGAACTGAACTGAACTGAATAAGTAAGTTGTGATCCACTTGGTACCCATTTGAGGGGAGGGCTCCCCAGGAGCTGTTTTATTTGGCAGTTTTTCTTTTCTTTGGTGTGTTCGTCTGATTAAACTACTCCCATTATAGCCTGATTGTTAGTGGGTAGCAGACCCAGGCCCAGATCATTCCATCACAGAATAAGAAATATGATAAGGCTCCATGGCATTCATCTTTTAAATTATTTTTAAATAAGCATTTCCCAAGTTCTTACCGAGTGGCAAGAGCCATGTCACATTCTGGAGCTGCAAAGACATTTGTAGGGGACACAATTAAGGAGACCTGTGACTCAAAGGGGAATTACAATGTACTGTGAAACATGCTGAAAGTCAGCAATGCCCAGGGCCTGTAGGGGCTGGTGTGTGCTTGTGTATACGCTTGTGTGTGTTGGAGAGAGAAGTTATCAGAACATCCTTCCCTCAAGGAGGTCCAGTTGGAACTACATCCCAGTAAAAGGCTAGGTGTTAGTTTCATATGGTGGGTGGGGCTCATTGCAACCTAAAGTCACAAGAGTGGCAGTTGCAAAGATTGCAGAAAGGAAGACAGGTGAAAAGGTGAACAGTCATGCTCAGTTCAGCATGGGTAGAGGTCTAGGGGGATGAAGGGTATGGGGCTTTATGCCGAATAGGGCTGGTTGTCATTTGATGGTTTTTAAGTAGAGAGTGAGTTGGCCAGGACAGCAGTTTGGAAAGCTCGTCAAGGGCCCTGTGTATTTGGAGTCAGGGTGATTTGGCACGACTAGTTGTGGAAAATGCAGAATTAAGTGCTGGAGTAAGGGTGGGGCAGCAGGGATGCAGGGAAGGAGCCAATTCACAGGGTGTTAAGGAAGGAGAAGTCTCAGAATCTGGCAACCCATGGACGCCTGTGTTGGGAGGAAGGATGGTGATGCTGGGGGAGGGACTAATGACAGAATTAGTGACGGTCCTCAGGCTTCTAGCTTGTGATGTACGTGGGCTGGTGAGACATTTATCTAGATTAAGTATGTAGGAGAAAGATCACTGTTCAGGTGGAAAGATGCCAAACATACTGGTGGGTTTTATGAACCTCTAACGCATCAGAGGTGGCTTCCCAGGTGGGTCAGTGGTAAAGAGTCTGCCTGCCAGTGCAGGAGGCGCAGAGGCGTGGGTTCAGTCCCTGGGTCAGGAAGATGCCCTAGAGAAGGAAGTGGCACCCCACTCCAGCATTATTGCTGGAAAAATCCCATGGACAGAGGAGCCTGGTGGGCTACCATCCATGGGATCACAAAGAGTCAGACACAACTGAGCACACAGGCTCGGATGTTGACGTGTCAGATGGAGCTTTCGACAGGAGTGGCACCATGCAGGCACTAAAGCATGGGTTTCTTCACGCAGGCCATCATCCTGGATCCATATACGTCACCTGGCTTTTCCTCATTAAGCGGTTTTGGGAGTGACTGGCGGACATCAAGTTCTGTCTTCTTAGAGAACCGTGGTGTGCTCTGCTTGTTTTAAATACACCACAAGGATGATTTCTGGTGAAGGGAATTAATCTGAACAACTCATTTCCATTGGGGACTTTTGCTAGGCTATTGGAGGCAGCACTTAGAAGCAGGGGGATGGAAATTGACACTGCTAGTTTTTGATGCTTTTGCTGCAAACTGATAAGGTAACAGAAGTTTTATGATTTCAACATGGTTTTGTGGACGTATCATTATTTATGTGTTCTTTTTTTAAAGTAAAGGAAATACCAGTTCCTAGTGGGAAATATGCCCTCACCTCATGGCTGAGTCTGGCCCTGTGCTGCCCTTCCCTCGCCAACAGTGGGTCAGGTCATTTTAGTATGCTCCTCAAGAGAAAAAGTGACAGTGAAAATCGCTCTGTCTTGTTCGACTCTTTGAGACGCCATGGACTGTAGCCCGCCAGCCTCCTCTGTCCATGGAATTCTCCAAATAAGAATACTGCAGTGGGTAGCTGTGCCCTTCCCCAGCGGATCTTCCCAACCCACAGATCAAACCCAGGTCTCCCACATTGCAGCTGAGCCACAGGGAAGCCTTAGAAGATGCTGCCTTATCTTCTGACCATCCCCGATGGGGTGGAAAGTAATACTTGTCCGTCTGCCTTATGGTGCTCAGTGCCTCGAGCCAGGAGACTTCCTGGGAGAGACATGGTGGGGAAGAAAAATTAGGAGTTTGAAATTCACATGAACACACTGCTGTTTATCGAACAGATTACCAACAAGGACCTACTGTATAGCACAGGGAACTATACTGAATATCTTGTAATAACTGATAAAGGAGAAGAATCTGGAAAAAAAAGATGTATGTACCTGCATCTCTTTGCTGTACACCTGAAACTAACACAATATTGTAAATCAACTATACTTCAGTCAAAAAAGCAAATCATTATTCAGAAAAATGAAGCTGTGACTGTAATTTACTTCTCCATGTTTCGTATGTTATGTATATAGAGGCAGGATAGAGAATTGTTCATGTTTCAATAGTGTTTATGTGGAACTTACTGTTGTGTATCAGAGAGTGTAGTGCGTTTCCTTCCGGGGTGATGAAGGGGCTGCATGTATAAACTTCTTGGGGAAGATGGGTTTGCAAACAAATAAGAGCAAAGCAGTCAGTAAAGTACTGTAACAGAAGTATATCCAAAGCAGCTTGGGGCTTCAGAGCATAACTGCCTAGCGAGTGCTAAGGCGTTTTTTTTTTTTTTTCCTGAATTTGCTCACTTCTAACTGAAGGGTAATTACATGTTGTGTTGGTTTCTGCCATGCGTCAGCATGGATCACACGCATGTCCCTCCCTCTTGAGGCCCACCCCCCCAGGTTGTCACAGAGCCCTGGTCTGAGTCCCCTGAGGCATACAGCAGCTTCCCACTGGCTGGCTGTTCTGCCTGTGTTAGTGTGTATGCTTCCGTGATGCTCTCCATCCTCTCCTTCCTACCAGGAATTCTTCAGAGAGGAGTCTCTCTGGGCAGCCTGCATGCTTTGTTACCTTGTTTAAACGACATGGCAGACTTGTTGAAGGTCATATCCTTTTCCCTGAATTGGACTCTTCTTTACGTTTCATCTGTGCTTCTTTGTATTGCAGTTTTTCGGGTCCGAGTCTTGTCTTCTGCACTATTCTAGAGCCCCTTTGGGGTAAGACCTCTGTGTATTCAATTTTTCTATCCCCTGCTGTGCCCAGCAAATGCCACAGTAACACAGAGAGTTTCTCACTTTATTCTCAGAATAGCACTGTGGCACAGATGCTATTGTTAGCCCCGTTTTTATAGATAAGAAAACTAAAATTCAGAGCATTGAAAACTATTGTTAAGGTATTTTAAACAGTTCCAGTTGCTTAAATGAAATGCAGTAAACTAAATGGATGAAACAGAAATTTATTCTTTTGACAGTTCTAGAAACTAGAAGGCCAAGATTATGATGGTAGCATGATCAGAAATGGCAAAGTTATTAGATATCATGGAGGCCCTGACAGTGTCTCCCATGCCCATCGATTGTTCTGTTGGTCTCTGTCCTGGCATTGGACTAAATACACTTCTGCTAATGCTTATAATTTCAGAAGGCAAGTTATTCTTATTGTTGTTTTACAGATGGGAAAATAGTGGACAAACTTCAATCTAGTCTGGGGAGAGAAAGGTTATGTTCAAGGAAAGTGAAACAAAAATAGGTTTAAATAATGAAAACTAATAATGTTAGATATACCTTAAGGTAAAAGATAAAGAATCTGCCTGCAGTGCAGGAGGCCAGGTTTGATCCCTGGGTTCAGAAGATCCTCTGGAGAAGGTAGTGGCTACCTACTCCAGTGTTCTTAGCTGGAGAATTCCATGGACAGAGGAGTCTGGCATGCCAAGTCCATGGGACCACAGAGAGTTGGACATGATGTAGCGACTGACACTTTCACTTTCAAGGTGGGTTGTCAAATGCATGGTGCATAATAAAAGCTCTCATTTACTCAGTAGTTGAACTGATGGATGTGCTCATCTTGGTGAGACGTCTTATAATAATCTTCACAGTAGCAGGTAGAAATGGCTACTGTTACTTTCCCCTTTTACTGAGGATGAAATCAGACAGAGGAGTTAGTGATCACATATTAGTAAGTGCCAGAGTAGATGTCACATCTGTTTGTTTCCAGTGCTATTCTCCTAAACACTGCAATTACAGCAGTGTAACACCCTGACATATTAAACTGAATTGTGCTTTTCCTCACTGCCTCACTTTTTGATCACTCTAATCAGCTGGTAGTTTTCACTGCCTTGTGGAGAATTGGGGCATTCTAGACAGGGAGCAGAGTAAGCAGGAGGCATGTCCATAGAAAAGCAAAGAAAGCAGAAAAAAAATGGGGGAAAGAGCTATTTTTTAACTTCCAAAATAGGCTTTTGAAAGCCACATCAAAAATAACAGTTTTAAAAGCACAGGTTTTGATCCTAAGAGCTAAGTTTTGTTGAAAAGCCTCCTGAGAATAAAAAATAAAGGTCTCTGAAAAAGCTGGTCATAGGGTTTATGCCATAGTAATAGGTTGGAAAGAGACTAGAGGAAGATTTATAAGCTCTCTCTCCCCACCTGACCCTGCCCACCCTAGCTGAAGATCTTCAGGTAGGTAGAGGAGGAGAGTTAGTTAGGACCTGAGCAGGGAGAAGGGGTCTGGGTTCTGCAGTGATGGGGCCAGACCTGGGCCATCCCCTGGGAAGACAAGCAAAGCCGCCATGTCTGGAGGGAGTGCCAGGGCCAGCCATGGCCATGTCTGCTGGCCTTCCCCTTTCCCAGGGGCACCACGTGTCACCTCCGGGAGCCGCGGTGGTTGTTCGGCGCTGCTCCTCAGGGCCTCCTCAGCGGCTACCTGCATCCTGCCTGAGCACCGTCCAGTAGAACCCATGCTCCCCCACACCCTGGCATTCTGCTGAGCCTTGATGTGGACCATCCAGTCCGTGGGGATGCCTCATTTCAGGGCCCAGGATAGTCGAAGCCTTGCAAAGGAGACCTAGATCTTACCTAGGTAGGACTGACTATATTTCCGAAGGAGAAGTGAAGCCACTCTGTGATGGCTTCCAGGCGCAGCTGGGACCAAAGCTGATCTTGAGGATGAGGAGGACCTTGGAAGTGAGGGGATGAGACAAGCTTTCAAGGAGGGTGAGCAGAGTGCATAGCTATGGAAAAGCAAGATTCGTGTTGTGAAAATACTTAAATCCTGAAGTTATAGTCTGGGGCTAGCATCTGCCATGGGGGACCTTGAATGTGAGAATAGAGTTTCGACTTCAGCCTGCAGGCACTGAGGAGTCATTGAAGCTGTCTTTTGTTTGGTGATCTTTACAATGAAATCCTCTACTAAGCATTTTGCACACATGTAAGAATGACTCACTTAATATTCAAAAAGAGCTCCAGAGAGGCTGAATAACTGACCTGAGGTTACACAACTGGGAAGAGATAGAACTCAGCAGATTTGAACCCTGGATTTGTCTGCCTGAGACAGAATCTCATGTTCTTCCAACTCTACCAAGCTGTCCCTCAGCCTGTGAGTGCCAAGTCGGGACTAGCATCCTTGGTCATGCTTGGCTCTAGAGCAGTCAAGACTCCAGGCTCTCTCCAAGGCGAGGAGTTGCGATACCTTTGCAAACTTGCAGTTGAATGTAACACCCCTGTCCCCCCAAAGGTTTCCTAGCCTAGTCATTCCCAAGTTGGCCCCTCATGCTCTTAATTTGTATTTTGACTAAGGAGTTAAATCCCTGTCATTCACCCAAGTTTTGGTCCCAAGGCTGTAGATGGATGGTTCTTTATCTTGCCATCTTAGCTCCTGCATCTGTGCTTTGTAAAAGTGTGTAATGTTTTTCTTCTTGTTCTTCAGAGTGACTTCGTTCCTGTGCCAGGGGGGGCAATGTGTAAGCTTTTACTCTGAGCTCTTCTTATTTGTATGGAGTTTAGATCCGTGTTCTGTCAGCTCATTAACTGGTCTTCTTTTCATCCAGTTAATGACAAATGCCGACCGTGCGATGTTTGACATTCAAAACAGACAGCTCCGCAGTTTCGTGCTTTTAGGTCAGTCACTCTCTCCAACTGGGAGATTTATCTCCATGTGCCTGACAGTTGACCTCTTTGCAGGCACTTACTTCTACCTGTCCTTTCTGGAGTTTTTCTTGGCACCTCAGAGTGAGGGATGGGATTTGTTAACATCAACAGTTCTTTGAGATAGACAGGACAAGCGTCCTGGTGCTCTCTTCAGAGGTGAGGCATCCACAGAACCTAGACGTTGCTCCGCTGTCCCATGGAGTGGTGCCAGTTGTCCGGAATGCTTAGCCACGTCCATTCCATTGGCATTCAGCAGTCCAGCATCAGGCTCAGGTTGGAATAACTCGGACACCTACCTTCAGATTATCAGCCGCGTCTCTCTTCCTGCTTCTCCCTCCTCACGTCTTCTCTTTGTCTCTCACACACATATACACAAATATACATCATATTCCAGCCCAATCGAAGCATGGTAATTTCCTAGGATGTTCTGTTTGTTTTCTTACCTCTGAGCATCTGCCAATGTTGCCGTTATTGTTAGCATTGACATAACGGTAATCACAACAGTGATGGCTATCCGTTCCTCAGTCCCAGGTTCTTTCCTCACATTCTTCCATATAGTAGATGAAGAGGGAATGCTGGGAGCACTTGACGCTCCAGGACAAATTGCTGCCCGGCTCTGGGGCTGTTCCGTTTGCCTTGGCTGGGCTCTCCCCAGCTGCCCGGCTGCTGTGGTTTCTCTCTGGGACTGAGGGCTCCCCCCGCCCTGCTGTGTCTCTGCACCCCAATTCCTTAGTGTGGCAGGATGCACACTGCCTGGTGTGGGTCAGCGGATATGGCTCTCTCCTCTACTTGAGTCAGGGACCGCAGCGTCTGTCTTGTTTGGAACTGCGTTTCCAGGTCGAGTTTAGGGTAGATGGCCGCAGCTCGGTCAGGGTGGAGTGACTGATGGACGGTGCTGGGCCGGCGTGGAAGGACATGCTGCCCAGCACCCCTCAGCTATTGTCTGCTCGTGGCTTTTGAAGCCCTCTCCCCTCCAAGCCCATAGCAATGATCAATAAGGATTTGTGGACCAACTCAGTGAACCTGAGGAAGATGAGTCTGAAAAGTCTGTGACGACTCTCAAGACCTGACAGAGCCTTGGCCTGCCCTGGAGACTGGCGGACCCTGACCTCACGTCTGAGCTGCTGGCAGACCCTCTCTTCCGCGACTGTGGGTGTGTGCAGAGGCGGGGTGACTGCGTGTTTCTGAGTGGGACCTGTATGTCAGTGTTATGGAAAGCAAAAGGGAAAGTGTTCGGCGCTCAGTCGTGTCCGACTGTGTGTGTGTGACCCCATGGATTGTAGCCCACCACGCTCCTCCATCCATGAGATTCTCCAGGCAAGAGTACTGGAATGGGTAGCCATTCCCTTCTCCAGGGGATCTTCCTGACCCAGGGATTGAACTTGGGTCTCCTGCATTGCGGGCAGATTCTTTACTATCTGAGGCAACAAAAAACGAAATAGTTCTCCACGTGCCATTCCCTTTCCAGGGGACTTTCCGTTCTAGGCAGATGACAGGGACCTACGGAAGGCTGACCTCACCTAATTGTGTGTGCATGTGGCTCATGTGTGTGTGTTCTCTGTGTGTCTGTCTTGGGGATGGGGAAGGTGTCTGTTTTGCCCCCAGCCTCTCGAGGAAGGCATGGCTGTCATCGCAGGGAAACACGTGCGTCACAGCAGCAGCGGCAGGCACGCCACCGTTTGCATGTCTGCACTCTGGCAGCATCTGCTGACGCTCAAGACTCTTCTGCCAGGAGTTCTCCTGCCAAACCACTGGACCATATGCTCTCATCAGCAGTAATACCCACACCCCAGGTCTTTTAGGGGTGAGGCACCGTGAATCAACGACCGGCATCTTGGCCGGGATGAGCACAGCCTGTGCTTGGCTCTCAGAATGGAGGGGATGGAGTGGGGTGCTCTGCATTTTTGATTTCAGAAACAATAGGTACTAAAATAGTGTTGAATTTACTTCTGATCCAGACAGTAATTGACAGTGTAATGAATGGATTAACTAATTTCAAAGAGCTGCAATATTTTTTCAAGGCCTAATCTACTGGCTTGTTGTTGGTGAGAAGCATCATTAAGCAGAATAGCATGAAGCAGTTGTTTTCCTAAGTGGCAGAAAAGAGTGTCTAAACTTCTGGTTGAGCAAGGTTCTACTTTCTATGGGCACTAGCAAATATATTTTATATGCTATAAACTGCTCGTTATTGATTGCTTTCTAGTTGTTTCAAATGTATATTTTCTGCCCCTTCTTCTTCCTAGAGAAGTAATGAGTCTGTTAAAAATAGGGGCTACTTACGTTTTTCTTTTCTACTCCTAGGAATGCAGTACAGCATTGGGCCCTGAGGAGATACCCAAAAAATCACTCAGTAAAAGAATAACATTGGCAGATAAGATTTATTTAGGAGGCATTACAGTATGTTAAGTCACCAACAGATTTTTAGCCAATGAATTATACACAAGAATTAAAGCAGAAAACTTTTATCCCAAATTAGATTCACAGTCTTTCCCGAGTTTCTTGGGACAGTTCACAATGGATAGGAAAGTCATAGTTTCATATATATATATATATATATATATATATATGCCATAACGTATATATAAATGATGCTGAAGCTGAAGCTCCAACACTTTGGCCACTTGATGTGAAGAATGGACTCATTGGAAAAGACCCTGATACTGGGAAAGACTGAAGGCAGGAGGAGAAGGGGATGACAGAGGATGATGGCATCACTGACTCGATAGACATGCATTTGAGTAAACTCTGAGAGCTGGTGATGGACCGGGAAGCCTGGCGTGCTGCAGTCCATGGAGTCACAAAGAGTCAGACGTGACTGAACGACTGAACTGAACTGAACTGATGTCATAAAGCATTTGTATCTATCTACACACAGATGAAGCCTTTTGGAATCTTTAAAAGGGGTTAAAAGTTTTTAGTATTTCCTTACTTCTCTCTAACTTTTTAAATGAGAACACATTAACCATGTCCGTAGAATTCAGCTCCCATTAGGGCAGGGATGTGTGTCTGTTTTGTTTTTCTGCCTTGCCCATTAGCTGCAAGAATGCCTGGTACAGACTAGATATTGAATATTTGCTGAGTGAATACTTGAACCCCCAATATTTTCTAACCTAGTGCTATAAATAACCTTTTTTTTTTCAGTTTAAGACTATTAATTAATAATTAAATACTTTCAGTAGTTGTTCAGTAGCTCATTCATGTCTGACTCTTCGTGACCCCATGGATTTCAGCATGCCAGGCTTCCCTGTCCTTCACCATCTCCCAAAACTTGCTCAAACTCATGTCCACTGAGTCAGTGATGCCATCTAACCATCTCATCCTCTGTCGTCCCCTTCTCCTGCTGCCTTCAGTCTTTCCCAGCGTCAGGGACTTTTCCAGTGAATCAGCTCTTCGCATCAGGTGGCCAAAGTATTGGAGCTCCAGCTTCAGCATCAGTCCTCCCAATGAATATTCAGGACTGAATTCCTTCAGGATTGACTGGTTTGATCTCCTTTCAGTCCAAGGGACTCTCAAGAGTCTTCTCCAACACCACAGTTCAAAAGCATCAGTTCTTCGGCGCTCAGCTTTCTTTATGCTCCAACTCTCACATCCATACATGACTACTGGAAAAACCATAGCTTTGACTAGACGGACGTTTGTAGGCAAAGTAATGTCTCTGCTTTTTAATATGCTGTCTAGGTTGTCATAGTTTTTCTTCCAAGGAGCAAGTATCTTTTAATTTCATGGCTGCAGTGACTATCGGCAGTGATTTTGGAGCCCCCCAAAATAAAGTCTGTCACTGTTTCCATTGTTTCCCCATCTATTTTCAGTAGTACTAAATACTTTTTTCTCTACAGTTTCCCTTGATATATCCCCTTTTGATCTTTATCAATTTCTTTTGTCTTTCTGTAAAACAAAAAGACTTATGGTTGAAATATATACTTGAGTAGTTTGACAGTATTGACACTATTTAGCACCTATCACTTACTGGGTGCTTAATAAATATTTTTTGAAATATTGCAGCCCATCTGATTGACTCTCAGTCCCCTTCTGTATATGGACAGCTTTTTATTCATTCATATTTTACAAAATGATACAGCATGCCTAGGTCTTCCTGTTTTATCTCTTAGACAGTGTTGTCTAAGAGTCCTGTATTCCAGCTTCACCACATTTCACCATATTTCTTTCCATTTTTTAAAGATAGACTAATTTTCCATTACTCCTTTCAGCTCCCTTTGGGCTTCCCAGGTAGCTTAGTGGTGAAGAATCCACTTAGCAATGCAGGACATATAAGAGACATGAGTTTGACCCCCGTGTCAGGAAGATCTCCTGGAGGAGGAAATGGCAACCCACTCCAGTATTCTTTCCTGGGAAATCCCGTGGATAGAGGAGCCTGGTGGGTTACAGGGTTACAGGAGTCTGTTGGGTCGCAGAGTCAGACATGACTGAGGGACTGAGCGGGCAAACAGCTTTCTCATGCTTTCTCTCTGCTCCTTACTCTGCACTGTCATGACCTGTGTTCAGCATCGCCTGCTCTTGCCTGGGACATCCCTGACTCCTGGTGATATTTAACCAACAGTGCCGTGCTCTACACTGGTCTAGGTGTGTCTCTCGGTGGGTGCTCAGGGAAACTCGCTGTTTCACTCTCGTCTCCTTCTCCCTCTGCTTTACTGACAGCCATCCCATCCTGAAGCCTACTCAGTCCCCAGCCCAGTTAGGACACTGAAATGTTTACAGCACGACTGGGTGAGAGCTTCCCTTATATAGATGGGTAAGGGATCTCAAAGTTGCATGTAATAAATCTGAGCCCATCCCTGAGCCAGGCATTTTATAGTTACCATCTCATTTAATTCTCAGAAACTTTGTGAAAAGAGCATAATCATAAATCCACCCTCTTCCCACAGAATCAGAGATGTGCAGCTGCTGAGTAGAGTGTTACAGTGAATGATCTGTTTCCTTGTCTAAACCTTTGTCTTACTCCGCTGCCCCACTGTCTCACATGTGGGTATTTTATAGGAGCCTGAGCTGCAGAATTTAACAGTCATCTGCTTGCTCTCCTCTTGATACCAGTCATGGTTCTTGGCTTTCCTTAATCAATAGAAATTGATCAGAGGGCAGATAAATTCAGGCAAGGTTTTACTGGGGTGCTGCTGCTGGAGCGGGGAGTGAGAACAAGTAACAGGCTACCTTGTTAGCTCACTCGCCGAGGGAGACTGAACTGCCCCTTCTGTGGGTGAGGGTGGTGGAGACTGAACTGCCCCTTCTGTGGGTGAGGGTGGTGGAGACTGAACTGCCCCTTCTGTGGGTAAGGGTGGTGGAGACTGAACTGCCCCTTCTGAGGGTGAGGGTGGTGGAGACTGAACTGCCCCTTCTGTGGGTGAGGGTGGTGGTGAGTCCAGGGACTGGGCCACGTGGGTGGCTGAGGTGTTTTGCCCATCCCTTTGGTGGTGTTGAGTGCAGGGTGCACGGGGCATGCAACAGTACCCTGCTTTTGCTCCTAGCTCTTCAGAAATTGGGCAGTTGACTTTTTGTCAGCATATTTAGGCTTGCTGTTGTAATGCACATTGTGACACAATTTAAGTGCCTATAATTAGCACTGTATTATCATTCATAGAGGAAAAGCTGCATTATTACCAAATCTCAAGTCATGCACAAATGTGTATAGCTAGTAAGGGTGTCAAAGGGACAACGCAAGAAACCCAGTGACTTACGCAGTAAGCAGAACAGGTCGTGCGATGAGCCAGGCTGGCATGCTGTTATCCCAGGCTGCACCTGGTCGTCTGATTGCTGCCCTTGTCCAGAATCCTGGGCTGGGCCAAGTGGCTGATTCACACACACCTCAGTACCCATTACCGTAACACTAGCTGCAAACCGCCCTATGAATCTACCGTTGTGTACAAACCAGGGCTCCCACTGCCAGGTCTGATTCAGATAGGCTGGGACCTGGGACCTGGGGGCCTTTGCTGCAGAGCTTGTACTTAGACAAATATCTCCTCCAGAAACTATGAGGGATTAAAAATAGCTGAGTGCAGGTGCAAATTATGGACAGCAAGATATAAAGTGACCAAAAAGTCAACTGCCAAATTTCTAAAGAGCTAGCAGCAAAAGCAGGGTAACTGTCAAATGCCTAACTTCTCTGTGTGTGTGTGTGTTTTTTTTTTAAAGGACTAGAATTTGGGGGATTTGGGCATTAAGCAATACATTTGCCCAGATGTGAAAAGTTAATTTCTAAGGGATCGGGAGATCTTGTTTATGGTATGCGAATGCAGCTTAAAGGGAATTAGCTTAATTGTGTAAGAATATTAAGCAATCTTCTGCCGTCTGCTGCCAACAGCACATGGGTCCCTGAAGGTCTGCTTTGCCATTACTCTGGTCTTCTCCCTGTCTGGATGGAGTTCCCAACATCATTAACACGCCTCACACGTTTTTTTCTTTTTGGAGCTGGGGCTTGCTTAAATCGTTTTCACTTATGCAAAGTGGGTTGGCGAAAACCTTTCCCCCAAATACCCGCAAAAACAGCTATTTTGGTCTTCTCTTGCACGCGACACTCAGCCAGTTTCGTGCAGCATATTGGCCTGTTCACCAGCTAGTCTGTTTCACCGTACTTCTCTCCCTGCCCGTCTTCCCAGCTAAGCTCCTTCTGTGCTGGCACCTCCCTCCATTCACCACCCTGCAAATGCTCCACCTCTCTTCTTTTTTCCCCCCAGATTTTTTTTTTTAAATCTCTGTCTTCAGGAGATTGCCTGATAGGTTTTTATTTGCCTGTGTTGCTGCTGCTGCTGCTAAGTGGCTTCAGTCGTGTCCGACTCTGTGCGACCCCAGAGACAACAGCCCACCAGGCTCCCCGGTCCCTGGGATTCTCCAGGCAAGAACACTGGAGTGGGGTGCCACTTATGGAACACTATTTTGTTATGGAACAAACTGCTTTGGGTCACAGTCTACCTTAGGAATTAAATTTTACCTTGTGAACCAGAATATCCATCCTCAGCCACACAAGCACAGGCTGCAAAAGGACTCTGCAGAGGCTTTTGAAAAACAGTACCGTGTGAGTTTCCTAGGTGCTTTAAGAGTGGGCCCCAAATGGGGTAGCTTAAGATAACAAAAATGTATTGTCAGCTCTGGAGGCCAGAGGTCAAGGCTGGCTTAGGAGTGTTCTCCCTGATGACTCCAGGGGAGAACGTCCCTTGCCTCCTCTTAGCTTCGGGGGTGCGTGGCGATCTTTGGTGTCCTGGGTTCTCCCTGTGTGTCTTTGCATGGTCTTTCTTCTAGGTGTGTCGGTCCCTGGTCAGATTTCCCTTTTTCATTAGGGCGCCAGTCATATTGGACTAGGATTCACCCTAATAGTTTCATTTTAACCTGATTATCTCTGTAAAGACCTTCTAGCCAAATAAGGTCACATTCTGAGGGACTGGAGTGAGAGGTACCCCCAGTTAGGATGTGACTGTATCTTTTTTGGGGGGTGATGTGATTCAATCCATCATGATCACCAATCCTTAAGTAATATCTTAATGTCTATTCTCTTCTTTTATGAAAATTGTTGCTTATTTCTTGTGAAATTAACTTCATGTAAGTTTGAAATACCATTGAGGACAGTGGTTCTGAGTTTGAACCTGGCTTCTCTGATCTTCGTTTCTATTAAAAAGATGGAGATTTTTAATCCACAATTTACAGGATTATAGTGAAAATTAAGAAGAAACGATGATAAGATAGTTGGTAAGTTAATTATTTGGCTTCCCTGGTGGCTCAGCGGTAAAGAATTTGCCTGCCAGTGCAGGATCCCTGGGTGGGGAAAATTCCCTGGAGAAGGAAACGGCAATCCACTCCAGTTTTCTTACCTGAAAAATCCCATGAACAGAGGAGTCTGGAGGGCTACAGTCCATGGGGCTGCAAAGAGTTGGAGGCACATAGTGACTAAGTAACAAGGTAAATATAACAAAGAAGAAGTGAGAATGAGTAGAAAATTAGGAGTGAGACTACACAGAGTCCATTATACCTGATGTAATCTGGATCTGTGGTTGTTAATCAAAAAATTCATAATACCAACAATAATATATACATATCATACAAGATAGAAATCATTCATTTATTCTCTAGTCTTTTAATGTTGGACCAAGAATTGTGTTTGTTGCTGTTGCTATTGCTTTAATGCCATGGTTGACATTTTTACATCATTTTTCTGCATAAAGCCCATATGCAGAATTTTTCTGCATAAATTTTCTGCATAAAGCCACATTTTTTCTGCATAAAGCCACAGTTTCCTTTTGGAGATTTTTTAAAAAATAATGGATTAAATACTAGAGTGAAAATTAAAAACACAAGGCAATTTCAGTGTAGAATTCTGGGCAGAGCTTTCTCTACTGATGTAGAAAATAGTTAAGTATTTTCTGGAAAGTTTCACAATGGTCTTGTGTGTGTGTATATGTGTGTGTTAATCGCTCAGTCGTGTCCAACTCTTTGCAACCCCATGGACTGTAGGCTGCCAGGCTCCTCTGTCTATGGAATTCTCCAGGCAAGAGTTTGGAGTTCATTACCTTTTCCAGGGAATCTTCCTGACCCAAGGATCAAACCTGGGTCTCCTGCATTACAAGCAGATTCTTTACCATCTGAGCCACCAGGAAAGCCCCCACAATAGTCTTACTCATGTCTGATTTGATGGCTAATTTAACAAAAATCAACTCTCATTCAACTTAATTTTCTTTTTATTAACACTCATATTCTATTAGCTTTTACAGTATTTAATTAAATTGTACAGTTTTGTTAACAAGGAAAACCGGCATACATTGTTTAGGGCACAAACTCAGCTGATTTTCAGTGAGCTTAACAGCTCAGTTGGTGGGGGCAAAAGAGGAGGCATCGTGGAAAATTGTCTCCTGGCTAAGGCCCTTCAGTCTAGCCATGGGTGCGGGTTCCTATTTTATGAAGAAACCCAGAGCAGTGGTTGATTTGCTGAGCTGGGTAAGTGCTGGTGGGTTAAGGAGCTCTCACATTTTGAGGAGAACTTACCTGAATCAGTTCTCCTTTTAGGGCCTCTTGCCTAAACCTTCTGCAGCCCTCCCCATCTGTATATCTACCACAGGTACAGAATGCATGGCTGGGAAAGCAGAACCCAGCTGCTGGGGTACACTCTTCAAGCCTGTAGGGCCGGCACTTGCCCAGTTTTAAGACTGAAGAAAGAGCCTAGAGGCAGCAGCAGAGCCGTCAGCGGAGAGGAGCTCATAGGCTTGAAGCAAGGTCCCGGAGCAACATTCCACCATCTACTGTGGATGGCGGCTCGATGTGGATGTAGCTTTTGCTCTTGGGGTTAGGGGAAGATGGCCAGTTCAAGCGGAAATTGGCCTCAGATTGGCTCATCAGTTACCAGGGAAACTGGCAGAGGGACATGCCCCCCCGCACCGATCCTTTTGGTAAGAACAGTCGCTAGCTGGGGTGGGGTGAGTACATAGGCAGGTGAGTATGGTGTAGGTGAAGCAGGCCCTGGTTGAGCAGAGAAACAGCCACCTTGAGTGGCCTGAGCGTAAACCAGATGACAGGAAGTGCATTAAAAGTGAAACAGCATGGAGAAATATAAGGAGCTTGATAGGCGTGCTTCTTTGTGCCTGCTCTGCTTCAAGGATGCTCTTGGTGTGGACTTGGGGTGTCTGCTCTTATCTCGGTGCAGGGCGTATTGGCTCATCCTGGCTCTTCTCAGCATCTCCCAGATTGTTAGGAGGGGAACGCATCCCTCACCATGAAAGAGCTTTCTCTACTGATGTAGGTGACTTTTGCCTGTGTCAGTATTTTTATCGAGCAGAATGGGTTTAAGCTGAACTTTAAAAAAGGCAGATATGTATCTCCACTAGGTATTTACTAGGAAATGTCAAGTGGTGTTTTATTAACTTGGTGAGATAAAGCCAGAGAAATACACGGGAGGTCTGCAGCCTGGCTTGAAACAACTGAGAGCCGTTTTCTTTGTAACTGTCATAGCCTTGGATCGCTTATCGGCACAAGGAATATGCTTTGACTTTGACTGTGCTCTTTTAAGTGTTTTCTCTGCAGATCACAGTGCTCAACAAACAGGCCTAATGCTCAGAAGATAAAGTTGGTCAGAAATCGTTAGCACTGTGCATGAGTCAGATTATGGAGGAATTTAAAATAAAGATATCTGAAAGTAAAAGTATTGTGGTCACTGGGCAGTCAGTGGCATTATCATCTTCCATTTTTGCATTACTTATTCTTTGTCAAATGTGCATTTTCTTACCAACATCTTTATAAGAAAAGTACTCTGTAGTTTCATTCCCAAAGACACTGAAACTTGGAAATTTAAATGCTAGATAAATAACAATAAGACAAAGCACTCAAAAGAGGGAAGATAAAAGTACAAATTAAGTAAAATATATGATAAAACAATGAAAACTGATATGATCAACAAATGAGAGGAACCACAAATTAGTAATATTCAAACATGCCTATTTACAGGGTTACATGCATGAGTGCTAAGTTGCTTCAGGTGTGTCCAACCTTTGTGATCCTATGGACTGTAGCCTGCCAGGCTCCTCTGTCCATGGGGTTTTCCAGGCAAGAATACTGGAGAGGGTTGCCATGCCCTCCTCCAGGGCATCTTCCTGACATACGGATCAATCCACATCTCTTATGTCTCCTGCATTGGCAGGCAGGTTTTTACCACTAGCGCCACCTGGGCAGCCACATTTAGAGGATTAGTAGAAATTTAAAATTTTGTGTATATGCACAGAGTCACAAAGAGAATGACGTGAACAACTATGTGCCAATTTTTTAAAAATCTAAATGAAATGTACAAAATTCTAGAAAATATATAGATTACTTAGTTTAGTTCAGTTCAGTCACTCAATTGTGTTCAGCTCTTCACAGTCCCATTGACTGCAGCACACCAGGTCTCCATGTCCATCACCAACTCCCAGAGCTTACTCAAAGTCATGTCAATTGAGTTGGTGATGCCATCCAATGATCTCATCCTCTGTCTTCCCCTCCTACTCCTGCCTTCAATCTTTCCGAGCAACAAGGTCTTTTCCAATGAGTCAGTTTTTCGTATCAAGTGGCCAAAGTATTGGAACTTCAGCTTCAGCATGAGTCCTTCCAATGAATATTCAGGACTGCTTTCCTTTAGGATGGACTGGTTGGATCTCCTTGCAGTCCAAGGGACTCCCAAGAGTCTTCTCAAACACAATTCAAAAGCATCAATTCTTCGGTGCTCAGCTTTTTTTATAGTCCAACTCTCACATTCATACATGACTGCTGGAAAAACCATACTTTTGACTAGATGGACGTTTGTTGGCAAAGTAACGTCTCGTATCCCCATCTATTTGCCATGAAGTGATGCGACCAGATGCCATGATCTTCGTTTTCTGAATGTTGAGTTTTAAGCTTACTTTTTCACTCTCCTCTTTAATTTTTCATCAAGAAGCTCTTTACTTCTTCTTCACTTTCTGCCATGAGGGTCGTGTTATCTGAGTATCTGAGGTTACTGATATTTCTCCCGGCAATCTTGATTCCAGCTTGTGCTTCATCCAGCCCAGCATTTTGCATGAGGTACTCTGCATATAAGTTAAATAAGCAGGGTGACAATATATGGCTTTGATGTACTTCTTTCCTGGTTTTTAACCAGTCTGTTGTCCCATGTCCAGTTCCAACTGTTTCTTCTTGACCTGCATACAGATTTCTTAGGAGGCAGGTCAGGTGGTCTGGTATTCCCATCTCTTTCAGAATATTGCACAGCTTGTTGTGATCCACACAGTCAAAGGCTTTGGCATAGTCATTGAAGCAGAAGTATATGTTTTTTGAAACTCTCTTGCTTTCTTGACCCAATGGATATTGGCAACTTGATCTCTGGTTCCTCTGCCTTTTCTAAATCTAGCTTGAACATCTGGAAGTTCACAGTTCATGTATTGTTGAAGCCCAGCTTGGAGGATTTTGAGCATTACTTTGCTAGCGTGTGAGATGAGTGCAATTGTGCAGTAGTTTGAACATTCTTTGGCATTGCCTTTCTTTGGGATTGGAATGAAAACTGACCTTGTCCAGTCCTGTGGCCACTGCTGAATTTTCCAAATTTGCTGGCATATTGAGTGCAGCACTTTCACAGCATCATCTTTTAGGATTTGAAATAACTCAACTGGAATTCCAACACCTCCACTAGCTTTGTTTGTAATGATTGTTCCTAAGCCCACTTGACTTCACATTCCAGGATGTCTGGCTCTAGGTGAGTGATCACACCATCGTGATTATCTGGGTCGTGAAGATCTTTTTTGTGTAGTTCCTCTGTGTATTGCTGCCACTTCTTCTTAATATCTTCTGCTTCTGTTAGGTCCATACCATTTCTGTCCTTTATTGTGGTCATCTTTGCATGAAAAGTTCTCTTGGTATCTCTAATTTTCTTGAAGAGATCTCTAGTCTTTCCAATTCTGTTGTTTTCCTCTATTTCTTTGTATTGATCACTGAGGAAGATTTTCTTATCTCTCCTTGCTATTCTTTGGAACTCTGCATTCAAATGGGTATATTTTTCCTTTTCTCCTTTGCTTTTTATATCTCTTCTTTTCTCAGCTCTTTGTAAGGCCTCCTCAGACAGCCATTTTGCCCTTTTGCATTTCTTGTTCTTGGGGATGGTCTTGATCTCTGCCTCCTGTACAATGTCATGAACCTCTGTTCATAGTTCTTCAGGTACTCTATCAGATCTAATCCATTGAATCTATTTCTCACTTCTACTGTATAATAGTAATGGATTTGATTTAGATTATACCTCAATGGTCTAGTGGTTTTCCCTACTTTCTTCAATATAAGTCTGAATTTGGCAATAAGAAGTTCATGATATGAGGCACAGTCAGCTCCTGGTCTTGTTTTTGCCGACTGTATAGAGCTTCTCCATCTTTTGCTGTAAAGAATATAATCAATCTGATTTCATTGTTGACCATTTGGTGATGTCCATGGGTAGAGTCTTCTCCTGTGTTGTTGGAAGAGAGTGTTTGCTATGACCAGTGCGTTCTCTAGGCAAAACTCTGTTAGCCTTTGCCCAGCTTCATTTTGTACTCCAAGACCAAATTTGTCTGTTACTCCAGGTATCTCTTAACTTCCTACTTTTGCATTCCAGTCCCCTATAATGAAAAGGACATCTTTTTTGGGTGTTAATTCTAGAAAGTCTTGTAGGTCTTCACAGAACCATTCAACTTCAGCCTCTTCAGCATTACTGGTTGGGGCATAGATTTGGATTACCATGATATCGAGTGGTTTGCCTTGGAAACGAATAGAGATCACTCTGTCGTTTTTGAGATCGCACCCAAGTCCAGCACTGCAGACTCTTTTGCTGACTGTGATGGCTGCTGCATTTCTTCTGAGGGATTCCTGCCCACAGTAGTAGATATAATGGTCATCTGAGTTAAATTCACCCATTCCAGTCCATCTTGGTTCACTGATTCCTAAAATGTTCATGTTCACTCTTGCCATCTCCTGTTTGACCACTTCCAATTTACCTTGATTCATGGACCTAACATTCCAGGTTCCTATCGATATTGCTCTTTACAACATCGGGCTTTACTTCCATCACCAGTAACATCCACAACTGCGTGTTTTTGCTTTGGCTCCATCTCTTCATTCTTTCTGGAGTTATTTCTCCACTGATCTCTAGTAGCATATTGGGCACCTACCAACCTGGGGAGTTCATCTTTGAGTGTCCTATCTTTTTGCCTTTTTATACTGTTCATGAGGTTCTCAAGGCAAGAATACTGAAATGGTGTGCCATTTCCTTGTACAGTGGACCATGGTTTGTCAGGACTCTCTACCATGACCTGTCCGTCTTGGGTGGCCATACAGGGAATGGCTCATGGTTTCATTGAGTTAGACAAGGCTGTTGTCCATGTGATCAGTTTGACTAGTTTTCTGTGACTATGATTTTCATTCTGTCTGTCCTCTGATGGATAAGGATAAGAGGCTTATGGAAGCTTCCTGATGGGAGAGACTGACTGAGGGGGAAACTGGGTCTTGTTCTGATGGGCAGGGCCATGCTCAGTAAATCTTTTATCCAATTTTCTGTTGATGGGCTATGCTGTGTTCCCTCCCTGTTGTTTGACCTGGGGTCAACAGGTCCAAAGCCCACAGGCAGTGAACTAGAAGCCAGGTCTCCCAACTGGTTCCACGCCCTTCATGGTGTCTATGACTAAGCTCCTGAAAGCAGCACCGGGCACTTCCTTTTCTGGGTACAGAACATGGTTGGCTATTTGATCAAACAGACTTTAATTTGAGTAGATTACTTACATTGACCCCAGAAGAAATAGAAAACCCCAAAAGATTAAAACCATGCAAAGGAGACTTCTGACTCCATCTCTGAGATGTAGAGAGTTAGGATATTTTCACTCTCAACATTACAGTGTCGACTAAAAAATATACACAACCTAAAAGTTGAGAGTTATGTTTTTTACTTGGCAGACAAAACTGGGGACTTAACCCTGGGACATAGCCTATCAGATAACTTTAAGAGACTGCTCCAAAGAAGTAAGGGAGGGACTCAGGATATATAGGAGTTTTTGTAATAAAGATCAGGTTGATGGAATGGGGACAGATTAGTGTTAATTAAAGAAAAGCAGATACCTCAAGTTAAGGAATTTAGCACTTTTTTTTGTAGGGGAAGATGCAGGAGTCTCGTATCACTTCCTTTGATATGGACCTCAGCTCTCTGACGCCAGTATCCTGTGCCTTCTCCTCAGGGTCCAGAGCGTCCTCAGGGTACATCATGGATAGGGGTGGCTGCCGTGTCTGATGGCTTGGTAGAGGATGTTCTCTTTCCATCCCGAGTTCCCTCAGGTCTTACCTTCTGGGCTAACAGCTGCAGTAGCCTTTATTTACTGACCTGGCAGGCAGCATCCTTAGTCCACAGCAACACTGGATCCAACTGGACATTGAGTTTTCTTGGAATTTGGTTACCTGGAATGGAAGCCAGCAGGTGCCAGAAACTAGTAGGATATTTTAATAATAATTTTGATGAATTCCTGATGGCTGAGAACAGACAAGTGGAAGACTGAAAAGCTACTGGGAGCTGAGGTCTAAGTGGGTCACTGTTCACAGCCTTTACCTCTGGAACCTGGGTTTCTCGGGTGGCTCAGTGGATAAAGAATCTTCCTACAATGCAGGAGACCTGAGTTAGATCGCTGGGTCAGGAAGATCCCCTGGAGGAGGGCTTAGCAACCCACTCCAGTATTCTTCCTTGGAGAATCCCATAGACAGAGGAGCCTGGAGGCTACAGCCCATGGGATCCAAAGAGTTAAGACAAAATTGAAATGACTGGGCACACATGTTCACACCTCTGGAACCTACCTAGTGCTTAGGAAGAGGACACTGGAAAGCGCCCTCATGGCCTTGGGAAGGGAATGGGTGAAATAAAGGGGCTCTGCCCAGGCCCTTCTCCTTGACACGAGTCTGCTCTTCAGCGGTGAGGGCTTTTCCAGAGGGCAGTCCTGACACCTTATCCCAGATGAGCGAGGGGAACTGGCCCCACTTCAGCTGCCCCAGGCCTCTCCCCTCACCTCAGGAAAGAGAAAATAGTGGGCCTTTCAGAATGTTCCAATGGCCCGTTACAAGTCATAGTCAACAGGGGAGGGAGTTTGAGGAAAGAGACTGGAAATGTTACAGCAGGAAGATGATTAGGAGGAGAGAGGGGAGAAATAGGCCTCTGCTCCTGCAGAGGGACAGAAGGCACAGCCCTGAGACAGGCTCACCAGCCTGAGACACAGGAGCGCGTCTGAGGACACTCCTCTCCCCCACACCCTACCCCTGCACTAGCCAGCCTCCAGTAGGAACACTAGTGGAGTAACGCTGAAGAGACTGTGAAACACGGGCTCTCTCTGCGAAACAGTAGAAAGGGAAGTCCAAACAGAGAGGAGGGACGGGAAACCCAGTGGAAGGATCTGAAGCCTCGGGTACCCCACAGCTACACCAGACATGAAACACAGCTTCTCTCCTCGCCAGATTAATACAGATTCTCACACTAAAGTCCTGTTTCTTTCAATAACTATCGTTCTATGTTCCACGTCTTGCTTTCAGTAAGAAATCATTCCAAAAGGCAAGAAAAATTTCTCTCTCATACTCACACACATGCACACGTGTGCACACATACACATGTACAGTCTGATGAGACAAAGATTCATCAGAACCAGGCCCAGATACGGCATGGATTTTGCAATGATCAAAAAATTTAAATTAATTATGGTTAATACGTTAAAGGCTCTAGTGAAAAAAATAGACAAAATACAAACCCATGTGGTTAGCGTCAGCAGAAAAGTGAAAATTGCTCAATTGTGTCTGACTCTTTGTAACCCCATGGACTGTATAGTCGGTGAAATTCTCCTGGCAAGAATATTGGAATGGGTAGTTTTCCCTTCTCCAGGGGATCTTCCCAACCCAAGGATCAAACCCAGATCTCCCACATTGCAAGCAGATTCTTTACCAACTGAGCCACCAGGGAAGCCCAAGAATACTGGAGTGGGTAGCACATCCCTTCTCCAGGGCAAATTCCTGACCCAGGATTTTAACCACAGTCTCCTGCACTGCAGGCAGATTCTTTACCAACTGAGTCACCAGGGAAGCCCAAGAATCCTAGAATACTGGAGTGGGTAGCTTATCCCTTCTCCTGCGGGTCTTCCTGACCCAGGAATTGAACCAGAGTCTCCTGTATTGCAGGCAGATTCTTAATCAACTGAGCTATGAAGGAACGATACCAAAAAAACATAATAATGATAACAGAAACAAAAAGTGCCTTTGATAGATTCATAGGTAGATTTAACATCACTAAAAGAAAAGAATTCCCATCTCTTTCAGAATTTTCCACAGTTTATTGTGATCCACACAGTCAGAGGCTTTGGCATAGTCAATAAAGCAGAAATAGATGTTTTTCTGGAACTCGCTTGCTTTTTCCATGATCCAGCAGATGTTGGCAATTTGATCTCTGGTTCCTCTGCCTTTTCTAAAACCAGCTTGAACATCTGGAAGTTCACGGTTCATGTATTGCTGAAGCCTAGCTTGGAGAATTTTGAGCATTACTTGACTAGCATGTGAGATGAGTGCAATTGTGCGGTAGTTTGAGCATTCTTTGGCATTGCCTTTCTTTGGGATTGGAATGAAAACTGACTTTTTCCACTCCTGTGGCCACTGCTGAGTTTTCCAAATTTCTTGGCATGTTGAGTGCAGCACTTTCACAGCATCATCTTTCAGGATTTGAAATAGCTCCACTGGAATTCCATCACCTTCACTAGCTTTGTTCATAGTGATGCTTCCTAAGGCCCACTTGACTTCACATTCCATGATGTCTGGCTCTAGGTGAGTGATCACACCATCGTGATTATCTTGGTCGTGAAGATCTTTTTTGTACAGTTCTTCTGTGTATTCTTGCCATCTCTTCTTAATATCTTCTGCTTCTCTTCTATTCACAGCTATTTGGAAGGCCTCCCCAGACAGCCATTTTGCTTTTTTGCATTTCTTTTCCATGGGGATGGTCTTGATTGCTGTCTCCCGTACAATGTCACAAACCTCTGTCCATAGTTCATCAGGCATTCTATCAGATCTAGTCCCTTAAATCTATTTTTCACTTCTACTGTATAATCATAAGGGATTTGATTTAGGTCATACCTGAATGGTCTAGCGGTTTTCCCTACTTTCTTAAAGTTAAGTCTGAATTTGGCAATAAGGAGTTCATGATCTGAGCCACAGTCAGCTCCTGGTCTTGTTTTTGTTGACTGTATAGAGCTTCTCCATCTTTGGATGCAAAGAATATAATCAATCTGATTTTGGTGTTGACCATCTGGTGATGTCCATGTGTAGAGTCTTCTCTTGTGTTGTTGGAAGAGGGTGTTTGCTATGACCAGTGCATTCTCTTGGCAAAACTGTATTAGCATTTGCCCTGCTTCATTCCGTATTCCAAGGCCGAATTTGCCTGTTACTCCAGGTGTTTCTTGACTCCTATTTTTGCATTCCAGTCCCCAATAATGAAAAGGACATCTTTTTTGGGTGTTGGTTCTAAAAGGTCTTGTAGGTCTTTATAGAACCGTTTAACTTCAGCTTCTTCAGCCTTACTGGTTGGGGCATAGACTTGGATTACTGTGATACTTAATGGTTTGCCTTGGAAATGAACAGAGATCATTCTGTTCTTTTTGAGATTGCATCCAAATACTGCATCTTGGACTCTTTTGTTGACCGTGATAGCTACTCCATTTCTTCTGAGGGATTCCTGCCCACAGTAGTGGATATAATGGTCATCTGAATTAAATTCACCCATTCCAGTCCATTTTAGTTCGCTGATTCCTAGAATGTTGATGTTCACTGTTGCCATCTCCTGTTTGACCACTTCCAATTTGCCTTAAATTCATGGAACTAACATTCCAGGTTCCTATGCAATATTGCTTTTTTCAGCATCAGACCTTGCTTCTATCATCAATTCCATCCACCTGACCTGCCTCTTGGGAAACCTATATGCAGGTCAGGAAGCAAGAGTTAGAACTGGACATGGAACAACAGATTGGTTTCAAATAGGAAAAGGAGTACATCAAGGCTGTATATTGTCACCCTGATTATTTAACTTATATGCAGAGTACATCATGAGAAACGCTGGGCTGAAAGAAGCACAAGCTGGAATAAAGATTGCTGGGAGAAATATCAATAACCTCAGATATGCAGATGACACCACCCTTATGGCAGAAAGTGAAGAGGAACTAAAAAGCCTCTTGATGAAAATGAAAGAGGAGAGTGAAAAAGTTGGCTTAAAGCTCAGCATTCATAAAATGAAGATCATGGCATCTGGTCCCATCATTTCATGGGAAATAGATGGGGAAACAGTGTAAACAGTGTCAGTCTTTATTTTGGGGGGCTCCAGAATCACTGCAGATGGTGATTTCAGCCTTGAAATTAAAAGATGCTTACTCCTTGGAAGGAAAGTTATGAGCAACCTAGATAGCATATTCAAAAGCAGAGACATTACTTTGCCAACAGAAGTCTGTCTTGTCAAGGCTATGGTTTTTCCACTGGTCATGTATGGATGTGAGAATTGGACTGTGAAGAAAGCTGAGCACCAGAGAATTGATGCTTTTGAACTGTGGTGTTGGAGAAGACTCTTGAGAGTCCCTTGGACTGCTAGGAGATCCAACCAGTCCATTCTAAAGGAGATCAGTCCTGGGTGTTCTTTGGAAGGACTGATGCTAAAGCTGAAACTCCAGTACTTTGGCCACCTTATGCAAAGAGTTGACTCATTGGAAAAGACTCTGATGCTGGGAGGGATTAGGGGCAGGAGGAAAAGGGGACGACAGAGGATGAGATGGCTGGATGGGATCATGGACTCGATGGACATGAGTTTGAGCGAACTCTGGGAGTTGGGTAATGGACAGGGAGGCCTGGCGTGCTGCAATTCATGGGGTCGCAAAGAGTCAGACATGACTGAATGACTGAACTCAACTGAACTGACTGAAAAGAAAAGAATAGGTGAGTTTTTAAGTAAGTCAATGAAACACCCAAAAGCGAAATGTAAAGAGAAAAAAGAGTGGGAGAAAAAGACAAACACAACCTCCAAGAAGGGTGGGATAGTATAAAAGATACAATGTTTCTTTTATGAGCAGCAGAAGAGACAAATAATCAGGCAGAAGAAATATTTGAAATAATGATGGTTGAGAATGTTCCAAAATTAATGACAGATACAAACCAAGAGATCCAGGTAGCTCAGAGAATATCAAGCAGGATAAATACCATGTAATCAACTAACCAATCAACCAGACAAATACCAAAAGCCCACACCTATACATGTCATATTCAAACTGTAGGAAACCGCAACAAAGAGAAGCCCTTAAAGGAGGTTGGGAAGAGCGGGGTGAGCATAAAACAGTAGAATCAGAAATCAGAACTCTTTCCCTGTCTTCCTGTTTCCACCCAGCCTTCCCCACACCACCAAGACACTGACCCATAGTCTTACATCAAGCTTACCTAACTTTCAAGTAGTAGATAATCTCTATTCGATTCAAAGTCTTCTAGGAACTTTTAAAAAGTGGGACTGGGGAGTGAAGCAGATGGCACACTTTGTTTTATAAGGCTAACATTTTTACCAAAACTGAATAAACCTAAGGAAGAGAAGCATGGGCAAGTCTCACTTGCAAATATAAATGTGAAAATCCCAAATAAATTATTAGCAACTGAACCCAGCAGTGTAACCTACAAAAGTACATTATGTCTAAGAAGTGTTTCTCCTAGGAGATAGCGCAACACTAAGCTATCTGTCAACTAAAAAACCTGGTTAACAGATTAAAGGGGTTAGTTAAGTAATTTGCTCAGTCATATAGCTATTGATGGGTGAGTAAGATGCATAATTCAGAGCCTAAGCTCCCCGTCCACTCTTCTGCTTCTGAGCAAAGACAAAAAGAGTTGATGAGAGTGGAGGGAAAAAGAACGCCTTAATGGCAACAAGTAGAACCAGACTGGGATAGCCGAGCAGGATGTCACATTACAGAGGTCCCCTATTCGGGTTCTTGCGTCTTCTCTGCTTTACCCAGCCTTCTAAGTCCCCACCCTCACTGTCGTCTTAAATTGTTCTGCTTCTAGGTTTCTCATGGACTATCTGTGTTTCCTTTAGCCACTCCCACTCCTGCTTATTCCATAAAAACGAGGGTTGCCTTTTGGAACATAGGCTCCCAGAGAAAGCACACTAAACACGATTCATTGCAACATGTGATTGTGGATATTACAGACCAGGAGAACAGTAGATGTTTAGAGATGAAAGCTGGGGATAATATCTAAGATGGCAAAATAAAAGAGTTAGATTTGAACTAGACCTTCAAATTTGGGGTTGCTATTTTCAGAGGTAGAGCAGATCTGTAAGAATGTTCTAGTCTATTTTTAAAGGTTTAGAGGTGGGAAGGTGTGGGTGCATGTAGGTCAGTCTGCTGCAGTGAGAAGAAAGTTTGCATTAAGGAGTGGTGGAAGATAAGTATGGGAAATATTTGTAATGGATTTTATCCTATAAAGAAAAGCAGCTAATGGTTTCGGAACTTTTATCTATGAATTTATTCATTTGGTTTTCACGTAGCAAATTGTTTTTGTCTGGTCGCTAAGTGTTGTCCTAATCTTCGCAGCCCCATGGACTGTAGCATGACAGGCTTCCCTGCCCTTCACTGCTCCCCAGGGTTTGCTCAGATTCATGTCCATTGAGTCGTGATGTTACCCAACCATCTCATCAAGCATCGATTCTATATTAATCTCTCTGCCATTATTCCCGAGTACAAGGGTTAAAAGGCTGCAACTCATGCTTTCAAGGAGCTTTGCAACCGAAAAGACAGATGTGTCTGTAACTGAAATGCTCTGCAACAGGTGCTGTCCTGGTGGACCGTATTGACCGGGGATGGGAGGCACAGAGCGGGGAGTGATTAATTTCGTCAGGCGGAAGAAAGAATAGCAAAGAATGGGAAGAATGTCATCCCAGGTAAACTATCCTGAATGGCTAGAATAAACAATCCGTCTTTGTCAGGTCCTCAGCCCTGTTCCTCAGTGAGCTCTGGTGGATTTGGAGGTCTTCCCTCTGCATTTGGTCCCAGCTTGATCCCGCTGTGTGGGGGGCGTGGCCTCCGAGCCCAGCGTGGCCAGTGGGTGACGCTGCCTTACTGGCAGTTGTCCTAAAACATCTCTTATTTACTACTGCTTCCTGTGTTCTCATGGCCATTTCTTCCCAAGCAGAACTCTCCTGTTTGTCGGATTCTTCACTTCCCAGTGTTGAGGTTGCTTCTGGTTTCCCCAGTTTACATAGATCTTTCTGATCGTGCAGGATTCCTTCCTAATGCCTTCTTGTGGTGCTTCAGAGAAGCAAAATAATCTTGAGGTACATCCGGGGGCGGTATGTGACATTCACGGCAGCAGAGCCTCTCAAACCCTGTTAAAAGAGGTCGTATTGTTTGGGAGGAACTTTCTCTATATCATAGTCTCATCCAGTCTTCTTTTGAGTGGTATCAAAGGATGGGCTCCCTGGGTGGCGCTAGTGGTAAAGAAGCAAGCTGCCATGCAGGAAACATGATACTCAAGTTCCATCCCTGGGTTCGGACGATCCCCTGGAGGAGGGCATGGCAACCCACTCCACTATTCTTGCCTGGAGAATTCCACGGACTGAGGATCCTGGCCGGCTGCAGTCCACAGGGTCGCAAAGAGTTCCCACAGACACACGCATGCAAAGGATGGCAAGAGAATGAGACTCCCATTTATTTATACATTGACATCTTTGAACTAATTGGAGAACTTTTCAAAAAAGTATGCATTTAGTTGGGTAGAGAAAGTAGGAAATGGGAGTGGCCACAAATTTTCTATTCTTAGGCAGTTTGCAAATATTTAAAATTTTCTATGACCAGTAACATTTTGCTTTTTGCAAAATCAGTTTGAGCTTTCCCTGTTTCATGACTTAGTTAAAGTCATGGAAACTTTGACTCTTTTAGGATGTAATCTTGACACTTTAAATATGACTTGTTATTGTAAAAGTGGTTAAAAAAAAAGCTTCATGCTTTGGTTCATGCATACATGTTGCTTGATTTATGTACGGCTTCTTATATATCCTACCCAGGCACCACTGAGAGCTCAGTTTCTTCCTTTTAGTGTGGCAACAGCAGAATTTTTAAAAGGCCTCTCTTTTACCATTTGAGCCATACATTCTATGACTCTGTCTTAATGTTTCTATGGAGATTGTCTTGTTCTTTAAGAAATTGTTTCAGGAGTTAGTAATCTAGAGAACAAGAGCTATTTTATTTCTTATTCCTTGTGTTCCCCCAGTCCCTGATAAAACCATATTTTAGTAGCAGTTGAAACACTTCTTTTCTAATTGTATATTTAGCACATAAGGGATCCTTAAAAATTCTTTTGTAGCTAATTGTTCCCTTTCTTAAATAAATACCTTAGTGCTTCCTAACTTAGAGTAACCAAGGGAACAGCATCTGATTTCCCCAAACATAATCTGATTTCTTTGCTTTATGCACATGATTAATTTGCTGGCAGGAAAGCTGTGCAGACTGCACGGACTTCTAGAAATTTTTCCAAAGGGAAAGATAACTTACGTGGAGTCTTTCCAGTCATGGGCTCCATGAGCCTGGCCTGGAGGGACTCTAATTTCAGTCCCTTTCCAGGAACCAGGAACAGCACATCCTAGTAGCCCCCAGTGGGCGAATTCCAGGTGCCTCTGGGTCCCTGGCACCCGAAGTTACCAACATGGATTAGACAGACACATCCTTCTAAGAAACAACAGATTCCCCAGATCTGTGCCCTTTTCCTGGCCAGTTGATTAATCCACCCTACAGGCCCAGGAGAGGCCTCTGTTTCTTCATGACATTGTCAAGTTAAAGACTGAAGAAATTTTCCCTTACTACCTCTGGAGATAATTAGAGAAAGAGACCCTGGAAGACTGAACTTTTCTGAAGATGACAATTATTCTACCTGCCAGAGACCTGCCTCAAGGGAAGTCTCTCTGTTCAGGCTTAAACCAGATGATTTTATTTGCTAGGAAAATTAGTTAGGAGATACTGCAAGAGAGTAAAAGGGGCAGAGTAGGTTTAAGAGAGAAAGATAGGGAGATAGAGATTGACTGGTAACACTAAAAGGATTCTTTTTGAAAAAATGTGTTTATTCATTCATCGGATGATGGAACAAATACTAAGGGTTGGGTGCTGTTGAGGAGTTGAGGATACAGAGGTGAAAAGAAAGGCAGGCATGTGCTCTAGAGCTTCTCAGAATGATGCTCACGTGCTATTACTTCATCGTGCTCAGTCGTGTCCGACTCTCTGCGACCCCGTGGACTGTAGCCCGCCAGAGTCCTCCATCCATGGGATTTTCCAGGCAAGAATACTGGAGGGCATTGCCATTTCCTCCTCCACTATTACTTCATTTGTCTCTCAAGTACCCAGAAGACTGCCTAGTACATAATAGGTACTCGATAAATAGTTGTTGAGGGAAAGCATGAATAAATAGTAAGAGTGAGTTTCTCTGCTGACAGTAAAGTGTTACCTTCTGAGTTTTCAACAGTCAGTACCTTGGCTTCTGTTCATGCTTGTAGTGTAGTTTGCCTGCAAAACCCTGGGTTGATTTGAGAGGAAATGCCCTTGATTACAGACATATAACTAGTCACGACTGATCAGATTGAAATCAAACGTAGACCCTTAATTTAATGAGGAGAGAAAAAATTACCCAAACAAGAGCATGTGTAATTATGCTAAATTTCATGACTTCAGGGTCATAAATGGATTTTTCTTGATGTTCATCTGACACGAATTAATTCCAGTTGTGGCTGACTGTGAAGCAACGGCTTGTCGGGTCCTTTATAATAAGAGGGCATTAATTCCTGTTAAATTATGATGAGCCTCCTGCGGAATCATCTGTTTCATTCATATGGATGTAGCTAATAAGGAGACAATGAAAGTCCAAGGGGATCAGAAGGAGGCTTCTGCTGTAGAAATTGAGGGGGAATGAACCTTTGCATCCCATGAGGCAACATGGCAAGGGAGAGCTTTAAACCAAGTGTCTTAGCCAGTTTGAGCTGCTGTAACAATATTCCACGGACTGGGGGCCTTAAAGAACAGAAATTTATCATCTCAGAACCCTGGAGGCTGGGAAGTCCAAGATCGAGGTTCAGGCAGGCTTCAGTCTCTGCTGAGCGCTCTTTTCCTGGCGTGTTCGATGGCCCTGTCCTCGTGTGCATCTTCCCTCTGAGTGCTCGCCAAGAGAGATGGAAGGAGGATGAGATGGCAGGGGCCATGGGGGAGAAGAGACGGCTTGCTCACGTCTCGCCTTCTAAGGACACCAGCCCTGTCGGATCCGGGCGCGGTGCTCATCACCTCATTGCGTCCTAATTACCTCCTGCAAGGCCCTGTCTCCAGTACACATGCTTTGGTGGGTTGAGGCTTCAACCTGTGACTTTGGGGACACAGTTGAGCCCAGGCCAGCGGGGCAGCTTGCAGTGCTTCCTCTTCTTAGCTGTATCCACCCTGGCTGGCTCCTTAGGTTCTCTGAGTCCAATTCTCCTAACTCTATGTGCCAGGGGAGCAACAATCACAGCCTGAGTCGAGAGATTGAGTTGGATCTGTCAGTAGCTGAGAGATGTTGTCCGGGGCAGGGTGTGTAGGGGGCACTTGCCAGAGGCCAGCCCTCCCCCGCCCTTACCACTGTGTCCACTGGGACTGCCTGCTTCTCTCCCTGACCAGGCTGGGCTCCAGGGTCATAGGCACACTTTTGGTGTGGATGCCCCTTTCAGTAATCAGTGGATCATATTCTAGGGGGGCAGAAAAATCTTCAGAAGCAAGGATTCAATGCAGAACGTGTGACAACTGGAATAAGTGGTGATGTTGAGAAAATGAGAGGATTAGCAGATACATTAACACCAATGGAAACTGTGGAATCGTGAGGCTCAGGAAGGCATTTTTAATGACTTGAGTAAATGAGAGAGTGACTTTAATTCCATTCTTTCAAATTATGGGATTAGGCTAAGGCCTTTCTTTGATGAAAAAATAAAATGAAATCATTTTCAGCAGGACTCCATCTTAAAAGTATGCCCATCTTTAAATATTTTTCTTTAATAATCCTGTCAACTGTTAATGAATTAAACATTATGTATAAAAGTGTTGTTTTTATTTCCTGCTCTGCAAATAAGTCTCCTGAGAAAAGAGTCCCTGTCTTTTCTGGGCTTTCTTCTTGTTGTATTTGAAATTGAATTCCTTTAGCCAAGTGTTACATATAATTGTTATTCCTGATTTTAACACCAATGTTAATAAATATCACCCTGGTATATTCACTTTCTTTATTAACCTGATTTAATGAAATTTTCATATATATATATATATATATATATATATATATATATATATGGGGACACACAGTTGAGCCCAGAGCAGTGATACATATATATATGGACTTCCCAGTTGGCACTAGTGGTAAAAAAAACTGCCTGCCAATGCAAGAGACATGAGATGCAGGTTCGATCCCTAGGTTGGGAAGATCCCCTAGAGGAGGGCATGGCAACCCACTCCAGTATTCTTGCCTGGAAAACCCCATGACAGAGAAGCATGGCAGGCTTCAGTCCATAGGTCACAACAAGTCAACATGACTGAAACAGCTTAGCACGTCTGCAGGCATTCACACACACACACACACACACACATTTATAAACACAAATCTTACAGCCTGAACCTTGATATTCTTAAAGAGATAAGCATATTTTCCCCTTCCTTTCTTTGTACTGAAGAAAAAAACATTCATCTAGTGTTACGCCAGCTGCATTCCAGTACCTTTGTAGATTTTCGTTAAACATGCTGTTTGTGCCTGCATATTAAGCCCTCTAATGAGCTAATATCAGTCCTCTGCTGTGGTTTATCAGTGGCATTTCCTCAGCTCAGCAAATACATCTTCCTTCCTTCATTCAGCCTGTGGAGTAGTTGTCAGTTAGTGCTATTTAGTGTGACAGGTGGAAGGAAAATAAGCTGTGCTTGAAAGTGCTGTCAAATTATTATCAATTTTTGGTCCCAGTCCTTGTATTTGATATTCAAAAGAAACCCATTATTTTAGGGCATTGAGTACAAAATTAGATCAGTTCCATGAGATAATGACCATATTTCACGGTTTCGAGCTGGTGTGCCTGCAGACCAGCACATGCAGCTCAGAGTCACTTCTTGCTGTGGTTCTTCATTGGAGTGGACTCGTATTTTTAATTTTCTTTTGTGTTTTGCCCATCTCAGACAGTGTTCTGTGCTGGCAGTTGGGATAATAGACCTTGAATTTCCCCAAATGAGGTTGAGTGGAATGGGCATCAGTTTTTGACTGCTAAATTGTGCTGTTGCATTGGTTTATCTCCTCAGTGGTAAGAAGGAATGAAGAGCATGCATTCTAGGAAAAGAAAACAATGCATGGAAGAAGCAAGGGTCAAGATACAGGGAATAAAAGCATGTCCAATTTTTAGACTGTTTTTACCTGAGGACCTTTTTCAGGATTATGAGTCTTATCTGCTCTGTGTAAGGTGCTCTGTGGATTTTTGTTTGTGTGCTGTCATCAGATGTACTGCGGCTTAGAGATTCCACAAATACAGAAATCCTTTTTACTGTGTTCTGTTCTGGCTTATTCACCTACATGCTAATTGCTTTTTGTGGCCATTTAAAAGTTCACTGTAGGAGACATTTTTGTAGTGTGTGTGTGTGTGTGTGTGTGTGTGTGAATAATCCCTGGGGCTAGTTTAAGGGAAGAGTGGAACTTTACCCATGCTGTTGAAACATCTGAGAGATTGTGATATGATGACCCAGTTGCTGCGCATATAATCTGAGAAACACCTTTGTTGAATCAATTGAGTTAACTTGAAGCCTAAGAGGCATATCCCCACTTTTTCCATTGGGGGGGGTCCATATTTTTACTGTTGTGTAAATTCTTGTGTCATTTGTTTTGCATTTAATTCTTAGTAAGTAAGCGCGATAGCTGATGGGCAGGAGGGGGAGTTTAGTGAGTAACTTTCCAGATCAGCTTCTGACCTGCACTTCAGCTGCAACCAGCATGATTTCAGACACGCCAGGTCCTCATTTGCTCATTAACCTCCCTGCCCTTCCTGCCAGAACCAGGCAAAATAAACAATAAATTAAAAATACAGCTCCTTTTCTGCCTTTTCCTTGGAATATAGTCTTGGGGACATAAGCCAAAACTCAGAGGGAAAATAAACCTTATCAGAAGGAAATTTTCATATATCACACTAGATATTTTTCTTGATATTGACTGTTAGATACTGTTGGTATATGTGACAATTTCATGTGCCTAGATTGGAAGCTCTTAACGCTGTGGAGTCACTTAGGCAAAGAAACAGGAAAAAATAATACACGAGAAATGACGCTAGGAAAACCTCTAGGCAAGTTACAAAGTCAGAATGATACACTTTTTAAACAAATTTGTTTAACTGTAGTGGATTTACAACATTGTATTAGCTTCAGGTTTATAGCTTCAGATTTTTTTCCATTATAGGTTATTGCAGGAGATTGACTATATTTCCGTCTGCTATACAATAAATCCATGTTGCTTATCTGTCTTATATATAGTAGTGTGTATATGTTAATTCCATCTCCTAATTTACCCTTCCTCCTCCCGCTTCTTGCATAGCCATAACTTTGTTTTCTGTGTCTGTGGGTTTGTTTCTGTTTCGTAAGCTGATTTGTATTATGTTTTTAGGTTCCACATCTAAGTGATGCCATATAATATTTGGCTTTCTCTTCCTGACTTAGTTCACTTATATGATAATTTCTGGGTCCATCCATGGTGCTGCTGATGGCATTATTTCATAGAATGGCCCACTTTTAAGGGAATGGTGAAGGATGGTATTACTTAGCACGGGCATGCTGTTCACATTGT
This sequence comes from Oryx dammah, assembly GCF_014754425.2. Taxonomy (NCBI): domain Eukaryota; kingdom Metazoa; phylum Chordata; class Mammalia; order Artiodactyla; family Bovidae; genus Oryx; species Oryx dammah. The sequence goes on along the minus strand of NW_024070199.1, from coordinate 2,086,669 downwards.
GCTAGGTACTGTAGACAGTTCAAAGTTGAATCAGACCAAAGTTCAATAGAAAAGTGCACTAGCTGCCATGTGTCCCTGTGCTAAGTTGTATCCCACTCTTTGTGACCCTACAACTTTAGCCCGCCAGGCTCTTCTGTCCATGGGATTCTCCAGGCAAGAACGCTGGAGTGGGTTGCCACGCCCTCCTCCAGGGGATCTTCCTGACCCAGGGATCAACCCAGGGATTGAACCCGCGTCTCACATGTCTCCTGCATCAGTAGGCGGGTTCTTTAACACTAGTGCTGCCTTGAATGACGACAGTGACAGTTGCCCAGAGAAGTAGATGTATTTCTACGAGACCTGAAGTAGGGGGAGACTGACCGCATATAGGTCGTTTCTTCCGGAAGTGTCTTCTGATCCGCCGCCTGTTGGACGTGCAATTTCACTGGCTCCCTCTGAACGTCTTCTGGGGGTGGGGCCCAGGAATCAGGATTTTACTGATCCCTCCGGGTGTTACTGATGCTTGCTATAATTTGAGAAATATTCTGTGTATAAAGAGAGACTCGGGGTTTCGTGGGGGAGGTGGTATTTAAATTTGGCAAGAGGAGCAGACAGAACGAGAGTAGGCACTGCAGGAAGGCAAAATTTGCAAAGTCTTCAAGCCACCATCTATTTTAGTGCCTCCAAGTCTTCGAATGAAAGATTTATTTTATACTTAATCCATATTCGTCGTGCTTTTCCATAAGCCTGTTTCCTCTGTTTTCATTCTCAGTGGAATTGTGAATCATGGCGATCATATTTTGTATAGCAGCCTTTGCTATATTTCAAGGAGAATATTAAGTTCCCCACTGCCTTTTCTTCACCAGGCTAATTAATCCTTGTTCATCAGCCTTTTCTCCTACCTTCCAGCCCTTTTATCATTTTCATTGCTCTTGTCTGGGCTTTCCTCAAATTTTCCATATTTCTCCAAAGTTACAAAGACCCAGATTATACCTGGTGCTGGTTGAGGTCTCTGCCTCAGCGTGCAAAGTGGATGAATATCTTGAGTCCCACATATTATTTTTTCTTTGTGAGAATTTACCTACAGAAATAAGAGAGTGTGGGGCAGTGTTTTTAACACAGTGTTTTTGGATTCATGGGGAACTTGGGATTGATTACATGGAATCTTAGCTCCATGTATGTCCTGGCCTTTGTTTGCAGACTCAATAGCAATTGTGATTTCTGTATATGAATAAAAATGCATTTCTTTTTTTCCTAACTTATTTAGTTTGTTCAGTCACTCAGTCGTGTCCGACTCTTTGCGACCCCATGGACTGCAGCACACCAGGCTTCCCTGCCATCACCAACTCCCAGAGCTTACTCAAACTCAGGTGATTAGCAAAGTTCAAAAAAAAATTTTTTTTAACTTCTTATGCTGTCTTAATAGAGTAAAAGTTGAACTCCCACAATGTGAACCTATGCAGTTTTTAAAGTCAGCAAAGAAGCCCTTCTGGGTTTGAAAACACATTTATTGGGGCAAAAGTCCAGACATTCAACCCAGTGGCCTGTCTTCCGCGGTACAGTGGGAACAAAAGGATCCATCTTGCATGATATCAGCATAAGCCATGTGACAATCAAGTGGTCAGTGTGTGTAAAAGAACACAGGCGGTGCTTAGCAGATGACAGTCATTGTTTCTGTGGACTGTCTCTGGTGTCTCATTGGTGCCTTTTAGCCACCACGGTCGTCTGCTCTTCCTTCTAGTCCTAGGATGCAGAGGCCATGTCAGCCAGTGGTGCCTCACGTTTGTCCGTCTGAACCTCTGTTCTTATCTCTCTCTCCTGTTTAAGTTTCTGCGGGTAGGGGACAAGGAAAGATCGGTTATGGAGAGATCCTCAGTCCGCGTTGGGCTTCCATAAGAGGCCCCTTCACACGCGATTGGAGGTCTAGAATTTCAGCATTTCCTGCTTGAACTAAAAGCAATAAAAGAGGAAATAGCGTGGGTGGGTTTGCTGAATAGCACCAAGTTGAAAATTTAAGACACTTTTCTGTATGGTCATTTGAGTTTTCACCAAGAACATTATTTCCATATATGTTGACAGGCAGGAGAGGAAAATTTCTGACCCATGAGTCTGTAAAGCGTTGAAGACTAAATAAATGTTCTTAGCAGAGCTGAGATGAAGGTGTGGCCAGTCTCAGTGGAGCCTTTCACAGAGGAGAGGGTGTTTTCACAGCCCAGGCTCACTGGAACTCTGAGACCGATGTGTATTATCTTGGTGAAGTTGGCATAGAGTGTCCTTTCATTTGTTGCTGTAGGAACAGGGGACGCCACCCCTGCCTTCTCCGTCTGCTTTGCATGTTATGCAAGGAGGTCTGAGCGGGCTCTTGGACACATGCTTCTTTGAGGGGTCACTGCTCAGTGAGTAATGCTCAGCTCTCATAATTTATTCTTCTGCTTCACGCTGGGATACCATCTCCTATCTTTCTCATCTATTCTTCTTCTATCCTCAGCCTTTGTTTTGAGTCATTTTGCTTATATAAAAATCACTTATCTAGAAACAGGGCTTCCCAGGGGGTGCTGATGGTACAGAATCTGCCTGCCAATGCAGGAGACATAAGAGACGCAGGTTCAGTCCTTGGGTGGGGAAGATCCCTTGGAGGAGGGCATGGCAGCTCACTCCAGTATTCTTGCCTGGAGAATCCAGTGGACAGAGCGGCCTGGTGGGCTGCAGTCCATGAGGTTGCAAAGAAAGAGTTGGACACGACTGAAGTGACTTAGCATGCACATATAAAAATAAGGTGGCAGAGATCATCGCCCCCAGGCCCCTAAGTCTTACGCAGGGCACTAGGAGCTACAGTGAAATCAAGACCTCCCCTAAATCTAGTGAACAAGTGAGAGTCTGCTGTTTTCTGATTAAAGCAGAAAAATGTGTCCTGGGTTGGTGTTCTGGCCAATACAGAATACTTGATGTTGATTAGAAAGTTAGACCCCCTAGGTGATTTCTCTGGCACATGTGGTTTTCCATTGCAAAATAAAATGTAGTTGCGTTCATCGAATTTTAATTTTAGCCTGTTTTTCCTTGTTTTGCCTTTTTAAAACATTGCATCAGTTTTGTATTTCTTCACTATCTCTTCGCCTACAAGAAATACAACACATGAGCTTAGATGATACTCTTTCTTGTAAACATATTTGACAAAGCTGCATATAGTAACAGCATAATTTTCTCAGCAGGAGAGCACCACGTATTACTCTCTTGCAACTGGGCTTCAAAAAAATCTAAAGAATACACTTACTTGGATAAAATGTGGCTTGTGTTTTAATATTTTTGCAGTGACATCTTTGATTCTGAACATTCCCATTTGAAAAAAAATATGAAACTTTCTTTTCCTGATGTGCGAGGGGAAAAATGGATCCTCTGGCCAATTTCCGCATGAAGAACCACGGTGCTTGTTTAAATTGTTCGCTTTGTAAAATTACAAGCCTAGAATAATCCTGTCATTTCCCAATTCTGAAATATGTTTTCATTTGATCTAATTTATTCAGCAATGAGTGCTGATCGCGTTCCACAGATTGATCAGCCTCTCAGTTTGTTACTTGCCTTGGGTACTGCATTCCTGGGTGTTTGTGTGTTCTTGGCGTGTCTGAATCAGGATGGGCATAGAATCAGAAGCCCTGGAGTGGGAACAGATGCCCCAGGCCCTTAGCTAATCTGTCCTGCATCACTAGAATAACAGAATTGTATTTTATTCCCCTTGTGCTGGCCACAGTTTCAGAAGAGTAGAGAATCACTGGAGCAAACTTGCTCCACACTTCATATATCCACGACTGTGGTTTAGGAAAATGCTGCCTTGTCATGGTTGAACAAAAGAACATCTAGTGTCAGAAAGGAATAAAAATACCGCTAGGCACAAGGCAGGTGGTTCAAAGCATCTGAAGTCTAGGACTGACTTTGGGAGTTTCCCTGGTACCATTGGCTTTGCAAGATCGAAATGACCCCCTGAAATATACTTTGTTATAACCTCCACCATTTTGCTTTTAATTTTAAAAAGTGTTATTTGTGTTTCGCTGTGCTGGGTCCTCGCTGCCGCACGCGGGCTTGCTCTGGTTGCGGTGCACAGGCTGCTCACCGCAGTGACTTCTCTTGTTGCAAAGCGTGGACTCTAGGGCATGCGGGCTTCAGTATTTGCAGGGCGTGGGTTCAGTCACTGTGGTTCCCGGGCTCTGGAGCACAGACTCAAAGAGCACACAAGCTTAGTGCCCCAAGGCATGTGGAATCTTCCCCAGGCCGGGGATCGAACCTGTGTCCCCTGCATTGGCAGGCAGATTCTTAACTGCTGGACCACGGGGGACGTCTGCGCCTCTACCACTTGAAAGGTGAGAAGCAGTGTGAACAATCATGTGGGTCAATGTATTCGTCTTCCAGTATAAGATTTTTTTTTCTTTGCTGTCTTTTAAACAAACCACTGTCCCACAGTCAGAACTCCTTAAAACCTGTTTAACTTTTCATGTTAACATTAATGATAATTAATTTCTATGACCCTTGAATTAGTTTCTTTTACATTTTTCTTTCTTTGGGAAAATGAACATGCTGTTTTGTTAAGTGTGTGTAAGAAACCACTGGCAGAGCCACCTGGATCAGATATCTCTAAGCTTCATCAGTGCTTTATCCAGTACAGGACATGGACTTGGCTCGTGACATAAACAGCTTGCATGGTTGCCACCAGCCCCTTGAAAGCAATTAGCATTTTAGCAACCTACCCCAGAAGCTGCCTGATAGATGAGGTTTCCGTGAGGCGCGAGATCACCTGCGAGGCACTGTTGTTGAACGGGTCCCGGTTCAGAGGCCAGCACACAGAAACTGGTGAGATGCTTCCTCAGGGCTGCTCCACACCCTTCACAGGAGCAGATCTGTCCGCATCCTGCTGAGAAAGATGGACGTGTCTGACCTTTGGTGGGAGCAGAGAGTGGGCAGGACAGATGCTAGAGGTTAGGCAGCGGCCAGGGAAATTTGGCCAAGGCAGCATGGATGGGGGCCTTAGATAATACCAACCATGCAGAATGATCCTGTAGATGGAGCAAGGGAATAGAGGATAAAAAGGCTATTGAGACAATCATTTGATTAATTTCCCTTTTCAAGTTTAGAAATGAATTCCTAGTCATCATTGCTTTTGTACAACCTGCTCTTTTGATAGTTCTTATGAAATGGTGGTGATTTTGTTGTTGAGTTTAGTTTAGTTCCTACTTTAAGACTGTTAACCTATTATGAAGGTCATTTCTAAGTCACAGCTATGGGGAACAGCTTGCTGTCAGCTGATAACAGGTTTGTGTTTCTCATTAGATAATTAAACCCATTCCACGGACTTGATTTTGAATTGTCCACTCTCAAATTCAGCATTCAGTTCAGTTCAGTTGCTCAGTCGTGTCTGACTCTTCAGCATTAAAATACACATATTAGATACCACTTAGATACTTTGCTGGATTCTGGAAATAGCAAAATGAAAAGAATGGACTGTGCTCTTCTGTAAGATATCATCTGGAAGACAGATGTGTAAACCAATAACTACCAAGGGGTGTGATGGGTGAATATAGCCTCAGAAATGCTAAGGTAAACGCTTAGCGTGAAAGAGGTCATTACCAACTTTGCAGGAGGAATGTGTGACTCAGAGAAAACTTCAGAAAGGGAATGATACCTGAATCGTGTTATCAGAAGGAGAGAAATTCACCAGAAAAGGAAAAGACATGATGGAGAACATACTGGAGAGAGCCACACAGCGTGAGCAGAGTTGCACAGATGGGAATTTTTACATAACTTAGTCTTTTTTCTTTTAAATTTATCTCTATTGAATTGTAGTTGGATTATAGTGCTGTGTTGAACTGCTGCTGTTGAGCAAATTGACTCAGTTATATATATATATATATATATATATATATATATATGTATGTATGTATGTGTGTATATATGTATGTGTATATATATATTCTTTTCCATTATGGTTTATCACAGAATATTGACTATAGTTTCTGTGTTATACTGTGGGACCTCGTTTATCCATTCTATATATAATAGTTTGCATCTGCTAATCCCACACTCCCACTCTTACTGTCTACCACCACCTCCCTCTTGGCAGTCACTAGAAAAATATGTAATGCTTCATGAATTTGCATGTCATCCTTGTTCAGGGGCCATGCTAATCTTCTCTGTATCATTCCAGTTTTTTAGTGTATGTGCTGCCAAAGCCAACACAGTTTTAAACCACTCTGGATGGGAAAGAATTGACTTACAGAATCTAAAAAAAAAAAAAAAAATTGAGAAAAAAAAGAGCCCAACTAAAGTAATAGATTCTGGCTCTATTAATAATGGCGTACAGTATCACTTGTCCTCCCTGTTGATATTTAAGCAATAGATGTTCTTAAATTTAGGTGAGAACCATCTTCCTTAAGTTTAGGAGAGGACATAGTAGTAGTAGGTTTAGAAGCTGCTTTCCCCTTAAACCAGCAGGTGCCTCCTGTGTACCTATTGAGTGGGTGCGCAGGGGCTTCTGAGGTGAGAATTCTAGCCTCCTTTCTACAGTCACTGATGGGAGGTGTCACCTCAGGGATGTCACTTAGTGGAGTCTCTCATCTTGATTAAAATTAGCTGTTTGTGTGTCTATCTAAATTCTCCTTCCAACTCTGATCTCATTACCTATCAAAAGACCTTGTAATATATTTTGACACATGAAGGAGAATAATTCACGTGTCTCAACAGTTGCCTCATGCTGGACAACTGTATTCCATATACTATTCCATATCTTTTAGATTACTTAGTAAAATGTATTTTATGTAGTGATAACCTCATACCCTGAAGAAGCCATTTACTAGGCTAGAGAAGCAATTACTTTAAAAAAAAATATTTAGGGGCTTCCCTGGTGGCTCAGTGATAAAGACTCTGCCTACCAATGCAGCAGACTTGGGTTTGGTCCCTGATCCAGGAAGATCCCACGTGCCTCTGAGCAGCTAAGCCTGCACGCCACGACAATTAAGCCTGCGCGGGAGCCCGGGAGCTGCAACCGCTGAAGGCCCCGATCCCCGGAGCTTGCGCTCCGCAAGAGAAGCTACTGCCCTACGGAGCCCGCGCTGTGACTGCAGAGAAGCCCAGGCAGCATCAGAGACCCGGCACAGCCACAGACACATTACCTTAAAATGATATTTAGGAATAACTATAACAGTAACCAGCTTTGGTGAAAGAGTTAAACAAGCTTCCTCTCTCCCCAGCAGAGAACACAAACTTGTCCGTATGACACCACCAAGCATCTCTCCGACTTGGTGTCTTCTTGTAATTTGGTCGCCCTCCGCGTGTGACGGGGTGTGTCACGTCATCAGAAGGCGCCGTACACCATGGCGAAGATGCAGCTTTGGGCAGCATCTGCCTCTCTGTGCCTCTGGCTTACCGACCCTGCTGCCCTGGGGAGCACTCCAGCCAAGAGGGCTCATCCCCACCTGCAGTAACAGATGCATAATGCAGTCTGCTCCGGGAATGTGTTCGGGTTCTTTTCTGAATCGAAATTCCATTTGTTTGTTTGTGTTTATTGACATAACTTTGCTGGGAATTGCCTTTGTGGTATGTGTTACTAACAGAGCTGGAACCACCGCACAGAGTGCTTTCAGTCTTTGCAAAACATAGGTGTGCCTGTTACAGCTTTTAGGAAATCAGTTGGCTTGGAGAAGAAAACATTTGTTAATATTTGGACCTCCTGGCCAAACATCATTCTAGTTTTCAGAAACTATCAGCAAAACAAAGGAGTGTTCACAGAAGGCTCTGGCCTCTCCCTGGCCCCCTCCCCATGAGACTTCTGACTTGCATTCACCAAATCTGAAAGCCCTTTAGTGCAGGCTTCCTGTTCCCCTCCCCCAATCCATATTCTATATTAAATTATTAGCGTTCTCTATATAAACTCCCTGGGAAACCAGAACCCTTATTATGACTTCTGGATTTCATTTTCCTTATATAAGCATTTAATGATAAAACAGCTTTCATGAACACTTAACATTTCAGTTCCTGTTGAATGTTCTTAAATTTCATAGTAGTATGCTATGTTCGTTTCCATGTAGCATTCTTAAAAGTCGCTTAAGGCAGCGAGTGGTCCCCAACCGTTTTGGCACCAGGGACGAGCTTTGCGGAAGACAGTTTTTCCAAGGACCAGGGGTGGGATGGTTTTGGGATGATTGAAGTGCATTACATTTATTGTGTACTTTATTTCTATTATTATTATATCAGCTCCACTTCAGGTTAGACCCCAGAAGTTGGGACCTCTGGTTTAAGGGGCTTGCACATTGCTAAGTCAACCTGACTTCCAGGAAAACCTTGTATAGGTTGCAGGTGATGGATAGTTATATTGACCTACAAAGATCCAGGAAGTTCATGGGGCCCTAGTTTGTGTTAATCCCACTATAAAATGTGCCTGAAGCAGAGAGTTTGGGGCTTAAAAAAGCTGAAGATCCCCATGAAGATTAATAATAAGATATAAAGCAGAGATAGGAAGATTGTATGACATTTCTTTCAGACCTTGGATTTCTTTAATCCCTAGGTGTGTTGGGTTAGTGCTTATCTTCATGAATGGATTACCAAGGTGAATTTTACTCTCTGCCTTCCTAATGCCTTATTTTTATGACTGCTGTTACTGTTGTATATTTGTTCATCCCAACTGTGTACCCGTCACTAAAGCCAAGGCCCCTGACTAGTCTTAAATGAGATAAGTAAGAGTCTGGAGCCAGCAATTCAATTTCAGGTATACTCTTTTTAATTTGTGTGAAGACTTTATGCCATCCCTCCAGCTAGACAGAATCACAGTTGACTCAAGGGATAACTTTCCATCTTTCAAGGGTAACCTCATAGAGACTTTAAAGAATTTGGGGAACTTGTGTAATAAAAAAGATTGTTTCCTTGAGGATGTCCAAGGCAGAAAAACATGGAAAGCTCACTTAGATTTTAAGCTCATTTTTATTTCTTTAGTTGATTGTCAGAGCAGTAGTCAGCAAAGCCCAACCTGTAGGCTGGCTGCCTGATTTTGTTGGTTTTAAAAAATCTATTCATTTATATTTATTTGGAGGATAATTGCTTTACAATATTGTGTTGATTTTTGCCGTACATCAGCATGCATCAGCCACGGGTAAACATAGGTCTGTTCCCTCTTGAGAGGGATGGCTGGGATGGGAGGAGGGAGGGAGATTCTGATTTTGTTCAGTTTTAATGGGACACAGCTTTTACCACACAAGGCAGAGTTGAATAGCTGCCACAGACACCTTCTGAATCACAAAACTGAAAATATTTACTTTCTGACTCTTTACAGAGAAAGTTTGCAGAACCCTCCCTTAGGATATTATTGATGCTTAATATTTATGAGGACAACTTAATTAATAATTATAGATTGTAAAAAGAAGAGCCTTAGACTAACATACACACACTAGTACATATAACAGATAGCCAACAAGAACCTACCATATAACACAGTGAACTATACTTAGTATCTTACAAGAAACTGTAAGGGAAAAGAATCTGAAAAAGAATAGGTGTATTTGTGTGTATTGGAGAAGGAAATGGCCCCCCACTCCAGTCGCCAGTATTCTTGCCTGGAGAGTCCCACGCGCAGAGGAGCCTGGCAGGCTGTGTCCATGGCGTGACCAGAGTCAGACGCGACTGAGCGACCAAACCTCCACAATCAGCAGCATCGCGTGCACGCGTAACTCACTCGCTTGCTGTGCATCTGGAACGAACACCACGTTGTAAATCCCCTGTGTTTCTTTTCTTTTTAAAAAAATGCTTAGTCGTTTGTTTGGCTGTGCTGAGTCTTGGTTGTAGCACGCGAGACCTTCAGTGTTTAGCTGTGGCGTGAGGGGTCTTTAGGTTGCAGCCTGCAGAACCTCTAGGGCATGCAAACTCCTAGTTGTAGCATGCGGGGTCTAGTTCTCTGACCAGAGATCGAACCCAGGCCCCCTCCATTGGAGCGCAGAGACTTAGCCACTGGAACACCAGGGAATTCCTCCAAATAACTGTATTTCAATTAAGAAAAAGGAAATGGTCTTGTCAGTAAGTCCATGCATTACGATTTCTGCTTTCCCCAAAGTGAACATTGTTTGATGCTCATAAAGGATGCAGTGGGAAAAAGCTGAACCAAGATTGCCTGTGGATGGCTTCACTCAGCCTTAGTTCATGGAGATATTCTGGAGCCTCCATTCACATTTTCCACCCAGTTTCACAGTGAGTGGGATTTCACATCCGAGTTCTGGTCCCAAAGGATTCAGCAGTTCCAGGAGTCAAGGTCAGAGTGAGTGGTGATCAGCCTCTCAATTCCAATGGGGCTTGGAGGACCGAGAGAATACCCATCGTAACCAAATCTGTAATAATAATTTAAATTCTACAAATTCCAGGACTCTAGCAGCTTGATTTAGGAAATCTTTCCTGTCTTTTTTTTAAAACAAGGGGAAAATACACAAACAGATTAAGGTGCACTTAGAAACCCAGCTGGCTTGTTTTTCACCTCCCAAAGGAGTACTTGACTCCCCGTTACACTGTTTTCCCTTTTTATCAAATTGCTAAGAAACAGTAACTCAATTGATTTAAATGATTTCTATCACACATAGCCTTTAAGACAAGTAATCGGTTTATTATGCTCAGTCATAATGGTGGTATTTTACTTCTATGAATTGTATTTTCAACAGCACTCATAAAATACCCAGTTTGACTTTGTTTATTAACTTTCTCATTTTTCCATTAACTGATGTTTTTCTGTCTCATATAATTTGCCTGCCCATTGATATTGCACAACTCAATGGAAATATGTCTTTCAAAAGAATGAACAGATCAGTCTTTGAGGCTTAGATAAGATGATTTTATCTGAATATATCATGAAGAATAATGCTTCGGTTTTTGTTTTAGTCAAATTTCACATTTAATGTTGTAATCTGAATATCACTTTGAATTTAATTACATTAATTTTGTGGCTTGCTATTTAGTAGTTTCTTATTGCTGAGAGCTTAGATATTAAAAAAAATCATTTTCTACTTTTTAGATAAGAAGATATTCAATTTTAATTTATTCAGCTCTTGTCTGCAAAGTTAATTAGAAAAGATGCCTGGTTTTGTATTAATAAGTTTCAGTTTGGTGTTTTATTCTCTGTTGAGTCCCTTGCAGTCTGTTGCTGAAGCCATCTAGGCCTTCATAAGGCATTTGCATTATTTTTTTTTTAGCTTCCTCCTGTTTAATTGGCAAGTGACCATGTGTATGGTAATTGAACAATTGTCTGCTTACTTGGGTTTATGGAATTTACATCAGCAAGTGTTGGAGATCTTAAATTTTGCTCTCCAAACAGACTTGAAAAGGAAGCTTTCTGAAATACCGTCATTTGGTTAAAAATGTATTTGCATTTAATTGAGTGACAGTCACTCTCAAAACACTGAAGCTGTGTTTTCCTTTCCTCTCGACCACTCCTTGTGCCTTTGTAATCGCAGAGACTGGAGCCTGAGGCAGCTGTCCAGTCTCGCGGGGATGCACGATGGCCCGGGAGAGGGGACGGCTGTGGACCGGGTCCCAGGGAGCCTGCAGTCAGCCTGCTAGACCTCCTCACGAGGCCTATTGCCTCTGCTGCCCACCAAGTGCTGGTTTTCCTTCCTATCTGACAGCTGCAAATCCTGAAATTGAGATGGGGAGGTGGCCTTTGTCGGGTCCCCCAGCCAGTGTGGCAGAACAGAGCTTTGGGCTGTGCCTGTGGCTTGATCACTTTGTGATGCACCTTCCTGTCCCCTTGTCCTTGGCCTTTCTTGTCGTGTGTGATTGACTCTCCATCAAGAGCACCTCATCTCTGCCCTGGCTGCGTCCCAGCGGCGTGTCCCCCTCTGTCCCCACCCACTCAGTCCTGAACCGCCCATGCCCTGCCCCCTTTACCTGACACTTCCGGTCCGTTCCCGCCCGTCTCTGCCCTGTGCTTCCCTGACCCCCCTCACTTCTTCAGCTCCACAGGGCAGCCTTAATTGTTTGTTCTAATTCTGTGACCAGTGCCGCTGGTAATATGATAGGGATTGCACTGAGTCTGTAGATTGCCTTGGGAAGCATAGTGACTATGACAATGCTCATTCTTGCAATCCAAGAACACGATACAGCTTTCCATTTGTGTGGTCTTCAGCTTCTTTCATCAGTGTCTTATAGTTTTCGGAATACAGGTTTTTTTTGCTTCCTGAGGTGGATTTATTCCTAGGTATTTTATCCTTTTTGACAAGATGGCAAATGGGATTGTTTCCCTAATTTCTCATTCTGGTATTTTGTTGTCAATGTATAGAAATGCAACAGATTTCTGTATATTAATTTTGTATCCAGCAACTTTACCAAATTCATCAATGAGCTCTAGTGGTTTTCTGGTAGCAGTTTTAGGGTTTTCTATGTATATAGCATCATGTCATCTGCAAACAGTGGCAGTTTTAAGAAGAAGGGATACAGTCTTTGATAAGGAGAAACTTGGTAGGGTGCCTGGGGCTGGGGAGAAGAATACTTGACCCGAGGCTATGGCGAGATGCTGGGACCAGGGTGCATGTGTGGATGAGTGTGTTAGCAGCGGCCGTGGAAAGGTGTGCAGTGAAGGAGACAAAAGGCTAAAAGGACTCTGAAGATGGGCCAAGGAGCCTGGCATACAGACATGCGGTTATGGCTGCTGAAAGCTGCTGGGACTTGCTGGCTAGGGAAGAACAGGAAAAGTTCAAGTTTTACATCACCACTGGGTCCTTCTGCCTCTGTAACTTGGCTTGCTCCTTGTAAAGTCTGGATCACATAGGTCACATGGTCTCAGAAAGCGGGCACTCACAATACTAGGAGCTGGAGCTTATTTCACTCACCCTTGTCCTGCTCATTGCAGTCACCCAGCCCCTGCCAACCTGCTTAATCATGCCTGTCTGTGTAAAGGTCAGGCATCCCCCTCCCTGTCTTGACTGCTGTTCCCGCGCAAGTGAAACTGCTTAGTTTAAACCAGCCTATCAGCAGCTAGTGTTGCCCACTAGAGTCTGTCTATAAAAACTCTGTAACCCCTTTGTTCAGAGCTCAGAGCTTGGAATGTTAACTCCTCTGGGCTCGCCAGCGTAATAAACCTGGTTCTCCCGCTTTCCGAGTGTGGTGCTTGGTTCCTCGAGTACTGGTTTCTGCAACAGGCAAACCCTACCTTGCCCTGTGTCTGACAGGCAGTCCATGAATATTTACTGAATGGCCACAGATGGAATCTGGACTTTATGGGTCTTTCTGTAAGGGAAATTAACTGAGTTGGAGAAAGGTGAAGCTAGAGATAGCATAATCCAATAGGATGCCAGTATTAATCATTTTGCCTCTTCTCTGTGTGTAAGATTCACAAGAAACTGGAGATTCACTAAAGGAAAACACTTCAGAATCATATTCTTAATTGGTGTGTTTATATTTCTTTTGTTGTTCAGTTAAGTCATGCCTCACTTTGCGACCCCATGAACTGCAGCATGCCAGGCTTCCCTGTCCTTCACCATTTCCTCAAGTTTGCTCAAACCCATGTCCATTGAGTCGGTGATGCCATCCAACCACTTCATCCTCTGCTGCCCCTTCTGCTTTTGCCTTCGATCTTTCCCAGCATCAGGGTCTTCTCCGATGAGTTGGCTCTTTGCATTAAGGGGCCAAAGTATTGGAGCTTCAGCATCAGTCCTTCCAGTGAATATTAAGGGTTGATTTCCTTTAGGATGGACTGGATTGATCGCCTTGCAGTCCAAGGGACTCTCAAGAGTCTTCTCCAACACCACAGTTCGAGAGCATCACTTCTGGAGTATGAAGTCAAGTGGGCCTTAGGAAACATTACTACCCAACAAGGCTAGTGAAGGTGATGAAATTCTAAGTGAGCTATTTTAAATCCTCAAAGATGATGCCATTAAAGTGGGTTTTTATATACTATTGCTGGGGACTTCCCTGGTGGCTTACCTGGTAAAGAATCCGCCTGCAGTGCAGGAGATCTGGGTTCCATCCCTCAGTTGGGAAGATCCCCTGGAGAAGGGAATGGCTACCCACTCCAGTATTCTGGCCTGGAGAATTCCATGGACTGTATAGTCCATGAGGTCGCAAAGAGAGGGACACAACTGAGTGACGTTCACTTTCACTTATTTATATCTAGGAGAAGTGATATTGAAGACTATATGGAGCATAGACCAAGTAGAATCTCTGATACATGGGCCTTGCTCTTGCCTCTTCTCTGTCACCACGTGTCCCCGGGGCAGTTATGAACCCTGCCTGCCAGCCAGCCCTGCATTTGTCTAAGTCAATGCTTTTCAAACTGAGTTATGATCCCATCCATGGATCATGCTGTGAAGTCAGTGGGTTGCAGAGAGCATTTGAAATGACACATTATAAAATATAATAGAGATCATTGCATTGCACATCATGAGCTTCAGTTATGTTTTGTGACAGAAAATACATTTCTTATTGCGGGTCACCAGAAAGTTTGAAACACAACATTTTAAGTAAAAAGAGCTCATTACTTAGGAATATCATAAATCTGTCTTTAGCTCTGTGTATAAAGAGATCATGTGATTTATTATGCCAGCCAGGACACATTTCAGAGGGAAAAGGGTAGCTCTTAATTAGACTACAACAGGTGTAAACTGGGCCTGCCTCAAGCTAATTAAGAATTATGGCCACTCTGCCTGTATTAGCCGGAGTTCTCCAGAGAAACAGACCATGAGATCTATAGATCTATACACATCTAGATCCATCTATCTCTGTATGGAGCAGAAGAGACGGGGGTGGGGGGAGGGGGTGGGGAATACTGAGATTTATTTTAGGAATTGACGTGCATTCTTACGGGGGCTGGCAAGTTGGAAATGCATACGACAGGCCAGCAGTAGGTTGGATACTCAGCTAAAAGTTGAATCTTCTAAGTTCAAATTCTGCTGCAGGCAGTAGGCAGGGTTGCCATTGTGCAGGCCTGGGGGAATTCCTTCTTCCTTGGGAAACCTTTTGAGATCTTGAAGCTGATTGAATGAGGCCCACACACATTCTGGAGGGTAATCTACTTTACTCGAAGTCTATTGATTTAATTATTTACCACGTGAAATAATACCTTGGGACTTCCCTGATGGTCCAGTGGTTAAGAATCTGGGACACAGGTTCGATCCCCGGTCCAGGAAGACTCCACATGCCTTGGGGCAACTAAGCCTGCCTGCCCTAGAGCCCAAGCTCCCCAACAAGAGAAACCGCTGCAGTGAGAAATACATGTACCACAACTAGAGAGCAGCCTTGTTTCCCCACAACTAGGGAAAGCCGGTGCGTAGCAACGGAGGCCCAGCATGGCCAACAAAAAGGAAAAATTAAGAATGAAAATACACCTTCACAGCAACATCGAGACTGGCACTTGACCACACAGCTGGGCGTCATAGCCCAGCAGAGCTGTCATAGGAAATTACCCAGCACACCACTTAGGGAAGAGGTGGTGGATGAACATAGCTCAAAGCTTTCCTTAAAGCCCTAAGACTGTGCTGAGGCCGGACAATTTGTTAGGAGTTTTGTGGTGCTATTTAATTTTATTTGTAGTTATTGGCTATTGAGTATTGCCAATTTGACCTTGTGGCTACTTGAAATAATTTTTTTAGAGAAGAAAAGTATTTTTTCACTTTGGTGGTTTAGATCCCTTTTTTACTAAGCATGAGTTATATGTAACTTTGTATTTAAAACTTTTAACATTTTATAAAATGTTTCATGAAATGTTTAGAGAAGAATGTTGCTAAATAGCTTTGTTGTTTGGGACACATTGTTTAAACTATAGAAACTGCTGTAAAAGTATATTTGTAGGTAGTCAATAATTTTCCATGTCTCTCGCTGCAAGAGAAAGTATGAGGGCTCTCAAGTGCCCAGAAAATCCACAAAAGCATTAATTTTCACCAAATGGCAGGAACTGACCTCTAGGCAGCTTTGCCCTGTAGTAAACTGCAACAGAGTAACCAGTAAACCCTTAGCAGAAACCTGGCCTTGTTAGGATCTTTGGAGAAAGAAAGAGAATTCTGCAAAGTTCTATACTGAAAAATATCCAAATGAATTGCTCATCCTTCATCTTTGCTGACCCAGTAGTCAACTTTGTGCTTAATTCATTAAGTGTTGCATTTCCCCTACTTTTAGAAGGATTGTTTGCCAACTATCAGTCATTCGGAAGCTGTTGAAGAAGTGTGAAAAAGGAACAGAAATCAGAGTATAGTAGGATCATTAACATTTGAGCGTTTCCTTTCCACCTCATTTTCTGTGAGCTTTTAACAAGTTAAAATTGCATGGCTTACATACTTCTGTGCTTTGTGTTTTTCTCAGGTGACTTTATAAGGGAACATTTTCCAGCGACAATAAGTACCTCCCGTAAGTCTTGTCTGCCGTCTTCATCATGTGAGATGTAGTCTTCATCATGGGAGAATGTCACATTTAAGTCATTCAGAGTTCTTCCCTGCTGGACCTTTAATATATTCACCAGTTCTCTTTTGTTATTGTAAATAATGCTGCAGTGAACTGCTTTGTGAATGAAGCTTTTCTCTTGTTTGGATTTCTTTAAAAGAGCTTTCTGGTTGCTTAGGAAAATTACCATCATGAGCTTCCTACTGAGCCCTGCCTGTTCTGGGTCCTGAGGTTGGCGGGGAATGACCCAACCCTCAGTACCCTTGGAGACCTTCATGGAGGGCTGAGCTTCTTGCTAAGTGGCAATAGAAAGCTACTTTTTCAGGAAAGCCATTAACTTGGGTTGAGAAGGATGAGATTCAGTGGATACTGATCAGGTGAGAGGCCCTATGGGTCTTGAAATGTTTCACTTCACAAGGGATTAAGGGAGCCTTGTGAGTTGAGGACTTGAACTCATAAGCCAGGAGAGCAAGGTGGGTCTTGCGACAGAAATTCTTGCTGGGATTGCTCCTGGTCCTCCCTGGCAGTGCGTCACAAACGTGATGTTTGGGAAAGAGGATGGAAGGAGACTGTCACTCTCGTGCTCATGTTTACGTGCATCAGTTCCACTGACAGCAAGAGCACAGTACGAGCTCATGCCCCAGTGCTCCTTTTGACTCTCGAAAATAAATCTGTTGTAAGTAGGATCTTCATCAGTAGTTTAAAGAACTCTCACACTGCCTTGTTTCTCAGAGCATGTGGTCAGGCAAGTTTGAGGTCACCGCCCTAGAAGCCCCTGATCATGATGCGATGCGGAGAGAAGTCGCATTTTAGGGACTTGGAATCGCTCCCACGTCATCTGCTGGATGTTGCGTCTGCATCGTCGTCTCGTGCAGCTGTTGTCAAAGCTTCGCCTCCTAGAGTCTTTGATGTTGCTTCAGAGCCTTGGTTCTCAAGCCAGGTAAATCTTGACGCACAAGGCGGTCTCCACTGCTGATCGGCTGTGTGACATAGACTGTCTGCCCTCCTGTGCGTCTGCTCCTCTGCAGCAGCATGTAACGTCTGCTTCCGAGAGTCATGTTGGGGATTGGGTAAAGAGAGCAGTGCGCACAATGCTCAATGCGTGCCGGTGTTCGCCACACAAAGCCATTTTTATATTTATTAACAGCTGTCCCTAATTCTCTCTAGATTTTTGTCCTTATGCATGAAATTTCAGTGTCCCAGTAGGTGGCTCTTCCCAGGTATCTATACTGGGACTGATGCTAACTGACATGAGAATCACAAGAAAGCCGAAACTGGTAACACAGCTCCTAAGGACTTCAGTCTGGGATTCTCTCTCCCTTCCTGTTTTCTTCATATTTTCATTACTGACTCTGTGTCTAGTTCTCTGGTAAGCGCTGGGGATTTTAAGTCGAATAAAATGCCATTTCTGACCTCACAAAGTCTTTGTGGCCGAGTACTTCCCAGATTTCTAGCATGTAGATGCGTAAATTAAAGTACTCTGAGGATGCTCTCATTCACTTAGGAGACACCCTGGAAGTTCTCTGGTGTGAAAAGCTCTGTACACTCCCTTTAGTTTGATGCCCAAAGTTATCTCTGCTTTGACAGGAATCTTTTCTGGAAGGAATGGGTTTCCACCTTCCAGAATTTAGACACTGTCAGCTGAGCAAAGCTTCAAGGACCTGGCTTTTCCTGGCGTGGTTCCTGGTTCTGTCAGCCGCCACTCTTCTTAGAGATGGAGATGAAAGTCCGCCTCTCAGATCCGGGAACGAGTCTGGGTGGGACAGAGGTCCCTCCGTTCCATTCTGGCCTCTGACTTAGGGTTTCTGACGGGCCCGCTCTGCTGCTCTGGCGCCTGTTCTGTGTTGTTTTGCCTCCTGAGTACAAAGCCCGGAGACTGCGGAGTGTTGCACAGCAGTCCTCAAATGAAAAATTAAGAGAAGGCATATTTTTGCATTTGTCATGGAAGTTTCCAGAAATTTCAGTCTTAGGTGGAAAGTAGTTTTATGACACTATTTCCTCAGTACTGTCTTGATTCCTGTCTTTGGATTTTGGGTTAGTCAATCGGTCGATCACTGGGAAGGGTAGTAATAGCTATGACATTGATTAAGGTTGGACTTCTCATTCCGGTCTCCTGGGAAACTTAGTGGATGGAATCTTAGAATGTCTGAGTAGGCAGTAAATAAACACTCATCCTCATTTTGAAGGATGCAAAGGCTTGCAAACTGAGATGTGAAATATTTAAGAAACTCTTAAAATCTCATAGCATATCAGAGTTGAAAATACTTTTGTGGTTATCTAATTTACCTTTATGCATTTTAACAATGAGAAACTTAAAGCCAACTTAAACTATTTCCCTGTGTTAATTATACAGTGATTAATTGGAGGTAGAGATACTGGGTTTGGAGCCAGCTCTCCCTCTTATTAGCTTTTTGACCTTGAGCAAGTTATTTAACCTCAGTGTCCTCATCTGCACGCAAGGGGGAAATAGTTTCAGTGTAGCTCATAGGGCTGTTTTCAGTTAAATGAAATAAGCCACCAGGTCAGTTCATTTCAGTAAACTTTAGCTATTATTATGATGGAGTGTGGAGAATCGTGAAACAAATCCTCTCTGAGCTGATCTGCAAAATTACATTTTCAACAGGTGTTCATGGTGGGTGAGGATATTCCAGGAAGGAAGGACACAGAGACAGGGACTTGAGAGTCTTAATGGGAACATGAGGAGTAATCCAGCTTGACTCTGCTGCGTCATGCATGGATTCAAGAAGGGAGATTCAGATCCGAAAAAAGTAGTTGAAACCTAATCATGGCTGGTCTTGGATGCCAGGACATGGAATTTAAAGTTCAGTTGTGTGTGTGTGTGTGTGTGTGTGTGTGTTTATGTGAGTGAGTGTGTGAGAGAGAGAGAAAGAGGGACAGACAGACAGAGATATGATTATACCTGGAGTAAAGGAGAGTAGTTGATGAAATTATATAGGAAGGGAAGTTTTCTTTTGATAAAGTAGAATTATAGCTTGTAGTCTGACAGTGTATGTTAAAAACTTACAAATATGTCTCATTCTTGCCTGGGAATTCTGATTTTAGAAAAGTACGCAGAAATAACAGGGTGAAACTAACAACCTAAATATCTAATAATGGGGCTTGTTTAAAAGATGGCAAGTTTATATAATTCAATATTATCTAGTGATAAAATGATATTTCTTTTTAATTGACATAGATCACCGAGATAATGTTAAAATGATTCAGCAGGTGTAAAATACCATGTTTATGTGATCTCATAAAAATATATGTGTATGGATGATGGCCCATGCCTTAATTCATAAAAGTCCGGCAGGGATTTAAACCGAAATATCAATAATGGTTACATTTGGGTGACTTTTTAATTGAATTAAAAATATATATAACATAACATTTCCTATTTAACCATCCTTAAGAAAACAGCTCTGTGATGTTAATACATTTACCATTTTCTGCAGCCATCTCCATCTCTAGAATACAGTGTATTTTTCTTTATTCTTCATACTTTTATCTAGTGTTTGAATTTTTTAATTTTATAACTGAAACAAAATTTGAGTTTAAAAATATTCAGTGAGGTTCCAGTGTTCACGGGGATACTATTGCTGGGATGAGGGAAATCACGCCCTGACTTGGTTCACGACTGGCAGAGTGGAGAAGAAGCACAGGGACTGAGAAAGGGCCAGGCTGTCCTCATGGTTTTTTTACAGCGTCTGATCCCCCTGGATCAGATGTGTTTTTCTCTGAGATACATTTGGGACACCGTATTTATGGGAACTGGACTTAGGAGCTGCTGGGGACCTGAAGGCATTTGGTGTGCACCGTAGACTGTACAGCAACCAAGCCACCACATCCACGATCAAGCTGTCACACCAGCTTTAGGAAACCTGGGGACCCAGGGCTGGTCAAGGTCGCATATCTAAGGAAATGTCCACAGAGGCACCAGTCCTCACTTTGGCACATCGCTGCTTGTGGGAGAGCCTTCCTCTGTGAGAGCATCAGGGATCTCCATATCAGTTTCATGCTGCATATAATTGAATTCTCTGATGCCCAGATTCCTTCACTTACAAGGACCTTTGTTGCTTCAGTATTAACAAAAGGTCTCAAAGTAGCAAAACACTAAGCTATTTAAATTTATTTTCTGCAACACATGGGCTCCAGTGCTCTGTTCTAAAGCAGAATTGAGAATATTTTAGCACTTTTCTCTCATATGCTCTGTCTTACTAGGTATGTTTATTATACAGTGTAAAAGCCGGATTTCCCCATAAGATAGAAAAATAAATCCATAAGGAATCTTCCTTCAAGAAAAAACACATGGTTTCATTTAGGGACATTTCTCAAAAGTTCACTTTGTCTCCGCAGACATGGAACAAAGCTACTGCACAGAAGCACAGATGCTCTGGTGGAGGTGAGAAGGAACATGACAGGCTGTCTGACCCCAGGGCCTCGTAATTTACTCTGTGGATTGCAGCTGAAGTCAGTACACGTGTAAACATCTTCATGGGAGACCTGTGCTTCTGCAAGGCACACAGTTCTTAGGATGGTGGCAGTCTCCCCAGGTGAAGGGCTGACGAGGATTGGGAGGGTGGAGCTTGGCCCAGAGCCTTGAACAATGGGTGACAGACAAGGAGATGATACATCAGAGGTATCTTCTGGATGGAAAGAAGAGCCCAGTAGAAGTGCAGAATTGGGGATATACATTGTAATGTTTGGATAATGGGTTTCCCCGGAAGTAGAATTAGAGGCAAGGATTGGAATGCAAGTCTTATAGTAGCAGGGGATCCCAGGAAACATTAGCAGGGGGTCTGGAAATGGGGACAAGTGGGGAGAGAAGCCAGTGAAGGGCGGGTCATGAAGACGTTGAGCTTGTACGCCCAGAGGAGCTCAGCCCTTCCAGGGAGCTCTGGGAGACAGTGTGTGACACACTTCAGACTTATCCCAGCTGAGGCCAAGGCAACCCCTGTTCACAGCACTCGGACCACTGCTGCTTGAGGACGCTCCCAGGGGCATGGATGTTGGCCCTTCCAGAGTGCCCTGCACAGACAGAATGCACATCTGTGGCTGGAATAAAAATCTCTCAGCTGTTAGCCAAAATCTTAGTTTCTCCAACCAAACTCCTGGGACTGGAAACAAAATATCACATGAATGGTAACGTTAAATTATTTGGTTGCTATGAACTGAAAGTTTCTGTCTTTCTAAATTCATATGTTGAAATCTAACACCCAATATGATGATATTTAAAGGTGAGACCTTTGGGAAATGATTAGATTTAGATGAAGTCATGAGGGTGAGGTGCTCAGGATCGAATTAGTGCACTTGTAACAAGAGATTAGTTAAGTTAACTTCAGTCACTCAGTCGTGTCTGACTCTTTGCAAACCCATGAACCGCAGCATGCCAGGCCTCCTGGTTCATCACAAACTCCCAGAGTCCACCCTAACCCATGTGCACTGAGTCGGTGATGCCATCCAACCATCTCATCCTCTGTCGTCCGCTTCTCCTCTTGCCCTCAATCTTTCCCAGCATCAGGGTCTTTTCAAATGAGTCAGCTCTTCACATCAGGTGGCCAAAGTATTGGCTTTTCAGCTTCAAAATCATTTCTACCAATGAATACCCAGGACGGATCTCCTTTAGGATGGACTGGTTGGATCTCCTTGCAGTCCAAGGGACTCTCAAGAGTCTTCTCCAACACCACAGTTCAAACGCATCAATTCTTCAGTGCTCAGCTTTCTTTATAGTCCAACTCTCACATCCGTACATGACCACTGGAAAAACCATAGCCTTGACTAGACGGACCTTTTTTGGCAAAGTAATGTCTCTGCTTTTCAATATGCTGTCTAGGTTGGTCTTAACTTTCCTTCCAAGGAGTAAGTGTCTTTTAATTTCATGGCTGCAGTCACCTTCTGCAGTGATTTCGGAGCGCAGAAAACTAAAGTCAGCCACTGTTTCCCCATCTATTTGCCATGAAGTGATGGGACCGGATGCCATGATCTTTGTTTTCTGAATGTTGAGCTTTAAGCCAACTTTTTCACTCTCTACTTTCACTTTCATCAAGCGGCTCCTTAGTTCTTCACTTTCTGCCATAAGGGTGGTGTCATCTGCATATCTTGACGTTATTGGTATTTCTCCCTGCAATCTTTATTCCAGCTTGTGCTTCTTCCAGCCCAGCGTTTCTCATGATGTACTCTGCAAAGAAGTTAAATAAGCAGGGTGACAATATACAGCCTTGACATACTCCTTTTCCTATTTGGAACCAGTTTGCTATTCCATGTCCAGTTCTAACTGTTCCTTTCTGACCTGCATACAGGTTTCTCAAGAGGCAGGTCAGGTGGTCTGGTATTCCCATCTCTTGAAGAATTTTTCCACAGTTTACTGTGATCCACATAGTCAAAGGCTTTAGCATCGTCAGTAAAGCAGAAATAGATGTTTTTCTGGCACTTCCTTGCTTTTTCCATGATCCAGTGGATGTTGGCAATTTGATCTCTTGTTTCTCTGCCTTTACTAAAACCAGCTTGAAAATTTGGAAATTCACAGTTCATGTATTGCTGATGCCTGACTTGGAGAATTTTGAGCATTATTTTACTAGCGTGTGAGATGAGTGCAATTGTGCGGTAGTTTGAGCATTCTTTAGCATTGCCTTTCTCTGGGATTGGAATGAAAACTGACCTTTTCCAGTCCTGTGGCCACTGATGAGTTTTCCAAATTTGCTGGCATATGGGGTGCAGCACTTTCACAGCATCATCTTCTAGGATTTGAAAAAGCTCAACTGGAATTCCATCACCTCCACGAGCTTTGTTCATAGTGATGCTTTCTAAGGTCCACGTGACTTCACATTCCAAGGTGTCTGGCTCTCGGTGAGTGATCACACCGTCGTGATATCTGGGTTGTGAAGATCTTTTTTGTACAGTTCTTCCGTGTATTCTTGCCACCTCTTCTTAATATCTTCTGCTTCTGTTGGGTTCCTACCACTTCTGTCCTTTATTGAGCCCATCTTTTCATGAGATGTTCCCTTGGTATCTCTAATTATCTTGAAGAGATCTCTAGTCTTTCCCATTCTGTTCTTTTCCTCTGTTTCTTTGCATTGATCACTGAGGAAGGCTTTCTTATCTCTCCTTGCTATTCTTTGGAACTCTGCATTCAAATGGGTATATCTTTCCTTTTTTTCTATTCCTTTTCACTTCCCTTCTTTTCGCAGCTATTTGTAAGGCCTCCCCAGAAAGCCATTTTGCTTTTTTGCATTTCTTTCTTTTTTTTAAATTTTTACTTTATTTTACTTTACAATACTGTATTGATTTTGCCACACATTGACATGAATCCACCACAGGTGTATACAAGCTCCCAATCCTGAATCCCCCTCCCACCTCCCACCCCATATCATCCCTCTGGATCATCCCCATGCACCAGCCCCAAGCATCCCGCATCCTGCATCCAACATAGACTGGCATTTCGTTTCTTACATGATAGTATACATGTTTCAATGCCACTCTCCCAAATCATCCCACCCTCTCCCTCTCCCTCAGAGTCCAAAAGTCTGCTCTATACATCTGCATCTCTTTTGCTGTCTTGCACACAGGGTCATCATTACCATCTTTCTAAATTCCGTATATATGTGTCAGTATACTGTATTGGTGTTTTTCTTTCTGGCTTACTTCACTCTGTATAATTGGCTCGAGTTTCATGTCTCCTGTACTATGTCATGAATCTCTGTCCATAGTTCATCAGGCACTCTGTCTATCAGATCTAACCCCTTAAATCTATTTCTCACTTCCACTGTATAGTCATAAGGGATTTGATTTAGGTCATACCTGAATGGTCTAGTGGTTTTCTCCACTTTCTTCAATTTCAGTCTGAATTTGGCAATAAGGAGTTCATGGTCTGAGCCACAGTCAGCTCCCAGTCTTGTTTTTGTTGACTGTATAGAGCTTCTCCATCTTTGGCTGCAAAGAATATAATCAGTCTGATTTCAGTGTCCACCATCTGGTGATGTCCATGTGTAGAGTCTTCTCTTGTGTTGTTGGAAGAAGGTGTTTGCTATGACCAGTGCATTCTCTTGGCAGAACTCTATTAGCCTTTGCCCTGCTTTGTTAACGAGCTCTTTTAGTTTCTCTCTGCCATGTACAGCAAGAAGGGGGATGTCTGCAAACTAGGAAAGGGGATCTTGTCAGACACCAGTGTTGCCTGTACCTTGATCTTGGTCCTCCCAGCCTTCCAAATTGTGGGAAATAAACTGTTTAATCTAATCTATGATATTCTCTTAGAGCAGCTTGCACTGACTAAGACAGTGGCAAAAGAGGTTTTGCAGATATAATAAGGACATTCATCAACCAATATAATGTTTTTTAGTTAATAAACTAAACTATATTTGGGCCTAATGTAATTATGTGAGCTCTTGAAAAGGAGGGTGTTTTCTCTAGCTATTAGCAGAAAGAAACCAGATTCAAAGCACAGGAAGGACTTGATACGCCATTGGTGTCTTTGACTGTGGAAAGGACCATGTGGAAAGAGTCTGAGGGTAGTCTCTGCCTGCTGAGAGCAACCCCCGGTGGGCAGCTGGTAGGACACTGGGGATCTCAGTCCTGCAACCATAGGAAAAGGATCTTCCCAACAATCTGTGTGTGCTACAAAAGCGATTCTTTTTTCAGAGCCTATGGAGGAGACTCCAGTCCTGCTGATAGCTTGATTTTGGCCTTGTGAGACCCTAGGTACAGCAAGTCCACTTGGACTCTTGCGACAGTAAATGGATGAAAACTAGGGTAATAAGTTTGTGGTCCTGGGAAAAAAAAAGCTCTTGGAGAGTGATACTCAGAGGTGTTTGTAGTTAGAACCTTTAGCACGTAACAAAGAAAGAGATAAAACGTCGAGTTATAGCCATAACATGAATGGTCATGGTGGAGAGGTGTCAGTGGAAGAAAATGAGAATAGAATGGAGCAGAATGGGCTTCCATGGTAGCTCAGACAATATAGAATCTGCCTGCAATGCTGGAGAACCAGGTTCCAACCCTGGGGTGAGGAAATCCCCTGGAGAAGGGAATTACAACCTACTTCAGTATTCTTGTCTGGAGAATTCCTTGGACAGAGGAGCCTGACGGGTTACAGTCCGTGGGGTCACAAAGAGTCAGACATGCCTGACTGACTAACATACACACACATACACACAGAACAGATTGCCATGCAATGTATTAGAAATCAGTCAATATGAAGGAAAATTTCAGTCAGGTGGGACAGTCAAAAGGAAAGTAGTATTTTACCAAAAACATAGTCATGATTGTGCTTTCATGATTTCATAACCCCAAATGATCCAAATACACATTTAATTGAGTGGTCTGATGGATTAGCCTTGCTCTGAAAGTTGCTTCTAATTCTGGCTTTGCTGTTCGCTAGCTCTGTGACCTCAGGAACATCCCTCAACTTTTCTGGATCTCAGGCTCCTGTTGAATAAAGTGAGGTGGTTGTTTCCAGTCTCTCCCAGCACCAAGAGGCAATTTATTTGGATGCAAAGATATGGTGCAGCTCCCGCCTCACTCCTCGTCGTCTATTAAGTTCATAAGTGTACTGCATGTTAGTCAGAGAAGTAATCTAATTTCACAGTTAAATAAAGAGCTAATTTAAATGACTATTGAAATGAAAATGTTCATGGAATTCATCTGCTGGCTCTAATAAACACACTCTCCACTGTCCCCTCAACCCTGCCCATTTTCGGAAGCCCACACCCTGTGTCTTCTCTGGACCTGTTCCTCTGTCTCCAGGTGGACTCTAGAATCATATTATTACATGTTATTTTACTTTTATCTATGGCCGTTTCGGCAGCAGGAATTATACACGTTTCCCTGACAGAGAGCTTTACGTGGAGCATGTGTTTGAAAGATTAATATAAGCAATTGCTTCTGAAACAATTAATCTTGTTTTCCCATAGTAATGAAAAATGAATAATCAAAAGCAATAAATTGTGCCTGGAAGACGATAAATACTTCTTCAAGCATTTTAACACTGACTGTGAATTACAGCTGACCCCCAGATGGGGAAGGATGAATATGACCAGTGGAAACTCCACAGTGGGCACCGCTGAACTTTAATAATGGTCTTTAGCTGCTTGATTGATTTCATCGTTCCCTATCAGAACCCATAGGACCAGGCTGTCTGTCCTGCTGATTTAAATCTCAAAATGGCATCTTGTGCCTATTAGGAGAGTCTGTGTTTAAACCATTATAGAGCGGTTGTCTTCTTTCTGTTCCTTAACTAATGTACGGACGCAAGTGGAGCTGTGTTAGGGTTTAAAATATAAATAGTAACAACTGAATAATTCTAGATCCAATCCCTGCAGATCGGGAACCCCAGAGGGATGTGTTTTATCCAGAATGTCATCAGTTTCCTGGATGTGAAGCCACTTGAGTAAATTTGAGAAGGAACCCTCAGGGACTTACTTTTACTTTCAGCCACCCATCTTCTATAGGCACATTCATGAACCAGGGCTTACTTTAGACATAATAAGTTTTGGAAGAAACAGTGTGTCTCTTCCATGAGAGATTCTGTGAGGACATGAAGCCCTGAAATAAATGATTGGCCTTCTTTTGAGATGTAACACTTCAGAAGCATATGTGGGCACATGTGGCATTCAGATTGCTATGCGCAGTGCCACTATCCACGCATACATACCTGTGTGTGGGTGCGTGCTCAGTCCTGTCCAACTCTTTGTGACCCCATGGACCGTAGCCCACCAGGTTCCTCTGTTCATGGAATTTCCCATGCAGGAATACTGGAGTGGGTTGCCATTCTCTACTCCAGGTGCTCTTTCTGACCCAGGGCTCAAACCCAGGTCTCCTGCATCTTCTGCGTTTGCGGGTGGATTCCTCACCACAGCATCACCTGGGAAATTACATGCATACATACATACATACATACATACATACATAAGATAGCTGTGTCCATACTTTCTCCACATTGAAGAAGCAAAAATTACTTGGCAAGTGTAGACTCAGTGCACTTTACAAAGCAGCAGTCAGGTGTGGAGACTCCTGAAATTTTCTGCAAAGCTGATGGCAAAGGGAATCAAGACAGGACCCCAGTCAAGCTCCTTTTCACTGTGTGCAACTGCCTGCATTTAATCTGTTTTAATGTGTTTGTATCTGCCTGCTACTCTGGTACCCAGAGAGACCATATTTTCACGCTACTGAATCAGAAGCTGATGTGTCCTCCTTCTCTGATGAAGCTTGGCAGGTAATCATGAATCCCAAACTACATCTGTGGACACTATATAGTGTAGTTTTTTTCCATACTACCTATTAGCTGAGATCT
This sequence comes from Oryx dammah, assembly GCF_014754425.2. Classification (NCBI taxonomy): domain Eukaryota; kingdom Metazoa; phylum Chordata; class Mammalia; order Artiodactyla; family Bovidae; genus Oryx; species Oryx dammah. Next base: position 2,059,026 of record NW_024070199.1, on the reverse strand, counting down.
TTAGAATCCTCTGAAACAAAGGTATGCCTTCCCTTATATTTCTGAGAAATGTTATTGATCACAAATGTAACAGTGTGTGATACATGTAAGCCCTTTGAAAAGTCTACAGTGATAGGCAAACACAAATCAATGGCTGTCTCTTAATGGACTGGCCAAAAGTTGATCCTTCTTGTGTCTGTCTTGATTCTGTTGTAATTGTAAACATAATTACATTAAACGTTTTGTCAAGGAATAGTTTCATGTCTTGTACACTTTTCGTGAGTTTGTGTCTTCAAAGCTGGAAATATAATTCTGAAATCTAAATCAGGGAGAGAAAAATCAATTCAGCTGATCAGTCTTTTGAGAGTAGAGAGGCTCTTCCTAGTTGATTGTTTCTAAAAATAAGCTTTCCAAATTTGGCGCCGCTGTTGGGGAGCAGGGAAGGGATGTCAGTAGCCGAAAGTCCCCCAAGTGCACGCCACACAGTATTGTCAGATGCTACGGAGCTACTGAGAAAATTCCTGACATATGTGTTTTGTTCTAAGAACTTAACACAGCATGCTTTTTTTAAAAAAATTGCTTTTATAGAAATGTTCTGATCCTCCTGGATTCTTTTGAATTGTTGCCAGCATGTGATTTGGACCTTTGACTTGGTTGGCCCTGCAAAGAGAAGCTGAAAACCAGAGATGAATAGCCACGCGGTCTCTTACACTTGAGGACGGTCCAGTTAATATTTCAAGTTGCCAAGGCCAGCCTCGCAGAAAGCATGTATTTTATTTTCATTCTAAAACATTATGTTTTGAACTATTTCCTGAAGGGCTTTTGCAAGAAACCAATTTGTTCTGTGTGGGAAGATGACTGTTTCTCAGTGAGTCCTCTTTTCAGGTCCTTTTTCCAGACTGCCATGCTACTGGTGATAGGCTTATAATAATATTAATAAGTAAAAGGGATAATGAGAAGGTGAATAAAAAGTTAGGAAGAAGGGAAGGATGAGGAAGAAGAGAAAAAGATCATAATAATGTCCTTCCAGTAATTTGAAAGTGTGTTAGTCAGTCAGTCCTGTCCAACTCTCTGCAACCCCATGGGCTGTAGCCCGCCAGGCTCCTCTGTCCATGGGATTCTCCAGGCAAGAGTACTGGAGTGGGTTGTCATGCCCTCCTCCAGGGGATCTTCCTGACCCAGGGATCAAACCCAGGTCTCCTGCATTGCAGGTGGGTTCTTTCCAATCTAAGCCACCAAGGAAGCCCTCAAGTAGTTTATTCTTTTATAATTTACAAAGTGAGTTCGTGAGATAGTTGATGTCACAAGTGAAGAAACTGACTCTTTGGTGTGACATTGTTTTCTGTGTGTTACATAGCTTAAGTAACAGAGCTAGAGCTTAAATTTCTGATTCAAAGGCTGACGTTTTTTTCTATCCAACATTCCTAGCTCTATAGGTACAGTGTGGTGTTTACAATGTGAGCTAATCTGTTTGTAAAAAAACTTGAACTAGGGTTCTGCACAGAGTACTATATTGAAATGTTTGATGAAGAAATATAATAAAAATTGTGCCATTCAAAGAATGAATGAAACATAGTTAATTGTTAGAGTTCAGGTCAGTCAAAGCAGAAAATATCCACCAGGATCTGAAGAAGAAAAATATTTTAAAGATGTTAAAAGACTATTCTTGGGGAAAATAATGCAGCATATGGTTTACATTACTTTCACAGAAGCACGGTGCTCTTTAAGAATGGATGAGTCAGTTTCACAGACATCAGGTAAGAATGCTCAGGACCCCTGATTATGGCAGGAGTCAATGCACACACCCTTTCCTTTCTCAAAGATGCTTTGTGGGGAAATCAGTGGTCACTGAAGAACTGAAGTGCTTCCCAGGTAGCTTTTATCTTACAAGGAAAAGGTTCTGTCATTTTGATAACACACAACAAAATTCAAAAGTCACAAACTGTTATTAGCTGACTTGTATTTATATACTGAAGTCCTAACTTCTGGTATTTCAGAATGTGACTATATTTTGAGATTGAGTCTTTCATGGGCTAATTAAATTAAAACAAGACTGTTAGGATGACCCCTAATGCGATCTGATTGGTGACTTGATAAAAAGCAAGAAATTTATACATAGACATATACTTCAGGACAACGATGTGAAGACACGAGGAGAATGTCATCTACAAGCCAAGGAGAGGGGCTTTTAAAGAAACCAACACTGCTGACACCTTAATCTTAGAATTCTTTGCCTCTGGAAATAGAATCTGTTGTGAGAAAATAAAATGTGTTGTTTAAGCCACCCAGCCTATGGTACTTTGTTATAGCAGCCCTAGTAGCTAGTATACTGTTTCAAATCAGTAGCTGTCAACTGGCCGTGTTTAGAATCACATTAGAATTTTTTTCTTAATTGATGCTCAGGGTACCATCCCAGAACAGTAGAGTAAGAATTGCAGGGGACAGGACGTGAGTGGCTGCGTTTTGCAAAGACTTCCCCAACGATTCTGATCCTGTTTAGGTTGAGAATCACCATTTACACTGTCTGCCCCCAGATTTGTCCCCAACTGATTCCTTTCAGGAGGGATAACAAATCTTACATCCGGGGTCTAGATTGTGGAGCTTGTTACTCAGAGTAAAGGAAGTCATCCCACAGGATCCAGTAATGGTCCAGTGTGGCTGATCCTTCCAGTCATTTGAATATCTATTTAAAAATAGAGATTCACAGAAATTTTGATTCATGAATCTGGGATTTCTAGGAGACGGGGCAGGAGTCTGTGTTTAAGAATGTCTGTGAGTGATTCTGACGATATTTTAGATAAGAATGGCTGAATATTTATTCCTAAGTATGTGTGTATGTATGGGCTTCCCTGGTAGCTCAGCTGGTAAAGAATCTGCCTTCAATGCAAGAGACCCAGGTTTGATTCCTGGGTTGGGAACATCCCCTGGAGGAGGGAATGGCAACCCACTCCAGTATTCTGGCCTGGAGAATCCCCATCGACAGAGGAACCTGGCGTGCTACAGTCCATTGGGTCACAAAGAGTTGGACACAACTGAGCAACTCAGCACAGCACAGCACGTGTCTATGTATATACGTATTACGTATGTATTGTCTTCAGCAAGGAAAAGGTGCACATAATTCCACCACCAAAGGAACCTATTCAGATTTCTGATCTGTGATTGTTTCCCCACGTCCTTTTCCATCGTTAGATAGTTCAAAGAAGAAAGTGTTGAGGACATTGGGAGTGATGCTTCCTAAGGCCCACTTGACTTCACAATCCAGGATGTCTGGCTCTAGGTGACTGATCACACCATTTGGATATCTGGGTCATGAGGATCTGTTTTGTATAGTTCTACTGTGTATTCTTGCCACCTCTTCTTAATATCTTCTGCTTCTGTTAGGTCCATACTATTTCTTTCCTTTATTGTGCCCATCTTTGCATGAAATGTTCCATTGGTGTTTCTAATTATCTTGAAGAGATCTCTAGTCTTTCCCATTCTATTGTTTCCCTCTATTTCTTTGCACTGATCATTGAGGAAGGCTTTCTTATCTCTCCTTGCTGTTCTTTGGAACTCTGCATTCAAATGGGTATATCTTTCCTTTTCTCCTCTGCCTTTTACTTCTCTTCTTTTCTCAGCTATTTGTAGGGCCTCCTCAGACAACCATTTTGCCTCTTTGCATTTCTTTTTCTTGGAGATGGTCTTCAGCACTGCCTCCTGTACGGTGTCACGAACCTTCATCCATAGTTCATCAGATACTCTATCAGATCTGATCCGTTGAATCTATTTGTCACTTCCACTGTATAATTGTAAGGGATTTGGTTTAGGTCGTACCTGAGTAGAATTTTGCGATTTGGTGTTTTGTGGTAATGACCTGAGGTTAATCAGTATTTTCTCTTTCTCAAACCTGCTGTTAGGGCAAAAGGTCTGATACTAACAAATTATGTCTTTCACAATTGAAGTGTAAATTGAACTTCTAATCCATTTGTTTGCTAATCATCCCTCATTATGAATACACTAATCAACCTCTTTGGGAAATTTACCTGTTATGTATAGTCATATATGCATGCAACATTTCATTGACACAAAGCTATTGCTCCCCAGCCAAACAAGATCAGGTTGGAAGAAAAAAAGAAAAAGTCTATGGCAAGTGAAAGTCAGTGTCAAAATAATAACTGACATCTGACTTGAATGATAAATGCTTATGTTCATCATCTCAAAACAACCTGTGTGATGTGCTGCTATACCCATTTTACATTGAGGCTAGAAGAGAGGCGTTAGCTTAATCACCCTAAGTCCTGCAGCTGGGAAGTGGCGGAGGCAAATCAGCTCCGGAGCCTATGTACACTCCTAACAGTTATACCCTGTACTGCCCCTAAGCTTACCCATCGACTCCTCCGTGAGCCCCTTTTCAGTCTCTCTTACTCTCTTTTATATTTAATTTTTAACTGATTTTGGAGTTTACGTTTCCTAACCAGTATCATATTTCAAACATGCGTCCCAATCAAAGGCCAGAAATTACACAATAAATATTTTTAGAGTAAGGGGTGCCTCTACACAGTTCTCTTATTTTCACTTACGAAGAACTAATACACCATGATTTTCTTGAATATAATGTGTTTTTATAGTAATTCTTCTTATGTATTAAACTGTAAAGATACCCGTATGTCCATAAGCTATATTCATAATCCCATCCTAATATGAAAACTGTGTTTGTTTTGCCTACTATCTTTTAGACTTCAACCTGCTGATGTTTTTTTAATCATTGCAAATGGAGCATATTTTTTTTATATTCAGTTTTTCACTTATCTAAAGATACTTTGTGTAGTTTTGAATAGTCCCGGGTAGTGATCAAAGTAAGTATCAGAAAATAGTCCTTGGAGTGATGCACCTGGATTTGCAATCTTGTGTCTTCACATTTCCAGCACCTCCTGTCTTTTAAAATCACTGAGCTTGTAAACTTTTTGAGATTGACTATCCTGTTTAAAACCCATCTCTAAATTTACACAGGTTGACATATTGCAGAAGAAATTTATAGCAAATAAATGTTTATTGCATGTAGCCTAATAATTGTTATTCACATATTCTCTAGCTAGAAATTCCATACACACACAAAATATATATTTATATATAGAAGTGAAGTCACTCAGTCGTGTCCAACTCTTTGCAACCCCATAGACTGTAGCCTACCAGGCTCCTCCATCCATGGGATTTTCAGGCAATAATACTGGAGTGGGTTGCCATTTTCTTCTCCAGGGGATCTTTCTGACCCAGGGATCGAACTCGAGTCTCCCGCATTGCAGACAGATGCTTTACCATCTAAGCCACCAGGGAAGCCTAATATGTATATACATATATATATATATAATGTAATATATGTATATATTTATATTGGTAGTTTAGAGCACATGTTTCAGAGTCAGGCTGACTTGGACTAACACTCTTTTTCTGTTTTTCACTCCCTGAGTCACTTTGGGGAAGCCTTTGAACTCCCTCAAATTGGTTTTCTTTTCTGTAAGGTGACGACAGTATTTACTTGCAGGTGGAGATTGAATGAAAAAATTAAGGTGGGGTTCTTCCAGGTGTCCCAGCTTGGCCCACTAAATGCCCAGTAACAGCTAAAGAATATTATAACAAAAATTCCTTTGAGGCCAGTCTGACATAGAGTAGTTGCACAGAACAAGGTAACACTTTTATATAGTCCTAGGAGGACAAGGCACAGAGTGAAGTTTCCCTGGTCTTATTTGGAAATAGACAACACACTTCTTTTGCTGAATCTGGGCAAGGTTTCCCTGTGTACGTTGCCAGAGCAAGTGTCTTCATATAAGCATGTCCATCCACTATGAGCCAGAACCTATAGTCAGGGATGTGGAAATATTTCTGGAAGGAGGAGTGGAAAGAAAAGAACCAGAATGGCTCCTTTCATCCAAGGCTAATCTCTTGAGCAGTGGGAGGGGAAGATAGGCCTGCCTAGAGCACTGGTACCTTTATAGAGGGTGGAGGCTGACTGTAATCTTGCAAACACACTGACAGGTAGGCAGGATTCAAAATGAGGTTCACATCTGCTTGGAGTTTTAAAGGCTCATTCTAGACCCAGAGGGAGGGCTTGTGGGTGGCTGAACAAACTCATTCTGGGGCCAGATGGCCTGGGTTTGGCTGCTTGTCTCAGCTGCATACTAGTTATATGACCTTGAGCAAGTCTTTTTGCCTTACTGTGGCCGATTCCCTTAATTGTGAAGTGGGGGTAAAAATAGCACCTACCTTCAAAGTTTGTTGTGAAAATTAAGGAAATTAATTTATGAAAGTGCTTGGAAAAGGCAAGCGTTCAGTAAATGTTAGCTTTTGTAATCTACCTACCTGTGGAGAGCTGAATGGTCAGTTTTGCTCTTGCCAAGTTTTCCTTCCCCTGTTTTTTCCATGATTGCACCTGGATTTATGCGCCTTTCCACTTAAGAGGTGACTCTTGAAGGTTTCTTGTTTTCTAGGGGCAGGAAAATGTATAGCATTATGAATGATAAGCCCTGAGCCTGTTCTGTTATTAAATTAAAGTCATGGAGGCAGTTACTTTTTACATTAAGAATGGTTCATCTTTCTAACTAATCATTAAGATGTAAAGTCTGCACTCCAATAGACCTGGGCAGTACAGAACATAATTGCAGGCAGAACAGGAATTACGCTTCCACACGTTTCTGAGATTAGAACATGAATTCGTTTTTAGCAGATGTGTTTGCTCAGGATTCCAATTTCTTTTCTCATTCTCCATGATAGATTCCTTCAACCACAGCTGGAGTGTTTGGTGGGGCTGGACTCCCTCCCTGCCCTTAATTTATTGTCCGTGTTGCCTGCTGAGAGCGCGCTGCGGAAGCAGGGCTGTGCTTTCACACTTCCTCCTTCCCAGCTCTTTTCATTCAGTCTCTGGGATTTGACTTGTCACTAAGCCCACTTTGTAGGCTTCCCTAGTGGCTTAGATGGTAAAGAATCTGCCTGCAGTGTGGGAGACCCGGGTTTGATTCCTGGATCAGAAGATTCTCTGGAGAAGGGAATGGCTACCCACTCCAGTATTCTTGCCTGGAGAATTCCATGGACCTGGAGCCTGGTGGGCTACAGTCAACGGGGTCACAAAGAGTCGGACATGACTGAGTGCCTAACACTTTCACTTTCAAACTCAATTTAGAGCCACTGATCTCTGAATTCTGTTGTTTATTGTGCTCTTGCTCTAAGATATACTACAAAGATCAGATTTTGCTGCCCAGATGGTTCCCAAGGGCAGCATGTGGCTAGGCAGATGCCAGCCTGGTGTTGAGTCTGGAGATCCTTATGGCTGGTTGGCCTGTTGGCATGGAGGTGAACAGTTCAGCAAGAGGATGAAGGATTCTGATCCAGCCAACTTGTGAAATCTGACTCTGAATGGGACTTTGTGGTAGGTGGTTTCAGATGCCTCCTCATTTACTCCTCACACCAACCTGATTGTTAGCCTGCAGATTGGTGGGGATGCCCGAGAGAGACCACGAAAGAGCATTGCCCCTCTCAGCCTGAATTCTGAACAGTTTGGGAAATAAAAGAGCAAAGATGGAGGCCAGGATATCATCTTCATTGTAGAGATGCTAAGGTGGCTGATGTAGGTTATTATCAGAGCCAAACAAGCTTTCAAAGAATGAACCCCAGAATCAGGACTTGCACATGCTGGTCCCAAACGCAGTGGAAGCTTCTTCACCTGGTCCCCTGACCCCAGCAGCGTCCAAGACCTGGGAGGGGCAGCTGCACTGGCCTCTCTGTGGACCGCTCAGTTTCAGGAGGAAGGGTGCAGAGCTGAATGGAGTGTGTCCAGTTTTCTCCCCAGTGTGCTTTAACTACACGTCACTCCAACTGGAGATGAATGGAATGAGTCAAGTGTTGGAGAGAGGCCATAGGAGCATGTTTTGGGAAAATATGTCCCCGTGAAAACAGTGTAGGGTAAAGTTCAGATGACAAAACTGAGGCACAGAGAAACTCGATAACTTGCAAAAGGGTTCAACCGCTCCTTAGCAGTGGAGCTGAAACTTCAATACAATCCTTTCACTCTCCTACCTTAGGCTGAGTCAGAGATTTTCTCCACATGGAGAAATTGGAATCTTGACATAGGAAAGAGCTGTAAAAGGTCATTCATCCTTTAGAATCTAAAGCATAATTTTACATAAACTGTCCAAGAAGAATAGGTTGGTCTTTTCTCCTTTAATTTTGCTACCTCTGCTGTTGTTGTTAACCGTTCTAGTGGGCTTGTCTTCCATAGTATGGGTCACTTTCTTCTCATGAAATTCTGGCCACTAGACTTCTTTCCCTCCAAACTGACTGATCTGGTACACCAAAGCCCACATCTGAGAAATTTGCTTTTAGATCACAGATTATCAGCTTTCTTCCCCGTGGGCTTCACTAGTGGCCAGACAGTAAAGAATCTGTCTGCAATTCAGGAGACCCAGCTTTGATCCCTGGGTTGGGAAGATGCACTGGAGAAGAGAATGGCTACCCTCTCCAGTATTCTTGCCCGGTAAATTCCACAGACAGAGGAGCCTGGTGGGTTACAGGCTCCTGTAAGAGTCGGACACAACTGAGCAACTAACACTTTCATTTTTTTTTTCCTTCCCCATGCCATCTCTTGCCCAGCAATACCAGCTCCTTAGCCAGAGAGGAATGCTGCCCTAGCACTAATGGACTATGACAACCATCTGTATACCTCCTGGCTGACCTGATGGTCTCGGCTTTGACAGGCCAGCTGAGGACCCAGGAAATGTTTTGAAATGTTTTGTTGTTGTTTTACATTCCCTTCTTTCCTATGTGATTATTATGGTGCTTACTATTTACATTTTGAATTGCATTTTTTAAACTTCTGGCGTTAGATAGCTGAATGGCATCTTCTTTAAGGACAGCTTACGCAATATCCGGCAGGGGTGAGAACTTGCTCTCAAATTGTGTTCATGTTCAGAGCTCAGCTTCGTTGGGGCTTTGTGGGGAAGGGTGGGTGATGGTGGAGGGATTTATGGGTGCAATTTCCACTAGGAAGCTTCCTGGAAGATCTTTATGAATGAGCTAGATAAAGGCCCTGGAGGAAACATAGTATCACAGCCTCTGGGTATTGAAAGGCTTTATGAACCGCACAGGGCTGGAAACAATTAGCAGCAGCAAGACTTGGAAAATAGGAAGAAAAAGGTAAATCTTATAAGCAGAGCTCGACATGGGAATTTAGCATCTACTTCCAGTGAATAAGAAGTTATATTCCAGAAGACATGAAATCCCAGAATTGTACTTATTGCATGTGAGCTAAGTTGCTTCAGACGTGTCCAACTCTTTGCAACCCCAAGGACTGCAGCCCACCAGGCTCCACTGTCCGTGGGATTCTCCAGGCAAGAACACTGGAGCAGGTGGCCATGCCCTCCTCCAGGGGTTCACCTGACCCAGAAATTGACCCCAGGTTTCTTCTGTCTCTTGGATTGGCAGGCAGGTTCTTTACCACTAGTGCCTACCTCTTAGTAAAGAAGCTTAAAATATCCTTTCCTAAACTTAAAGTGTGTTCATTTTGTATGTTATGTTCCCTTGAAATATTATTATCCAGATAGATGTGCATTGTTTAGAAACTCATCTTTTAATTACGATATTGAAAATCCAATAATCTTGGGCTTCCAGTTAAGGATTCCTCAAGAAATCAGGACGATTTAAAACAGGATTTTGATTCTTGCTGGTCAGTTTCTGGAAATTTACTCTGGAGTTACTTTTTCCCAGAAACTGTAGATCAGCTTTTATTTGAAATTCTGCAGAGCATTTCCTTTCTTTCTCTCTTTTCTGTCTTCATGGCTGAAACCTCAGTGGTTAAGCAAGAAGGTTTAAGTGGTTTTGCAAAGGTAAGCTCTTGCCTGTATGAAAGAAGTTGCAGCTTTGAAGGACCCTAGAAAGAAAACTGCCCTCCCCACATGTTGCAAAGAAATGTTTCCTATTTATGGCCAGGGTCATTGGCCGGTCACTCGGGGGGAGCTTGTCCTGAACAATTTAATTCAGGTTGGGAAGCTAGCAAACCTCCTGCACTGCTCTGTGGATAAGGGTGTAACCAGCCTTCCACGGCAAGTCCTGTTTCTGATTCCCTTGACCTCGGATATTCTTTGGACTGCCAAACTGGCACCTTTGGCTATTTCTATGACCTTGAAAATTAGAATAATTAGGTTTCCTCTGGCATAGCGGGAGTTGATATGTGTAATTAACAGCAACCAGCAGTCCCTAGAGAACAAATTTATGAAAGATGTTAAAGGAGGCAAGAAGCAGCCCTTTTTGAATGAGGGGAAGTGAGCATTAGTTATGTGAGCGTGGTGGTATTTGGATGTTCCTTATCACATGCATGTTGATACTTCTCTGAAATTTAATAATGCATTTTCCTTTTATTTTTCTTAGTAGCATCCATCATGTAAAATAGAGGGATGTGAATGATTGGCAACCAAATCAATGAACAGGGGTGAGAACTTAAAAAATAACTTCTTTATAGGGGAGAAAAAAATTAGTTGGAGGCTACATTAAATTTTGCAACAAAAACTTTGAGACCTCAGTAATTGTTTATGTGTATTTTCTTTTCCTAAGCTGTGAAAGTGCCTAGTATGAATTGGTCACAAGTTCCTGCCTGAAAAATGGGCAAGGAATATTTTGAACATATGTCTTTTTAAACATTTCTCTGAACAACTCTGACTCTTTATAGCACTATTTTCTCAGCAATTGTTTTTAAATGTATATAGATAGTTAGGATGACAGATAGACGAGAGAGGGGGAAGGAGAACAGTCCATTAGGATGTGGTTCTGTCTATCTGGGTCTTCCCTGGTGGCTCAGAGGTTAAAGCCTCTGCTTGCAATGCAGGAGACCTGGGTTCAGTCCCTGGGTCAGGAAGATCCCTTGGAGAAGGAAATGGCAACCCACTCCAGTATTCTTGCCTGGAGAATCCCATGGACAGAGGAGCCTGGTGGGCTGCAGTCCAAGGGGTCGCAAAGAGTTGAACACGACTGAGCCACTTCACTTTCACTTTCTGTCTGTCTAGGCAGACGGTAGGTGTGTTCTCAGCTGCTGTGCATTAGGGTTCCATTTGTACATACTCTCTGTGGCTGAGCTCTCGTAAAGGGTGTGTGCTTCCTCTAGACTCATTCTGGTCTTTATTTCACAGTGTTGGAATTGATGTCAAAAAGTATGCAAGTGATAGTATCTGTCGGTAGGATATCCTTCTAGCTGTAAGAACACAGATTTTACAGTGATATACACACCTTCAAGGAAATGAACAAGGCGTCTAGTAGGCTGTGCTCCTACTGCTTAGTCACTCAGTCTGTCTGCCTCACTGCTGCCCCATGCACTGTAGCTCACCAGGTTCCTCTGTCCATGGGATTTTCTGGCAAAAACAGTGGAATGGGTTGCCATTTCTGTCTCTGGGGGAAATTCCCAGCCCAGGGATGACCCTCGTCTCATGTCTCCTGCATTGGCAGGTGGGTTCTTTCCCACTGGCACCACCTGGGAAGCTCCCTGGGAATCTCTGCCAAGAGGCAGAGAGAGATCAATGAAAGTCCTTGGTCTTTGTGAAGAGCACCATAGACATCTTTGCCACTGAGGACGGGTTGATCAGTAACTCAGAAGTGGTGGTTGGTAAAAGTTACAGCCAAGGGTGGGCGCTGGGTGGGTGTCAGTCGGTCTTAGTTCTCTGGTGAGTCCGGGATTGATGAAACTTTGCTACAGATGTCTACAGAACAGCCAACTCCATTTATAAATCCAGAAACTCCTGGATATGTTGGGTTTGCAAATCTTCCCAAATCAAGTTCATTAAAAATCAGTGAAAAAAGGTTTTGAATTCACACTAGTGGTGGTTGGCAAATTGGGTCTCGTAAAATCTATGCTCATAAGCCTCATCTTGCTGACTGACCTCTACCCAGAAAGAGTCTTACCTGGAGCTGCAGAGAAAATTGCAAAAACTCTTCAAATTGAGGCTTCGACTGTTGAAACTGAAGAGCGAGGGGTCAAGCTGTGTCTGACCATGCTGGACACACCGGGCTTCGGGCACACCATCAACCGCAGGGAATGCTTTAAACAGTCATCTCCTACATCGATGGCAGTTTGAACAGCGCCTGCAGGATGAGAGTGGTCTGAACAGAGGCGCGCCGTCGGGAACAGGGCGCACTGCTGCTTTTACTTCATTCCCCCCTCAGACACAGACTTCAGCCGTTGGGTGCTGCGTTTGTGAAGGCAAGACCCAGCAAGGTGAGCACTGTGCCTGTCGTCGAGAAAGGCTACACACGCACACTGAAGGAGCAGGAGCACCTGAAGAAAAGGATTCTGGATGAAGTCGAGGAACATGACATCAGAATCGGTCGCTTACCTGATGCAGAGTCCTGTGAAGACGAAGATTTTAAAGAGCAGACTAGACTTTTCAAGACCAGCGTCCCTGTCTCTGTGGTTGGATCCAATCAGCTGACGGAAGCCAAAGGCCAAAAGGTCAGAGGCTGCCTCTACCCTTGGGCCATCCTGGAGGTGGAGGATGAATGAAGCTGAGGACGATGCTCATCATTCACGTGCAGGATCTCCACGAGGTGACCCAGGACCTTCACTATGAGAACTTCTGATCAGAGAGGCTCCGGAGGTGGCAGAAAGGTGGAAAATGAGGACATGAATAGAGACCAGATTTTGCTGGAAAAGGAAGCTGAGTTCCACCACATGCAAGAGATGATCACCCCAATGAAGGGGCAGCCGTAGCTGCAGGGCGGTGATGGTGATGGCAAGGTCCACAGGCACCACGTGTGAGGAGACACTTTGCAAGATAAATATTCCCATGGGTAACACAGCTGCATATTTACAAGACTGTTGCAGGGGTGCCTGTCCACATTTCACAGTGCCTGTGCCTGAGAATTTATTTTTTTAACTTTTGATGTGTTATTTTGTATGAAGTACCTTAACATTTACATTTCATTGTGATGTTATACTTGATATTTTGTGAGGTGAACTGTCCATTTTCCTTCTTCTTCCACTCTAAGTAACCACTACCACTAGAATCCCATGGACCAGTCAGCACGTATAGTTAGTAGGTGAATTTGGTTTGATTGGCCTAACCGACTAATCATGATTTACTTCCAGAACATTCAGATTTCCAAGAATGTTCCTGAGGAGTAGAGACATGAACACAGAAGGACGAGCTGCCTGGGTACGAGGCTGTTTCTCACTAAGCCATGCTTTTGTCTGAGCACAGCACCTAAAACCAGTTATGCCGCTATAACTCCATACTGTTAATTCATCTGCACATTATCTGTTTACCAAATGAAAAGAAATCTAATTAGGTACATGTTTATACTTAAATAGCTTTTTCACAAACAGGCTGTTGGGATGAGATTTTTTAAAAAGTCTTTGAATTCTGAGGTCATTTTTTTAACTCCTGGTTTGGCTTCACTTGGACTGATCCCGTCCTGAACGGTTTTCAGGCAAATAGCAGTGTGTGGTCTGTCCCGTCCATTTTTAGCCTTCGTGGTTTCCTTCCTTACATGTTACACAGACTTGTCCACAGGTGGCTTGAGAGCGAAGGCTCTTTCAGGCTTGCTCCATGGGCTGGCTGACGGCTGGCTGGTTTCCTTGCCCTGCGGTAGATCAGTCCCCAGAAGTGACACATGGAAGGAGACTGGAGGGGGTGGGTGCTGTCTCAGCGTTCTCGTCCCACTAGAGCACGGGGGCTAAAGTGGAGAAGTGCTGAACTCCAGGGCTGAGGCCACCCGGGAAGGAAGGGAGATGGTGGCAGCTGGCCAGGTGCACTGCAGAAGGCCGTCTGGTGTTCTCCCGACTGGCCTTGTACTGGTGCCTGATTGTGAGCAGTCAAGAGCTATAGGTTTAGGTGCAGTGTACAGTTTTAACCAAGAAGTGTTCCATGACCTTAGGGTACCTCCATGCAGGACCAGTTATTTGGGTTATTTTGGCATTTATCAACTATGCTAGTAAAAGCTGTTGTTTAAAAAGGGGGTAGGGTGGCCCCCCTTTTAAGCAGTAGACATAGTAAGCCCAATTGAAAGTAAGCCCATAGTAAGCCCATTGTAAGCGGTAGACATAGTAAGCCCAATATAGTCTACTTAGTGCCAGCTGCCACCTAATGGATGCATGAGTGTGGGTGGACCTTCACTTTCAAATCCCCTTTTGTTCTGCTGCCCCAATCTAAATACCCAATCTAAATACCTTTTACTAAGAGATAAAACTTTACCTATAAAAATGTATTTTGAAAACTTATTTTACACAGCAATTTTGTGTCCATTGAAACTAACCTTTTACCAATAAAGCACAATTGTTTAGATATTTAAAAGAAGATTACAGCAGAGAAGAGATTTTCTAAAAAGCATGTAAAGGTTGATGTAGTACTGTGATGGGAACAAGTTCCCACAGGGGCGGTGCTGTAATGACCTGTACACTTTAGCATTCAGTTAATGCTAAAGGAGACAAGCACATATTAGTTCTTTGATGGAAATAACTAACAAGAGGGCAGGTGATAACTTCCCTATAAACATCCACTGTGGTAACCCTAAATTGATGTCCTTGTTTTATCGCTGATCTCTACCAACTACCACTCACATCACTGCTCATTAGCTGTCTTCTCACCCAGAATGAATCAGCTTTGAGAAGATGTGAACGTTAAGAAATTAATCAAAAGATATCCTTAGAACCTGGGCTCAGTGAATCAGTCAGAGTAAGACAAATTATTGCTCAAATGCTGCTTTTCATCCTGTTCACTAATAAAAACAAATGCTATAAATTAATTATTTATTATGTACCACAGTGTACTGTGTATGTGAGGCCAGGCAAAATGTCGTTTCCACTTTCTTTGGATTTTTTAATTGTGCTAATCAAATTTCAGGTTCTCTGGTTCTAAATGGATGATTCATCGTTCTTGTCTTTTTGCAGTCCAAATAAAGACTAGAATCACTTCCCAAAACATTAAAAAAAAAATCCTTTAAGGCACTCAAAAAGAAAAGGATAAAAATGACATGTGATCAAATGAGTCTGAAAAACACTAGCCATATTTCTTTTTTGAGTATCAAATTTCATATAAAGTAGAGCAGTGGCTCAGAGAAATCTTGGACCAACGAACTTTTTAAAATTTCGGCTTACACTTTTACTTTTCAACTTATTCAACTAACTTTTGCTTATTCACCATAAGAATTATACATAAATAGCTAACGTTTATTGATGGGGATTCTTGTCCAAGGTATTGTTTTATTGTCTATCCCAATTTTGTTTCACTGTAACACATATTAACTGTCTGATAAGCGGTCACCCATTTAAGGGAAACAGAATGTTGTACACCATGTATGACCTGTGAACCTCATGGTCTGAATCAGCACTATCCAATAGATAGAAAATAGATCCAACAGATAGACAACCACACTATGTGATTTTTAGTCTTCTAGTTAAATGGGAAAAAAAAAAAAAAACCTCTGGTGAAAATAATTTTAGTAATATGACTCAGACAGCAAAGAATCTGCCTGCAACTCAGGAGACAAGGGTTTGATCCCTGGGTTGGGAAGACCTTCTGGAAAAGAAAATGGCAACCCACTCCAGCATTCTTGTCTGGAGAATTCCATGGACAGAGGAGCCTGCTGGACTACAGTCCATGGGGTCACAAAGAGTCAGAGATGACACTTATTAACCTACTAGGTATATTAATATTAAAGATATAAAAGTTATATTAAAATATCTTCTTAAAGATAATTTACATTTTTACCATTTTTTCCTACTCAGTCTTCAACATCCAGCACGTATTTTACACTTATACATTCCACAGTTCAGACAGCTCCATATCAACAACTCAGTAGCCGCATGTGGCCAGTGGCCACTATTCTGGATGGTGCAGGTCCTTTCCAAGATGGCCTCAGTGGGAAAGCCTTCCCTGAGCTTGTTTCCAGGAGTTCTGTGTGACCAGTTCTCCTTGACTCCTGTCAACTCATCTGGAATGCGAATCAGTTGATAAGAGACCTGTAGACACACATTTTCTGTTTCTTTGATTGTTTCAGCTGCATTCAGCTCCAGTATCAAGTTTTCCCAACGGAGAGGGAGCATGATTGGGTAAATCTTCATGAGTTAATGAAAATCAGCAGGAAGACATCCATAAACCTCGTTTAACCTTGTCAGGATAACATTTAATTTTACTTAGGGTAGGCTCTTGAGTGTGTTGGAAGCCTGACAGACAGTTGGATGCATGATTTTAAAGAAAGGTATTTTGCTGGAACATTGTTCTGGTCTTTGAAGGCTAGAAAAATTTCAAATGCAGTATAATTTAAGCAAGTATGTGTACAGGTATTTATTAGAAAATAGCTGATAATAGTAATAGACAATCTTTCTTTATGTTTTCCATGGGCCAAGCCCTATTAATATTCATTATCTCTTTTAATTGTTGTAATTATATTAATTTTCTCATCGTATAGATAAGAAAACTAAGGCTTAGTCAGGTTAGGAAATTTTGATAGATCTTCCACCATTGTGAGTTTTCTTCAGTGCTAGAACCCATGCTGTTATAGAACATGAGATCCCCGTGTGCTCTTCATTGAAGAATTCACAACCTTCCAGGATCTGAATGGAAGCTGAGTTTGGGTAGTCATGGTAGGATGGCTGTAGACCAACTACTGCATGAGACTGTGCTTCAGGGAAGATCTCTGAATATCTTTTTCACTGGGGTGTTAAAATACTTTCTTCCTTTCTGTAAATGTGATGGTTATAACATTTCTTTTCTAAAAATCAGGGAGTAGTGTGAACTTAGGCTTGAGAGTCAAGAGAGTTCTCTGAGTCTACTTTCAGTTTATCCAGACCCTGCAATTTCAACATGATGGCTCTCTCTGTTACCAGAAATTGTGGCTCTGACAAGCTCCTGCTGCAGTGACTTCATTAATCTTACTCTTCCAGGACACCTGTTCACTACTGTGCAGTGTTGGCTGATACCATGCGGTAATTATGTTGTTAATTCATGGGCTGATGTTTTCCAGACTGAAGCATGGCTTCCTGTAGGCAGTGATCTGGGAAATCAAATCGAGGAAAACATTGACAGTTTGCTTCTGCCCGCTTGGGAATATGGCGTGAGTTTGGGTGGAAAGAATTTCATTTTGTGAGTGTGGTGTTTTTCATTGGGGCTACTATTCAGCACAAATTCTGTTAACTGACTGGTGGTACAAAATATGAATTCTTGAGTGAGATGACCTGAACGGAGCTAGGATCTAAACTCTGGCTCCATTCCTTAGTTTGGGATCTGGAAATTGCTTTCCTTGCATGATAGAAGGATACCTGAGCCAACATTATAGAACACAAAACTCCTATCCCAATAAACACTCAGTAAGTGTTAACTTTTACTATTATTTAGCAAATATATGTCAATGTCTATTCTTAATTAGCAACACGAAAAAGCTTCTTGAAGAATATAATGCTCCAGTTCAGCTATTTATAAATAAGTAGAGGTAATATAGAGGCTTCCCTGGTAGCTCAGATGGTAAAGAATCTGCCCGCAGTGCGGGAGACCTGGGTTCTATCCCTGGTCGGGAAGATCCTCTGGAGAAAGGAATGGTAACCCACACTAATATTCTTGCATGGAGAATTCCATGGAAAAAGGAGCCTGGTGAGTTACAGTCCATGGGGTCACAAAGAGTTGGCACTACTGAACGACTAACTTTACAAACACATACACAGATAAGATAGAAGTGTATTATAGATGGGGAGACAAGGCTTTGTGTGGCCTTGTGTGGTTTGGACCCTTGGGCTGTGTTGTTGTTTAGTCCCTAAGTTGTGTCTGACTCTTTTGTGACCCCATGGACTGTAGCCCACCAGGCTCCTCTGTCCATGTGATTCTCCAGGCAAGAATCCTGGAGTGGGTTGCCATTCCCTTCTCCAGGGCATCTTCTGAACCCAGGGATCAAACTCACACTTCTTGCATTGGTAAGTGGGTTCTTTACTACTGAGCCAGCAGGAAAGCCCACTTGCGCTCTGAGAATCGCAGATGAGATTGTACCCTTTCAGTCCTGTGATGTTGTAAGACTTGGACTAGACTCTTGCCTCTACTACTTCTTCACTGAGTGGCCCTGGGAAAATTTCTCCAGCACTTGGTTCCTTCATCTAAAAAGTGTAGAAATAAAAATATCTACCTCATAGGGTCTCTGTGAGTACTAATTAAGTAGAACATATCAAGCACCTGAAGTAGTACCTTTCTCTTGGTAAATAGTAATTATTATTACTCCTGAGTAAATAATATTATTATTACTTGTGAAAATTATAGTTTCTCTGGAGATGCGAACCTAGCATATGAAAGAACAAGTAAGCTATGATTCATTACCACATATGTGGTATAATTTGTAAACAAAAACAGTAATATCCAACTTTTTCACCCCAACTTTTTCACCTCCTTATCATTCCCTCCTTTAATGACTGTTAAAGCCGAACAACAACACAAAAACTTTTATTTTTTTCTTATTGTAGAAGCCATAAGCGCAGATAGTAAACAAATTATAAAAATAATAAGCAAAGTGAACAGTGATGCGGAACATCGAAATCCATATCACACTACTCAGAGAGAAGTGTGGTAGGGTTTCCCTGGTGGCTCAGAGGGTAAAGTGTCTGCCTGCAGTGTGGGAGCCCTGGGTTCAATCCCTGGGTCGGGAAGATCCCCTGGAGAAGGAAATGGCAACCCACTCCAGTATTCTTGCCTGGAGAACCCCACAGATAGAGGAGCCTGGCAGGCTACATTCCACGGGGTCGCGAAGAGTCGGACATGACTGAGCAACTTCACTTACTCACTCAATACTTTGATGTATAGCTCTTCATTTCTTTGTCTTGCTGTGTGCATATATAAATTTTCTAAACATGGAATTATACTATGCATCTTGTTTACAACCTATTTTTATCATTTGTGGGTAAATTTTTATCTGTTAATAAATGTTTCTCAATAATAAATGACTTCATACTTTCTTAATGACTATGTACTATTCTGTTGTATGGATGCACTGTAATTCATTCAGTCTACCCCCATCTCTGAGCATTTGGTGCATTTTCTGTGCGTGTGCCTTGGCAAATAGCACTATGATGAAACTATCTTATGCCTAAAGAGGATGGAGCTCTTTCCAGGGTTGGTCTCAGAGTAAAGCACTGAGGATGGCCATGGTCTGCAGCTAGGAGGTGAGGGCTAAGGTGGAACTGTCACCACTTCCTGGACAGAGGAGGAAGAAAAGCAAGCCTGTTCCAGGAAGCAAATCTAAGAGCGAGGGCAGACGGAGTAAAGGATATAATACAGACAACAGGCAAGACAAGCTGAACCGGAGATCCTGCAGACGAGGACTAGAAAGAACTTCCATTGGCAGCACAGACTTTCTCTGTGTTGCCCACTGATGGAACTCGTGTCTCTTTGAGGCTGTGGCCCTGTGCCCCAAGCCATCAGAGAAGGTCAAGTTGTGTGAGTGGGGGCATCTGGGAAACATCCTTGAAGTAGACACTGTAGGTGATAAATACGATATATAAATACAAATAGGTCAAGAGGAAATGTGAGAGCATTTCACATGGGGATACCACACGGATGGCCTGGTATGGCTGCGACTTGTGAGCTTTGAGAAGCTAGCCATGAAAGTGTGTGGTCGGAACCACTCCTCGGAGCTTCTGGTAGCTATATGTGAGTTCCTTTGCAGTGAGGAGCCTGCCCAACTTGCTTGCCCAGAGAAGTGGGAGGGAATGGCTGATAGATGGATATCAATGTCCTTGCCTTAAAAAAAAAAAAAATCATGAAAAGGACCTCATTTAGAGGGCTTCCCTGGGCGTCCAGTGGTGAAGACTCTTCACTCCCAATGCAGGAGGCCCAGATTCGGTCACTGGTCAGGGAACCTGATCCTGCTTGGTCAGCTGAGAGCTGACATGTGCGGCTGCAGCCAAGACCCAGTGCAGCCAGATACAATTTTTAAAATATATTTTTAAAGAGACGTCATCCAAATTAGTCTGATCTCCCAGAATAGCACTCTACTTAATGTACATTAAAATAGGGCTTCCCGAGTGGCTCAGTGGTAAAGAATCTGCCTGCCAATGCAGGAGACACAGGTTTGATCCCTGGGGCGGGAAGATCCCCTGGAGCAGGAAATGGCAACCCACTCCAGTATTCTTGCCTGGAAAGTCCCATGGACAGAGGGCAGACTACAGTCCATCGGGTCACAAAAGAGTCAGGCATGACTTAGTGACTAAACAACATTATAATGATTAAACTGAAACATTGTATTAGAGTATTGGGTCAGAATTAAGCCAGCAGTGTACCTACCTCTCACAGAGACCGGTAAGAGAAAAAGCATCACCTCCTCCTGCAAAGCCTCTTACTTATGACCAGAAGGAAATCCCCAGTTTTCCCCCAAACACTGCCTCTTGTTAGGTGGCTTCCAATCTTTTCCTCCCATGGTAAACAGTGCTATAATGAGACTGTGTTATTCCAGCTCGGTTGTTCTAACTAATGGAATTTCATTGTATTTTTGCCGTAGGGATTTGAAGCTGTGGGTAGAACCGTACAGGGCTTAACTGATAAATAATAAATGCCACGATGCCCATTAATCTATATTTGGAAGCAGCATTTCCCTTGCTCTTTCCAGGTTCTGACATTTACTTGTACACTTTGTCCCTGACTATGTAGGTTTCTATACTTGCCTTTTCTGTGGAATCATTTTTTTTTTATTTAAAAAAAATTTTTAAACTTTTTATTCTGGATTGTAGTATAGCCAATTAATGGGCTTCCCTAAAGAATCCACCTGCCAACACAGGATACATGGGTTTGATGCCTGGTTTCAGGAAGATCCCTTGGAGAAGGAAGTGGCAACTAACTCCAGTATTCTTGCCTGGGAAATCCCATGAACAGAGGAGCCTGGCAGACTACAGTCCATGGATTTGCAAAAGAGTCAGACACAACTTAGCAATTAAACAGCAACAAATAGTTGAATAACAAGGTTGTGATGATTTTGAGTGCACCTCAAAGGGACTCAGCAATACATAGACATGTATCCTTTCTCCCCCAAACTCATGTCTCATCCAGGCTGCCACATAGCATTGAGCAGAGTTCCATGTGCAAGTTCCAGTAGGTCCTTGTTGGTTATCCATTTTAAATACTAGCAGTGTGTACCTGTTCATCCCAAACTCCCTAACTATTCCTTCTTCTCAGCAACTACGTCTGTGAGTCTGTTTCTGATTTGTAAATAAGTTCATTTGTCTGATTTCTTCTTCAGTTCAGTTCAATTCAGTCGCTCAGTCGTGTCCGACTCTTTGCGACCCCATGAATCTCTGCACGCTAGGCCTCCCTGTCCATCACCATCTCCCGGAGTTCACTCAGACTCACATCCATCGAGTCCGTGATGCCATCCAGCCATCTCATCCTCGGTCGTCCCTTTCTCCTACTGCCTTTCCCAGCATCAGAGTCTTTTCCAATGAGTCAACTCTTCGCATGAGGTGGCCAAAGTACTGGAGCTTAAGAAATCCCAGGGCTGATCTCCTTCAGAATGGACTAGTTGGATCTCCTTGCAGTCCAAGGGACTCTCAAGAGTCTTCTCCAACACCACAGTTCAAAAGCATCAATTCTTCGGCGCTCAGCCTTCTTCACAGTCCAACTCTCACATCCATACATGACCACAGGAAAAACCATAGCCTTGACTAGACGGACCTTAGTCGGCAAAGTAATGTCTCTGCTTTTGAATATACTATCTAGATTGGTCATAACTTTTCTTCCAAGAGTAAGTGTCTTTTAATTTCATGGCTGCAGTCACCTTCTGCAGTGATTTTGGAGTCCCCAAAATATAAAGTCTGACACTGTTTCTACTGTTTCCCCATCTATTTCCCATGAAGTGAAGGGACCAGATGCCATGACCTTTGTTTTCTGAATGTTGAGCTTTAAGCCAACTTTTTCACTCTCCTCTTTCACCTTAATCAAGAGACGTTTTAGCTCCTCTTCACTTTGTGCCATAAGGGTGGTGTCATCTGCATATCTGAGGTTATTAATATTTCTCCCGGCAATCTTGATTCCAGCTTGTGTTTCTTCCAACTGAACGTTTCTCATGATGTACTCTGCATAGAAGTTAAATAAGCAGGGTGACAATATACAGCCTTGATGTACTCCTTTTCCTGTTTGGAACCAGTCTGTTGTTCCATGTCCAGTTCTAACTGTTGCTTCCTGACCTTGAGAAATCTGCTTACAGATTTCTCAAGAGGCAGGTTAGGTGGTCTGCTATTCCCATCTCTTTCAGAATTTTCCACAGTTGATTGTGATCCACACAGTCAAAGGCTTTGGCATAGTCAATAAAGCAGAAATAGATGTTTTTCTGGAACTCTCTTGCTTTTTCCATGATCCAGCAGATGTTGGCAATCTGATCTCTGGTTCCTCTGCCTTTTCTAAAACCAGCTTGAACATCAGGGAGTTCATGGTTCACGTATTGCTGAAGCCTGGCTTGGAGAATTTTGAGCATTACTTTACTAGCATGTGAGATTAGTGCAATTGTGCGGTAGTTTGAGCATTCTTTGGCATTGCCTTTCTTTGGAATTGAAATGACAAGTGACCTTTTCCAGTCCTGTGGCCACTGCTGAGTTTTCCAAATTTGCTGGCATATTGAAGCAGCACTTTCACAGCATCATCTTTCAGGATTTGAAACAGCTCAACTGGAATTCCATCACCTTCACTAGCTTTGTTCATAGTGATGCTTTCTAAGGCCCACTTGACTTCACATTCCAGGATGTCTGGCTCTAGATTAGTGATCACATCATCATGACTATCTGGGTCGTGAAGATCTTTTTTGTACAGTTCTTCCATGTATTCTTGCCACCTCTTCTTAATATCTTCTGCTTCTGTTAGGTCCAGACCATTTCTGTCCTTTATCGAGCCCATCTTTGCATGAAATGTTCCCTTGGTATCTCTAATTTTCTTGAAGAGATCTCTAGTCTTTCCCATTCTTTTCTTTTCCTCTATTTCTTTGCATTGATTGCTGAAGAAGGCTTTCTTATCTCTTCTTGCTATTCTCTGGAACTCTGCATTCAGATGCTTATATCTTTCCTTTTCTCCTTTGCTTTTCGCCTCTCTTCTTTTCACAGGTATTTGTAAGGCCTCCTCAGACAGCCATTTTGCTTTTTTGCATTTCTTTTTCATGGGTATGGTCTTGATCCCTGTCTCCTGTACAATGTCACGAACCTCATTTCATAGTTCATCAGGCACTCTATCTATCAGATCTAGACCCTTAAATCTATTTCTCACTTCTACTGTATAATCATAAGGGATTTGATTTAGGTCATAACTGAATGGTCTAGTGGTTTTCCCTACTTTCTTCAAGTTAAGTCTGAATTTGGTAATAAGGAGTTCATGATCTGAGCCACAGTCAGCTCCTGGTCTTGTTTTTGTTGACTGTAGAGAGCTTCTCCATCTTTGGCTGCAAAGAATATAATCAATCTGATTTCGGTGTTGACCATCTGGTGATGTCCATGTGTAGAGTCTTCTCTTGTGTTGTTGGAAGAGGGTGTTTGCTATGACCAGTGCATTTTCTTGGTAAAACTCTATTAGTCTTTGCCCTGCTTTATTCTGCATTCCAAGGCCAAATTTGCCTGTTACTCCAGGTGTTTCTTGACTTCCTACTTTTGCATTCCAGCCCCCTATAATGAAAAGGACATCTTTTTTGGGTGTTAGTTCTAAAAGATCTTGTAGGTCTTCATAGAACCGTTCCACTTCAGCTTCTTCAGCATTACTGGTTGGGGCATAGACTTGGATAACTGTGATATTTAGTTTCCAGAATCAGTAATGTATATTTTTTACACCACTTACTCAGTAGGGAAGAAAGTTCGTATGAGTGAGGTCAAACTTGTTTCTGTATTTTGCCGTGAAAATTGAGAAATTCAGTACTGCCTTTGCACCCCCCTTTTTTCTGATTGTCCTTCCCAGCCACAGCAGAGAGACTTTCCATCTGTGTCCCTCACCCTAAGTGGTGCGGGCCATTGTGACTGTCCTTTAAAGGATCATTTTCATTGGCCTCCCAGGGGTGTCCTCCGTGTTGGGCTTTTATATGGTGTGATGTCCTGCCAGGGGAACTGACAAGCGGCAGCACTGCTTTGCACGGTCTGGGCTCTGAGCAGACTGTTGGACAGCTGAGCCTGGCTCGAGGAGGACACAGGAGTCCTTGCTTTGCGATTCCGTCAGCCTTTAGCCTGTTGCTTTCATTCAGCAAAGTTCATCAACCATCATTGCGCCTGCCTTCTGGGGGCCAAGCACAGGCCCTTGATGACTGCTGGCTACATTTGAATTGAAGCAGCATTTGCAACTATTTATTATAAAGTGTTGAGACAGTTGGTTACAGATCCCCATATTAAGATGACATTGGTTCACAACCTTGGTGTGCAGACTGTCCTCTGTTCCATCCTGTGACCCTCTGTGCCGGAGTCTGCTGGGGTGTGGCTTCATCTGTGCCGGAGCAGGGCACAGACCTGTTAGAGTGCAGCCGGGCGAGGACGGACGCCTGGATGCAGTAGCAGTGGCGCGTGATTGCACCGCAGGGTGCGTGCTCGGCTGGCAGAGCTTGCAGCTTCAGAAACTGCTTCACGTACGTGGAGGGTTCCGAGCACCCTTTCGCCCATGGGGTCTTCCAGTTGGTCCTGACAGCTGCTCCCGTAGTGCTGAGGAGGCGAGGAGCATTGACTGAGGGAACGTGCGGGGGGCTTTGGGGGTCTGGCTCCCTCCCCTGGCCGGCTCTGCAGCTTGGGGAAACCTCAGCGTGCCGAGCCTGAGTCGTCTTCAGAGTCCACCACAGGACACCATGCATGGCCGTCTTCTGGGCTATTGTCAGCTTCCATTGAATAAGCTCCTCCTGTTCTTGAAAATGCTCTCTAACTTCCCTGTCTTCCCTGGAACAGAGGACGGGTTTGGAAGTATTTGATGATGGAATAAACAGAAAGCACTACATGGATCTTTCTGGTCAAACTTGTTCAAATTCAAGCAGATGGGGTCTCATTGCCTTCCTGCTCATTTGAGGGGAGAGCGAGTGCCTCACTCGCTCAACTGGGGGAACAGCCAACACTGGTGTGATGTCACCATGCATTTCTCTGGCCAAACATCAAACCCACATTTCCCTGGGGGTCCAGAGAATCAGGAACGGGAAGCTGGCTGGTGTGGGGATGTGTTTCTGACGTTGCTTCAAATGCTAGTTGATCTTGAACTTTGCATGCCTGGTCTGCAAGCCTGGAGCTCCTTCAAAGTGTGATACTAAACAAGAAGAGCTATGGTAGTGCAAGACAAAGAGAAAATATGTTTTGCTTTGTTTTGTCTTTAGCCCAGGGTTTATTGCTGCCAGAGACCTACTCATCAGCCAACTTTGAAAAGCAGCTGTTCTCCGTCTTCGTTTTGCCTCCAGTGATGCCTATCTTGGATACTTGGGCACAGCTTAATTTTAGCAGTGCTCTGTAAAGTGAGTCCTGGGAAATGGATTTCGAATCTCTTTCAGAGGTTCGAGAAATGGAAGCGTAAATATTGAATCCACACATTAAAGAGAGAATAGATAATCAAGTTCTTGTTTGTTCCCCGGCAACTTGTTGATGTGTTTTTATTTCCTTGTGAATGAGTGATGTGTTCCAAAGGGAGGTGCCATTTGGGAAATCAGGTCTCTGCTGAATCACAGCACTGATCTGTTCACCGTCACGTTCGGCACGGGTCCAACTCTGACCCACAGGCAGGCGGCAGGGCTGTGCTAATTACATAGCTGTCAGAATCACACAAATGAATGGGTTGGGAGTGCTGCTGCCTTACTGGGAGTGTTTGTGGGTTTGGATCTCACTTTTTTAACAGTGATCTTTTAGCAGGCAAGAGAGCACTCATGTGAAATTGACAACTGTCTGAAAACAGTATTAGAAAGTATATCTGGCTGTGTTTCGGGCCCCAGGATACAGAGCGTGCTTGCCAGTCCAGAGAACCATTGCTAGTGAGACAAACAGATGAAATGTAGCGTCACACTGCGAGGCAGTGACCTTTATACACTGCAGAAACACGCTCGTTCACACACAGGACACGTGCACCCAGTATTTCCCCTCTCACTAGATACATGGTATGGATGTTGTAAAGGTAAAGCATTGTATCATAGGTACATAGGTCTTCCTGGGTGCTAGTGGTGAAGAACTCGCTTCCCAACGCAGGAGACATAAGAGACCTGGGTTCGATCCCTGAGTGGAGCAGGTCACCTACAGGAGGGCATGGCAGCCCACTCCAGTATTCTTGCCTGAGGAATTCCATGGACAGAGGAGCCTGGTGGGCTACAGTCCATGGGGTTGCAAGAGTCAGACACAGCTGAAGCACCTTAGCATGCACACACCCATGGTGACCTTATGGGAAACTTCATGTTTCTCTGTGAATAATGGAGAATTCCCCTCCTGAGAATAATGCCTCTCCTGAGAAGCCATCACCGCTGCCCTGCAGATACATTGTGAAGTCACCCAGAAACCAAATAGCAGGTTCTTTTTGTCCTGAGCTGTAAGGACCAGAAAAATGTTTCAAGAGCTATGCCATGCCTCACCATACTGCAGCCTGTTGTTGAAGGAGCAATCAGTAATACCGATCTTGTCTTTATTTCAAATTTTGATACTTTGTCATTAAAAACACTGTCTTAGGACAGTGTCTGTCTAGATTATGGTGGCTTTTTGGGCACCCACTTAAGTTTCATAACTGGGACAAGTCCCTTGCTGGTCTCACCCTAATCCTGGTCCCTTGGAGGGTCCTTTGCATCTTCCTAGAAGACAAGAGCACAGACGTAGGAGACTCCCTGGTGCTGGCCTGGCTACCACTGTTTCCTCCCTCTCCAGTGGGCCTGGTTGTGAGATAGTAAGTGAATCGGAGTGTAGTCCTCATGTCCATGGAGTTAATGGTCTGGAAGTAATGATATACAAAATCAGAGTAAACACATTTATAAAGTCAGAGTAAACACATTTATAAAAATTAGAGTAAACACATTTATAAAAAT